>NC_136880.1:17261143-17691143 GCF_949152265.1 Phoxinus phoxinus | reverse complement strand
ACAAGGCTGCGTTCCCATCAGCCTCGCCAATTAGTTTAATTTTTAAAGCTCAAAATGTGACTTTGTTATGCCATTGTGACTAGTTCTTGAAATTTCCATTTGATATTGTGCAAAGTGACTGTCACACAATTACGACTACTAATTGGCATTTTACATCGCAGTAAATACATCAATTTGTCGCAGTTTGTCTTTTATTTCCTGTAATTTCAACTTTACGTCTCACAATGTGACTTTATTTATCGCAATTGCAATTTTATTTTGTTGTACTTTCAGTTACTACACCTCACATGTGGTGAGACACAACATTATCACAATTTTTTTTTTTTCACAGAGTGGCTTAATGTAGTGGAGATTGATTTTTATATCTAAAATTATATATATATATATATATATATATATATATATATATATATATATATATATATATATATATATATATATATATATATATATATATTTTAATTTTGTAGTTACTTACTTAAAAAAAAGAAAGAAGGCTTCCACACAAAACTTCACTATCTTAAGACATGAAAAATAAGCAATTCCTTCTTTTAGGTCTTCTATCTAACCATAATGTGGGGTAAAATGCCGTGCTATCAATAATATTCGGACAATATGACAAATTAGCAGTAACGACACACTCTTTCCCATTTGCCAATTGTGGTTTCACAAACTACATTGCAGCAGAAAGATCCGTCTTTTCCTGTAAGTCAAAGCCAGAATTGACCCGTGTCCAATCTGGCTGTTTTCAGCTCACCCTGAGTGTGTACTGGTAAGCACTTTGAGGCTTGCGGCGTTGCGGAGGAGCTTGTCAAGTGTGCTGACGATCTGTCCGAAGCGTGGCCTCATGTTCCGCTCCTTCACCCAGCACTCCAGCATGAGCTGGTGCAGCACTGCGGGGCAGTCCATGGGAGGAGGCAGCCTGTAGTCCTGCTCCACTGCGTTCATTACCTACAGCACCAACAGACAGAGCAGTTACACTGTCCTTCTGCATTAGGACAAACTCTGCAGTATATATGCAGAGTTTTATTAGGCATACAGTATGCGACTGGAATGTTACAACAGTTAAACCATAATAAAGACTAATAGGGTTGAACAACCTTCTTAAGATCATCTCAGAATAAGACATATAGCATCGTGCTTGTGGTATAGGCAAAACAACACAAGCTACAGCACCGAATAGAGGCAGTAAACAGTATAATAAAAGAGGTTAAAAAACATTTATTTTAACAATATTATTAGTGCGAAAGGATGGACCTCATGAAACCGGCCAGGGAAATGTCTGGGTCATATTTCACCTCATAAACAAAAACAAAATGCTCATTAAAAAACTGAAATATAATTAAATTGTATTATATTTATACATACCTTTCCCAATAACGTAATGTAAAAAATGTCATTCTTATCTTATTCAAAATGTAAAGTGTATTTAGTATAGTTGTAGTATATTTTGTACTAATTTATGCTGATTTATATCAAACATTAATGTTACAGTATTTATTTGACTGTATAACAGTAATAAATACTGTAACACAACTTGATTTTTACATTTAAATAAGATATAATACGAGAATCAGCATTGAGAATAATGGAGAATCCAAAATAAAAACCCCAAAAGCATAAATACTTATTTCCCTCCTTAATTATTTAACTCGGCCAAAGGTATGGGCTTTTCAATAAATAAATAAATAATAATAACATCACATCCAAAATAAAAGCTTGTGTTTACATAATATATGTGTGTGTACTGTGTATAATTATTTTGTATATATACATATATATATATATAATAATTATACACATATGCATGCATATATTTAAGAAATATTTGCATGTATATATATATATATATATACACATCATTTGTATTATATATTATAAACACAAATATTTTATATATAAATAACACACTTTTCTTAAATATATACATGCATATGTGTGTATTTCTATATACAAAATAATTATACACAGTATACACACATAATAATATGTAAACACAAATCGCAATTAATCGTTGCCCAGGACTAATACATATATATTGGTATATATATAATTTGACTTTAAACATGAGATTAATGACATGAAATAGTTGACATACATCTTGATTGCTCATGTCCCAGTACGGCCGCTCCCCGAAGGACATGACCTCCCACATCACAATCCCGTAGCTCCACACATCACTGGCAGAGGTGAACTTCCTAAAGGCGATCGCCTCGGGAGCGGTCCAGCGGATTGGGATTTTCCCCCCCTACACGATAACACACATGCACACAGAGAAGCCATTAAACTCAAACACAGACTTTAAAACCAATGACATAATGGCTTGAGTCTTTAGCTGCCTAATTAGAGCGAAGACTCAGCCCAAACTCACAGCTCTCTCCCCACAGGGCACCATCGCTGGGTTCATTAATCTAAGATGAAAACCAGTAAAAAATAAATGGCAGGGTTCTAACTTTAAACATAACGGTTTGATCTGTCCATGAAACAGACAACGTTGACGGGGAAGCTGATCAATACACTAATCCAAGCCAATTACTAAATCTTCACTTCTACTAATACTAGCATGCCAATGACACAAATGTTTACTCAACATTTGTAGTCAAAATATTCTAAAAATAAACTGAAAGGAATTTTAAGGGATTCTAGTCATCCAATTCCCTTATCTGTCGCCTTTCACGTCGGACACATTGAACAAGCCGTACTGTACTGACTACTTCCATATGTTTCCAACTGACAGAGATAGAGACAGGCTTCTTCCACATATCAAGTATGCCATCTGTACTCCCGATTCTGATGGTCAAGGCTGTTCTTATCAATTGTTGATGCACACTGTATCTGTAAAGCACAGATATCGCTTACATTTCTGTCTGGAACTTGGATCAAATGGTCTCTGAAGTCCCTCAAAGCTAACAGACACAGACTAAAATCCATTTTATAGGGTCTTTTAGGTTAATATGCTAACAAAAAATACCAAACAGTATACCATACTAACATGGTTTTTGGACATGTATAATGTGAATAAACACCACAGCATATGTCATAGAATCTGACAGAAACCCGAAAGAAAGCATGGTATTGAAAATGTATACCATCATGGTAACCCAAATGCATAGCATCATCATCTATGCTAACATAAGGTCGTCGTGATTTTGCAAGTAAAACATGTTCCTGGATCAACATATTTTGTTGATCCTGGAACAACATTCCTATCTGAAAATGTAGTCCTAACCCTAACCCTAAGTTTTCCCTAAAATCAGAGGGGAAAATATGTGAATAACACTTATGTATAAGCACCTAACCCTGGTTGTAAGTCTAAACTTGACTGCAAAATTGTCCCTCAAATTTGATTGGTTGATTGGAATGTTGTTCCAGATTGTTGTAGACTCAACTCTTATCAATAAGTCATGACAACATGTTTTTACATTGCTTTAACTCATCAAAATAAGTTAAGTAATTTTCGACTGTTTTTTTTTTTTTTTTTTACAAGTTATACAAGATTCAACTAATTTTTTTAAGTCAATTTAATGTCATTTAAGTTGAAATGACTTAATCATCCAAGCAACTTATTTTACAGTGAGGAACATGTTGGGTGAAATCACGTTCGCAGCTAATGTCTTTGAATTGTATTTTATTTTATACTATCATCTAGCAGTTTGTACTCACATATGAAGGAAATTGACCCTATTGATATCTCTCTGTTATGAATCTTTTTTAATTTCCTCCTTATTTACTTAGCCTACTAATTTAGCTATGCAAATGATAAGTAACAGTTATGTGCTTTTCTGTTTAAATGAAATGAAATTATATAATTACTTAATTTATTATCAATAAAGGCAAGAGCTCTTTCCTTTAGCCATGTACTGACTACTAATTTGTACATTTGTACAGACAATACACTATGAGATAAGCTACAATAACGGCTTAGTGGGGATTGGAGGATTTGTTGGAACAAGGATATTTCATTATTGCCTTCATATTATTACATAAAAAGAGCAGACCTTATCTGAACTCACCAATGAGCTGGTGTAGGTGGGGTCCGATGAGTTATCGTCTAAAAAGCGAGAGAGGCCGAAATCGGACACTTTGCACACCAGGTTGCTGTTGACGAGCACGTTGCGAGCAGCCAGGTCGCGATGGACGTAGTTCATGTCGGACAGATACTTCATGCCAGCCGCGATCCCCCTCAACATGCCCACCAGCTGCGTCACGGTAAACCTGCCGTCGTTCAGCTGAGCGGGAAACGGTGCAATAAAAGAGGGAGAGTGACATTAACAGATGTAAACATGACACCACCCCGGTTCTACTCGTTCTAATCAGCCTGACTTTGACAGTGCCGTCGGACTAATTCCACTCGCAGCCTGTAATCTCCTTCATAGTATCGGGATGCCAATGCGAGGAAGGCAGAACTCCACCAAAAGCTAATCCTCATGGAAGAATTTCCTTTGCAAAAAGCGCTGAACACTTAAAAGCATAACTCAATTACACACTTCACATAGAATATCAAAACCACATGTTTTCATTTTCATATTCTGAATAGAGAAAAGCTGAA
The DNA here is from genome assembly GCF_949152265.1 of Phoxinus phoxinus. Lineage (NCBI taxonomy): Eukaryota > Metazoa > Chordata > Actinopteri > Cypriniformes > Leuciscidae > Phoxinus > Phoxinus phoxinus. The sequence goes on along the minus strand of NC_136880.1, from coordinate 17,686,594 downwards.
GTGCTCCAGTGGGTCGCAGTCTGTTCTGATAGGATCACAGACAGCAGGGACAAAACAGTGGGCAACACTTTCATTTAGGGTCCAATTCTCACTATTAACTAATTGTTCATTAGCATGCGTATTACTAGGATATTTGCTGTTTATTAGTGCTTATAAAGCACATACTGTATCAATGCCTTATACATGACCATATCCTACATTTTTTAATCTTACGCAATACCTAAACTTAACAACTACCTTACTAACTGTTAATAAGCAGTGATTAGAAGATTGTTGAGGCACAAATCATAGTTAATAGTTATATTAATGGTGTTAACACTGCCTGGCCCAAAAACAAACAAAAAAAAAGATCAAATTCTAAAGACTGAATGATTGCTGCAGTTATTATGTTTCTAGCATGTTATATGTTTGGCAACAGATCTTCTAAGCCTAATTGATGGAGAGTGTAGCTTTTCATTTCTTAAAACAATCATGTAGGAAGACGCATCATGGCCATATTCCAGGATGACATTGTCAAGATTCATCAGGATCAAATTGTGAAAAAATGGAGCATGAAGAATCATTTTCACACATGAATTGGTATCACTGAGTCCAGACCTTAAATTCATTGAAAGTCCTTGGGATGTGCGGGAGGAGACTTTACAGAGTGTTGGACTCTTGCATTGTCAATACAAGATCTTGACCAAAAACGAATGCACCTCTTGATGGACATTAAAGGTTGTGATGTTATTTCAATCAAGAGGTGCATCAATTTTTGGTCAAGATCTTGGCCATGATGTGTTTTCCTACAGGTTGCAAGTATACACTGTATATATATATATACTTTTGTTCAAAAAATCATTGATCTTCGGATTTACGTCAATATAAAAATTTACTTTAATTCTTCTGCTGAAGAAACCTCTGATGGGAAAGTCTACTGTTCACAAATAGCACACGGTTCATGTTAAGCCTCGAAGCAAAAGGACATCATCACGTCTGTAGCCAGTCTCACTTGGTTTGGCTCCAATGACGATAAGCATTCTGCAACAAGATTTTGATGTTGATGCTTTTTTTCTTCTTCTTCTAAAGTTGAAGATGAATCATGCCAAACCTTGTTCCTACGGATATTTTTAGAAGCGTGTTTGTGTGTACGCCTGGAAATGAGTGTGCTTGTGTCCCTGGCTGGACTTTGTGTGAGTACAGGCTGTGCCGTAGGAAGATGTCGGGCTGGTTGGGTGCATGGGCTTTAAGTTGTGTCATCGGCTGCTGCTCAGAGTCAGACAGAGCGAGACTATCCCACCTCTGGATGTCCAAACTCTCAGTGTTCGGCATCGACTGCATGGGCTGCTTAAGGTTCCTGAGTTCAAACAGTTTCTCAAGTGTTTCTGTAGAAACTCAGCCGAGGGATTACATAAAGACTTTAGATGACTTTGGTGTTTTTTAAAGATTTTCAAAAGCCAGATGTTGACACAAGTTAAAGGTGAAGCAAGGTTCTGTCTAAAGAACCATGAATAAGTGTTTAATGCTGAGGGGTTATCAAATTCCCCTGTCAGCACGAAATAAGTTTTCACTGACAGTCTGGCCAGAGATTCATGCAAGGGAAGTTTTGTAAAGTAAAGTGACGCATTTCAGACTGAAGCAGAATATTCAATTGGACTTGATTTTATCCATCGGGAATTGATTGAACAAGTTATTACATTTTGATGAAAGATTATGAAGCCAAACTTTTTTCTTAGCACCAGGGGTGTGACTAGGCGAAGCCCCGAAGGTTTTCCAAAAGCTGCGTTTGTTCTTTCCAGCTTGTTTTTTTTTTTAAAACGCTGTCTTTTTCTTTCATTCTTTTTAATGTATGCACTGCAGCAAAAATTGTTTTATTGCAATGGAACTTGATTTAATATGCGATTGATGTATTTTAACACCCAATCTAGATCGCAAGCTAGCAGCGCAACACGACTCAACAGATTCTTTCAATTTAATGGCAGTCCTTTAGTTCGTCACATTGTGTCGCTAGCCGTATAAAAAGGGTGATTTACTATACACTTCGAATTAGTGTAGAACAGGGCCTCAAAGACATCAACATTCACTACATTATATCGATTTATTTATAAATCGTGGCTAATAAGTCGTAGCTAAGGTTGTATGTTTTATGCACACCACTGGCCACTTGCTTTTCAGCCTAAACTGACACAGTCATTCAAAATGCAATTTCCCATTTTGAGTACAGGTAAGGTGTCACGGTTTGTTCATGTTTCATGTCTTTTATTTTGTAAAAAGTCATAATCATATTTCCTGTTTGCAATGTGCTTTCCTTGTTTGTGTCATGTTCTAGTCATGTGATTCTGCCATATGCTCCCCTTGTCATGTGTCCCACATGTCCTATATATATATATATATACTTTCCATAGCCCTCATGTTATCATTGTCCTTTTTCTAGTATTGTTTCCTGTAACTACTGTTGGTGAGTTTTAAGTTTCTAGTCTAGTCTAGTCTAGATTTTGTTCCTGTTTGGATTAATAAACTAAAAAAAATAGATTTTGGGGATAAAAAGTGGATTTCACAAATGTTTCCAAGTCTCCACCTTATGAATATAAGACGGGATGCATTAATACAGATTTAATACGTTTGATCGATGTATTATGTTATGGGTCAAATTTGACCCGCAATACATTTTTGCTTTGCTAGCGTCTCTGCTGATTGACATACAGGAAAGCACATTTTAAATCTTAAATTTAAAATACAAATATTTTAAAAGTTGGTTATAAAATCCACTTTTTTTTTTTTTGTAAAACAAATGTTTTAAAATGTAGTTTTAAAAATCATATGTTCTCATGTTTACTTTGTTTAATGTGTGAGATGTATTATGGTTAAAAGTTTACTGACATTTTTTTTTTGTTGTTGTTCTTCATAGTTTGATTTTTGGTGAATTGCACAAAATATAATTCCATAAACAAAATGATCATAACTACAACTTTAACAATACAAGGGTTAAAATGAGCTGGAAAGGTTTATTTATGATTTTATAATCAACATTATGTTTAGATGGCTTCTTTTTATTAATATTTATAATCCATAGTATAATTTCACTATTGTTGTTACTATTACCAGTTTAAAATGAATATGTGATGTAATGAAATCATATTCTATATGTTTGCATTTGTTTTGACCCACTTTTACTTATTAAAGCATTTGATGGTGGACTTCATCAGCTCCAGAAGAGAGTGTGTTATGCATTGCTAAATAATGGTAGCATTTTTAAAAAACATATTTAATATATTTTTGTGAAATGTACCAGTGGGCAAATATAACAGGGTTAGAAAACCGTTAACCTTGATAACTTAACTGGGCCACGCTAATAATGTCTAAAATGCCCATGCTCAGTTCCCGATGCCGAGGAATCGCGCACAATAAGACCAGGAATGTCTTTTAATGTAAAGTAAATAAGTAAGGCTACTGCAGTAAAACGGTTTTGCATCAAATATGATCTCTTACTCTAAGGAAGGAGTCGAGCGCTCCGTTCTCCATGAACTCTGTGACAATAAGCACGGGACAACTCCTAGTCAGAACTCCTTCCAAGTGGATGACGTTGGGATGGTCAAACTGGCCCATGATACTGGCCTCGCTAAGGAAGTCCCGTCTTTGGCGCTCCGTGTATCCTGCCTTCAGCGTCTTGATGGCCACGGTGGCTTCCTTTCTGCCAGGCTGTTTGAGTCGGCCTCGACACACCTCCCCGAACTCCCCTGAGTGAATGGAGCAGAGAGGAAGAGGAGAGAGAGAGAGAGAGAGAGAGAGAGAGAGAGAGGGAGTGGGGTGGGGGGCGTGAGGGAGAGGGAGGATTATTGGTTTGAGCTCAGGATAAAAAAATCATTCGAGGGAAGAAATGATGTACTGCTGAAAGACCAAGGAAAGTGCGAGAGAGAAAAGAGCAGATGGCAACAGTTTAGAGTTTGAATAGGCAGGGGACGGATGGAGAGAGAGGGCGAGAGAGGAGTTTAGGGACGGGCTGTGGAGAGGGAGGAGAGAGGAGTTTCAGGGTTGTGGGAGTTTTGGGTCTGGACTCTGGATGTGAACGTTAGACATGAGGTGGAAGGGAAGTGATCCAGATTGTAAAACATAAAACAAGCACAGGGATGGAAAAAAAAAAGAAAGAAAAAGAAGATTTTACATAGGTAAAGGCAGCAAGCAGCATGCATATGGTTAGTTTTAGAATAAACTCTGTTATCTTCCATGAATTTGGTTTATTGCAAAAATGGTTAAAAGAGAGATAGTTCACCCAAATATTAAAATCCGGTCAAGTCTCTAGTTGTTACAAACCTGTATGAGTTTCTTTCTTCTGCTGAACACAGAGGAGTTACAGTAGCCATTGACTTCCATAGTGTGAGGTTTGGGGGAATACAATGGAAGTCAATGGGGTCCATTACTGTTTGGTTACCCACATTCTTTTGTGTTCAGCAGAAGAAAGAAATTCATACAAAGTTGGAACAACTTGGGGGTGGGTAAATTTTTTTTTTTTTGGGTGAACTATCCATTTAAGCTATTTAAATAATACACTGAGTTGTTTCAACCCAAATTTGGGTCAAATATGTGAGTTTTTAATTCAAAATGTTAACCCAACGGTTGGGTTCATCCATATTTGACCCAGGTTTGGGTTGAAACAACCCAGCATTTTTTTAGAGTGCTATTGTTATAAATGAATATTTTAAAACTTTAATATTTTTTTTCCAAGTCAGTGGTTCTCAACTGGTGTGTTGCAGATCTTTTCAAAGCACTGACAGCAGGGAAAAACCCTGCATGTAAATTATTAAATGCAACTGATCACACAGTCCTCAATATTTATGAAAACAAACAATCTCATTAAAAGGGAGTCTGTCCAATCAAATCAGTTGTTTTTTCATGCAAATTCATAAATGACATTGCAAAGTATAGCCTTATTTTTGGATCAAATAAATGCCGCCTTACAGCAGTCTTATTTCAAAAACATTATGATTTTTAATCGATACTGTTGGACCAATTCATAGTAATAATCATAAATATCAATGTTTTGATTTTAAATACTTTTTTGTTACTTTTGTATGATTAACAATTTTAGTCATGTAAAATCTGGGTCCTGAAGCAAAACCAGTTTAAAACCACTGATCCAAGGCATGGTTCTTCATAACGACCATAATAATCAGAGATTTGGTTTTAATACTGAGGAATGTGGTTTACCTGCTCCAATGACTTCCTCTATCTTCACACATGAGATGTCAATCTCTCGGGCAAACTCATGAACTGCCTCGTTCGGGTCCTCATAAGTAAAAGGGTCAATGTAAACTTTTACGCCCGGTGATACTTAAACGGAAAAAAAAAAGTAAAGAAGAATGTTAGTTATTTTTATATATATTTTAATATTATTATTTGACATTCTTTTTATGGATATGTACACTGTAAATATTCTGTAAAAAAAAAAAAAAAAAAAACATTCCAATGTACCAATAACAAAAAAGATTTAAAATAAAATATAATAAAATTCTTTTTAATCATAAAAAATGGAACAATTTTTTCCTACCAAAAAATAACTTTTTGACACATGCTTTACTATAAATACATATAATGTCATGATGAAGACATATATACATCTCATTCTAAATTATATGGTAATTCATACTTTTTTACAGTAAAATTAATTAAACCAATTAACAGTTGTTTACTGTGGTATTTTTGTATTCTTCAACAATTAAAACTATGGTACACTATAACAAATTATGTTTTTTTACTTTAGTATACTTGATACAATAGGTTTCCACCAGGTCATGGCTCTGACCTAATAATTTAATTAAATTTAATATATGTTTTAAATATGTTACATCATTGCACCATATTCACAAGCCTTCTCTTGCCACATCAGTAAATATGTATAGCAACTTTAGCAAGACATATATCTTTTTTGTAAACAGGGTGCAGTTATACTCACCGTACTGCTGCAGTTTTTCCGTATACTCCAGCTCAGACCCAGTACGCTGCCGTCTGTAACCAGATTATACACACACTGAGAGTCTGGCTTAAGACTGGATTTACACGGTACAGGCAAACACACAAAAAAATGTTTTAACTGGGGCATCTTGTGAAAGAGAACATTTGAGTGCTTTAGGTATTTCATATGCTTCAATCATCAATTACGTCCCTCAAATTGCTAGTTTTAATCAATCTAAACTTATGAGGATGATTCCCCCCCCCTAACAGCCGGATCTAGGCCTTTTCAGCCATTTCTAGTCATTTGCGCCTAATTGCGATACAGTACATGTAGGATTCAAAGGCCGGGTCACCACAACAAGCAGCGCGAAAGATCAACCGTCAAGAATGTCTCGTCGTCGCCTCTAACCAGAACTCCTCCATTACACGGTTCAGATGAGCCGAAAAGTAGGTTATACTCTAAAAACAGTAAGTCAATTAACACCAAATCATAGGTTGAATCCTTAAGCGCGGAACAAATAACCAAGCCCGGAACATACATGCTAATCTGCGCTCGGTTCATGCCTGTATCGAGTGTCTGAAGACAGTGAACAGTGTATTTAAATCTCCGGCTTCTCATTAAGATCTCTTTGTTTCACTAACTCTGCATAAGTAGCGCGTTTGAAAGGGAACGGGAGCAAAGGGGCCTATTGGAATTCGCCATCTGTGGGATTCCTTTTGTCTCTTGACCTGTGCTAACAATGACGCCTGCTGCTAATTAGCATCTCATCTCCAATTTAAATGTCAGGAGGAAAAAGAGTGACGCTTCAGCGCGCACACACACACACACACAAAGAAAACATTGGGATACTAGCGCAGAGGGCATGAATGAGAGAGAAGAAAGAGCTTGAAGCGGAGAGGAGGAGACGCTTTGGCACAACAAGGCGGTCACAGTCAAGAAGAATGTGTCAAATAGACACAGTGGCAGTCTGCCGTCTCTGGAGTGATTGGCAGCGTCCCAGTCTTCGTTCGGATCTGGGCGAAGTGGCCTCAAATGAGCATCTTGTGAGAGTCTCATAAATATCCGAAGTCAGACGCACTTTGAAGTCTGTTTTGCAGTGTCCATCTTGTGCTATTGAGTTTGTTTGACACCAAGTAGGCTACCGAGGCATTGAAATGATAAACAATACAAATAGCCCTTTGCTAAGTCAACATGAAATTGAAATGGACCTCGTTTACTTTCGTACTATCTTACCACGAGTTCCTGGTCTAAAGGCGCGGTCGCATTAGCAAAATTGCGGGACGATTTCACAAGCAAAAAAAGGTCTATTTCAATAGCGTAGAGATGTATGAAGCACAGCTCAGAAGTCATGTCCAAACCAACAGCTTTCTGTTGGTCAACGGGGCGAATCAACTTGGATACGTTGAGAATGTCCGCTTGGAAATCTTTCGCCTTCATGTGAAATTCCTACTTGAATGGACTCTTTTTACATTTCAGGGGTTGTCAGAAGCGGAAGTCGTCAGATTCAAATAAACTTCTAAATCCACCAAAGAAAGTCACACAGATTTTGGAACAACATGAGGATGAGTGAATGACGACAAGTTATGTAGGGGTGTTCATTGATAAAACTTACCTGAGGCAAACAACAGCAATGACCACCATGGCAAGGATGACCACAAACCCAGCCGCGGCGGAGCCCACAATGAGCGGCAGCAGGTCCTGTACGGACCGCTCTGGGTCATCTGTCAGATGAATTTAAATTGATTTACAATACCAATAATGGAGAAATATAGGCAAAAGCTTCATATGAGATATTTCTTCTAAAATCCACTAGGAACAACCACTTCTGGGAGGGAATAGTGAGAGAACATAGTGCTTTGCACGTGTTTCGTCTTCAAACCAAAAAACTTGGGTCTTTAGCTGACCAAGTTTAAATCTCGACTGGCTAGCGCGCTAGTTTGCTCAGTAGGCAGAGAAGGCGGCCTTTTGTGGCAGTTCGAACTAATTCGATCACATGAGCGTTTACACTACGAAAGCAATCCGGTTGAATGCGCTTTCGACTACTTCTGGAAGTGGTTGAAAGTGGACAAACTCAAAACGTTTTAGATCCTGTTTACACCTGCATTTAGCGTCATCCACTTGTGACCCGATCGAACAAAACATATCTTAATACCAGATGCAAAAAAACTATTCGGATATTACAGAGATCTCATTAGTGATAATCCTTTCCTATGGGTAGTATACATGGTTTGCACTTGGCCACTCAGTATCTTTGCAACAGATGCAAAAGAAATAAAAGTACGTGTCCTTACCATACAGACTCGTACTGAAGTCCACCGGGCTGCTATAACGTCCGTACCCGGCCACCGTACGAGCCCGTACCTGCACGGCGTACACCGTGCCAGCCTTTAAACCCTCCACTTTGGCGGAGGTGTGCTGGGCGGTGACGGTGTGCGAGAACGACTCTCCCTGAGAAAAAAGAAAAAAACACACACACTGAACGGCCAAAACTAGACTCTCGAGTCATTCAGTGCTTTAAAGTGAATGTTTAGTTAACAGTTTTCACTGCAATTAGCGGATCAAAAGTGTTTGAAAAGGCATTCCGCGGCTAAAACTGTGATCCAAACACGCGGCAGCAAGTAAATCCTATAGACGGAATTAAGCTCCACTCTTTTTAGCATTAGCCATTGGGTTTTGACCAGTGGCCATCTGTTGTTCCATTGTACTCCACTTTAAGTCGAGCCAGGGTTACTTTGAGCTCACGCCAGTTAAACCCATGCTGGGTGCCTGGTGAAATGTCATCTGGCTCAGGTTCAAGAGTTCTTCAGTATGGGGTGATTTAGATGCGCAGCAGTTCCTCACCCTCTCCTGGTACTTGATCTCATAATCCAGGATCACGCCATTGGGCCGCTCTGGGGGCAGCCAGGAGAGGCTGAGAGTGCCAGCTGTGGCCCGCATTAAGTGGACGGTGGGGACCGCGGACGGAGCTGGAGGTGGAGAGAGATGGGGAGAGAAAAAGGTGAATAACTTTATTAGAATAACAGATTAGATTGTAAACATATAGTCTGAAAGATATATTGTCTGTGCTGATTGCACGGACACAGCAGGGAAATGAAAATTGAAGAGAAAGCACTTTGCATATCGTATCGATCTCTACTGTATTTTGGCCTAATTTAAATAAATACAATTCTGTAGTGTATTTTAATTCTTGTGCATACTACAAAATTATTTTTTTTAACATTATTTTGATCATATTGCTTGTGGGTCAGTGGTCAACACCTCTTCTATGATGAGCATGTTTTTGATTTCTTAATTAAAATTAATTTTTAATTTAATTTTTTGGGGGATGTATCAAAAGGTGTGATACAACTATCCAGATATTATAACGAAGTAAAAAAAGCCCAATTAAATGAAATATTTAAAAAAAGAAAACCTTACGAAGCAAGTTGACATTAACTTTACTTCAATAACTTTTGGACACCAAATAACAGACATGTGTTGCGATTCCCCAAAGACATAAATACTTATCGATTTATATTTATGATATTTCTAACAAATAAAATACATTTTTGAAAACATACTGAATGTATAGGAATTTAAATGTTTTACTCTTCATCACATTTTAGGAGTCATGAAATTAAATGTTTCTTGAAAATGTTTCTTGTTTCTTCAAAACCAGCATGCGTACATTTCAGAAAACTTTAAATTTAAAATTTCTTAAAAACATCTACTTTTCTTTATTGTAGATGCTGTCATTTGTCATTGACACTTGCGCCACCATTTAATAAACACAATATGCCACTTGAGGCTGTGCTTGTCTGTTCGGGGGGAATACTATAAGCACAGTCTCTCGTGGTTTACTGGTTTATTAGACAATTGAAAATGAAAGTCTCACCTGCTTGATTGGTGGTGATATTGACAGTGGCATATTGCGGGGAGGCGGGACTCTTGGGGGACACCCCGTTGACAGCCTGGATCTCAAAGCTGTAATGGGTGTGTGCCTGTAGATTCCTCAGCGCCGCCTGCCTCTCGGCCAGTCCCAGTCGGCGAGGAGACACCTCCACGTTATCGTCACACCGCGCACAGGACCCGCCATCGTGCAGGCACTTTTTACACACCACGTTATACACCACGTCCCCTCGCCCGCCTAAATCCCGTGGCTCGGACCACTCCAGTGACACCGAAGTCTCGTTCACACTGGAGATCACGTTTAAAGGAGACGAGGGAACAGCTAGGGAGACAACGGTAAAGTGTTATACATGTGGAATATGTATTATTTAACTCTTTCCCCACCATTGATGGAAATTTCCGTCATTTATGAGACAACGCTTTCCCGCCATTGACGGATTTTTCCGTGTTTTCACTGTTAAACTGTAGGGGGAACTATTACACATCTTCTTAAAGCGTACTGCATATCCTGTTCAAAAGACATGTAAAGAAGAAGCAGAAACAAGCGATAGCATATGTAAGCAGATGCATATGTAAAATAACGCGATCTTCAACATTCAATCCATCATAGTCAATCCAGGAAGAGGTATTAGACTATGAAGCTTCGGGGGTGTTGATGGACTCGATCTACTCCATCTACTGTATGTTTTGATCATCATTATGAATCCGATCCTGACACATTTTTCTCAGCTTTTTGCTCAAAATGTTGCTTTTTTAATGAAATTTACCCACATTCAAGTGTTAAAGGAACACGTGTCTTAGTACACGATTTAACTACAGAAGAGTCAGGTTTTAAATAGGAAAAATGTCGAAACTCTTTGGTCATTTTTTTTGAGAGAGATGCTAACGGTCTAATCAGATTCAATTATCTATGCTAAGCTATGCTAAAAGTGCTACCGCCAGACCCGGAGATCGGCTGAATGGATTCGAACACGGTAAAACTCAACTGTTTAACTCTAGGGGAGATGGACTATTTCCAAAAAAAGTGGAGTGTTCCTTTAAATAATAGAATAAAACAGTTTTTTTTGTTTTGTTTAAAAGCAAGAGACTCTGTTCTTTCTTTTTATATATTAATACAACTAAATAATCTGGGGGCCATTATGAAACTTTTGTGAAAATGATCAAAAATGCTGGCGGTGGCTGGCAACTTTTTTCAATAACGCTGGCGGGGAAAGAGTTAATACGATGTCCTGGAGCGAAACACTTTCTGCACATATCCTACAGTACATGTTTAGTCAGGAATAAAAAAACACCTTAGTTTTGTAGATCATTACACAGTGATTCAACACTAATTAGAAAAATCAAGATGCTCAAAGTCAGGCAGTCACTGGTTAAATTATCTATTTATTCTTGCATATTTGTTCCAAAAATGTCTGGGATTTACAATGCACTCCATAGTTAGCTTGTCAGGGTTAAATTTATAACCGATGAATCTTGCTCAGTGAATCATGATGTAAACTAATTAAATCCAGAAGCTGGATTTTCATTGCACAACTGCCTAAGGAACTGGAAGCTTTGGTTACAATTATTGAAAAGGAAAAAAAAAAAAAAAATCCCTCTTATTTTGCATACCTCCAACACAATTCAGTTTTTTTTTTAAATACATAAATTATAAACAACATTCAGGCTTCCAGAAAATGTTTCAAAAGACCTCCACTGCAAAAATGCTCTCCAACCGGGGGTTTTTGCAACACATTGCATCAATGTGTGAACTCATGTGATATTTCCAATTAAATCCATGTGTCAAGACTCAACAGCGCTGAAGCTAACTAGTTATAATCGCACACTTTATGCGCTAGATGCTGAGGACCGACGGGCTTACATCAGCGATCATGACCTTTTTATCAACACGCTTTTCTGTGTCATTAGCCGCCACATCAAACGGGGCGAATGCACCGAGCAGACCTTTTCAACATACAATTAACACAATGTGGGAGCTATTTTAATTTAACAAGTGGCACTGATGGTCATCACTTACTAGTGCAGGCCGTGTCAGGGGGGTCGCTGTCAGCACGGTAGTAGCCGTTTTGACAAGGGCACATGCTGGACGCCCTAGAGCTGGCCCGGCTGTTGGAAGGGCACGGCGTACAAGAACCCTCGCCTTGTTTGGATTTAAAGGTCCCTGGGGTGCACGCTAAAGGAAGAAAAAAGGTGTCAAGTCATGCCATTTTCAAAAATGAACTGCAAAGTGAAATTGAATTTAGTACAATTGAAAAAAAAAAAGGTTAACCTAAACCATTTGCTTCTAAATTGAAAACAGAATTACATAAAAATGGATCAACCTACACACATTAAGCTCATTAACGGACCATTCAAGATTCATACAGGCTCAAATCACCGCATTTGTGGGATAAATTACCAAAACGAGTCCCTACTTTTCTTCTAAAAGAGAGAAACAAATCTTTTTCCATGAGACGCAATGGAACAGAATGGAACCAATCAAAAGTCTAGCCAAATAAAACTAAAACAATCTGTGTGTTAACATGATTTTAAAACATTTTGAAACATCACCTACTAAAGAAAACATAGGAAAGCTATGTAAAGTTATATCCAGTTTACTTCATTGCCATGACGCCTAACCCAAAATGCCCGTAAAAAAACAACTTTACAACTCAAATAATACTCAAGCTTTACCATAGATGTTAAAGTTTTTATATTATAAGCTCTACATTTCTCCTTTTAAATCCTACAAAAATTGGCCCCATTCATTTTTCATTTTAAGTGCCATGCCTTAACTTCATTGTTACGACAACGACAAGACTAAAACCCTAAACAACCATAAAAATGACAACAATCTTAAAGCTCAAATAACACTCCAGTTTTAAAAGAATCATTAATGTAAGTGCTTTCATATCATATCTGCTTTTGAATCCTCAAAACAAATTCCCTTCGTTCACTTCCATTGTAAGTGCCTCACCGTAACCGTGACGATGTAACGCCCAAAACCTAACAACCATACAAAATAACAAGAATAACTTTACAAACTCCCCCATTCACTTCCATTGTAAGTGCCACCACATAAACTTTGATTTTTTGTAATCAACATTATACCACAAATGTTGTCAGTTGATCTTAACCTGGAATATTCCTTCAAGATTACCACTTTTTACAGTGCACCATGTCGCCCCTTGATATCCAAAGTGAAATCTGGGTCACGAACCAGCTGCAGATCACTGGAATACATTTTTTTTTTCCATTGCAAAAATGGCACACTTCAGAATACGATTCGAAACATTTACAATAATAACGAATCACCCAAGCTCAGATAAAGTTAGTTCGCTAACCGCGCCGCCGAGGCCAAACTGTGCAATAATGATGCGCTAAACTCAGTCCGTTTCTTTTGGAAGAAAATGGCTGACGTAACAGTCTGGCTGAGGAATCTGCAGCTTTCACAAAGCTCTGTTCTCCCTGTAAACAAGCCACCACGCCCGTATCTCCACACAAAACTCTGCAGTTAATGAGGAACATGCTGAGAATCATGTCCTGCTTGTGACACCGCCGGTGAATTATAGCACATACAGAACAAAAAAAACCCGTCTTCAGTATTCCTCCAATGACACATATCGCTTCACGGCTTGTGTAATAAGACAGTGGAAAATCCGAGCGAGTGGCCCCTGCTCTCAAACCTTAACACGCGTGGCGTTCCGCATTCAGACCGAGTGCGAGAATGAGACTGGAAGAGCTTTGAGAGAGAGAGAGAGAAAAGTGAGAACATACCCAACCTGACAGATAAATGTTAACTGGCTTGGCTGTTTCCCTTCTGTGTGTGTGTGTGTGTGCGGATTAATGCTGGAAGGTGATAAAGGAAATTAGACGCACTCTCCATTGGCCACGGCGCATCTCACGGCTGTATAGCGCGGCCCTGGAGAGTCGTTTATCAGTCCTTTAAAGCAAGCTCTTAACCTTGAACAACCAGATGGAAACAAATGAGCCGCCACATACTGGCAATCTCAAAGGAAGTTCCCCCTCTGTCCACCAGTTCCTTCCCAGAGAACAGTCCAGGAGGCCCGTCCAATTCACATTTTATTACTCCGAGCCCACCTCATCATTCGCTCTCTCCTCCCCCGCTCTCTGTAGTCTATCTTTTAATTTTCCCCATTACTCTCCCAGACTCGCGTTCGAGAATTGGTCTCGCCTTCTGCAGCCGCATCCGTCTCTGGTACATCGCTCTGTTAGGGCCCTATCAGATGTGTCAATGGAAGCTGTGGGCTGCGCTGTTGGCAGCTTTGTTCTCTGACACCACTGCAGTCCTCCACCCATTACCGAGACTCTCTCTCTCTCTCTCTCTCTTCTGTGCTGAGCCCAGATAAGGTCTGCGGAGAGACTGTGGATGAGTACGGCTCCAGACTCCAGATTCGGGACTGGCAGGCTATACTAGTCTTGTTGAGCTCCGAAATTCTGGCCTTTTCATATTCAGCTAACACCCCTATTAGCGGTTTTGGCCCTTTGACCCCAGAATGCAAAAAGGAATCCAATTAGCAAGTCACTTTAGTAACTTCACTTGTGTCAAACCCATTTGAATTTCTTTCTTCTATTGAATACAAATGGAGAATGTACTGACTACTCCTATTCATTTAATAAAATTGAACAGTGATATGGGGCGTGGAGCTCCAAAACGAAAAAAAACCCCTCAAAAAAAGTAGGTAATGGGACTCACAAATTAATTCCCATTTACTTGTATCAAATGGAAAAATGTAAATGAATTTAAATTTTTTGGAGGGAAAATAATTTAAATTGTCTATGTGTAATAAGTTCACTTTTGTGTTCTTACGAGACAAATTTGCAATATGACAACACCTTCGCTTAAAGGATTAGTTTACTTTCAAAACATTTTTGGCTGATAATTTACTCACCCCGATGTCATCCAAGATGTCCATGTCTTTCTTTCTTCAGTCGAAAAGAAATTAAGGTTTTTGAGGAAAACATTCCAGGATTTTTCACAATATAATGGACTTCAATGGTCCAAATGCCCGTCTCAATGCAGCTTCAAAGGCTCTACACGATCCCAGACTTATCTAGCGAAACGATCGTTCATTTTCTAAAAATAAATACAAATTATATACTTTTTAACCACAAATGCCCGTCTTGTACCATCTCAAAGATATGCCACGTATTACGTCATCACGTTGGTAAGGTCCTGGAATGTTTTCCTGACACGGGGGTGAGTAAATTATCAGCAAAACATTTTTTTGAAAGTGAACTAATCCTTTAAAAGCGTGCTCAATTGACCGTTCGCAAAGACCCGCCCCCCTTAGTTACTGTCGCTAAGCCCGACAAGCTACGCCGCTCTCACGCCACACCATGTTCTCACGCAGTGAAAAATACATCACGGAGCTGACAACTGACAACACGCTGACAGACAGGACAGACCAGGTTACTTTTGGGTTACTTTTGATATTAAACATATTAAACAAAGTCTCACCTTTCAAATTTGGTCATTTTTTAGAATAATTTTAAACAATAAATACCGTTTTGTGGCTCTTTAATGTGTCTGATAGATCGCTGTAGAGCATCAGTTAAAGCTGCTCGTGAACCGATCATCTCTTCCTTCAAGTTAATTACATCAAATAAACATGAATGAACATCAGAAGGAATGTTGTTTTAACCGCGGAAAGGCGTCAGTACACTCCGCTTCTCAAGTTCAAATCCTCCCATGTTAATCTACTAACTCTCCTGACTGCTTAGTCGGACAAAATGGCGGATGGCGAAGTATGATTGGTCAGATCACCTGTCAATCAAGCTCCCTGCAAAGGGTCAATTGAAAGTATTTGAGTAATATAATTGGGTGTAGCTTTTATTAAACAGGGCAAATTAGCGTGAAAGGGCAATTGGAAAAAGCGCAGATGGGAGTGGGAAGTTCTGCTCGTGACCTACTGACGACGTGCAAATTAAAGAACAGACGCAGCCGGATCATTTCCATAATGACCAACACAATCTACCAAGAGCAGCGCAAATTAGCATCTGGTTTAAAGGAACACTTCACCCATTTGCATTAGACTTTGTATCTTTAGAAACCCAGTCACATTTTCGAATGGTCATGGTTTATTCCCTTATTTTCCCCTGAGATGGGAGAAATAAGGATTTAAGTGTTCCACTTCCTGCTTTTTATGACGCAAAAATCGTCATTTTGCGTCATAAAAAGCAGGAAGTCAAATTTTTTTGAATAAGGTTAAGACTACAAACACTAGATCATCATTTATCCAGTAGAAGGCGCTGTTCCGCATGTTTTCAACCCGCCCATAGAGGGATCTCACTCACAGAATGTACATATAGTGTCAGCCATTCTTTATTTGGAAGCTAAGCTAACAGTTTCTTATTCTGTGGAGAAAGTAGTAGCGGTGACCATCCTCTTTTTCCCGGACATGTCCGGCCGTCGAGATGGTCCAAAATGTCCGGGATTCGGCTTTTGCTTTCTGCAGTCGCATTCATAGTTTACATGCACACCTTTTGTTTCAATCTAACTGAATTCATTCCGATCGGTGAATCTGAATGTAGTGTTTTACATGAACGCTAAACAAGTGATCGTTTGATGTGCGTTTTAACATTGCTAGGAAAATTCCCGCTCCTCCGTGAGAGATACGAGACCGGTGCGTCTCACAGGCGCCGGCGCCACTCTTCAGTAATCACGCCACCGGGCTCGCGCGCCGTTCTCCGCGGCCGTCAGTCTCGTTCCTGCTCGTCACAGTAAACATGAGGAATGGCGACTGAAGAACGCAAAAGCCGAATCCTGGACATTTTGGGCGACATCAAAATACTGGGCAGACTCACGGAGACTCACTAGTAGCATAGCCTTGTTGTTTACTGCGATCTCTTACCGGTAGGCGTGGCCTCCTAGGGCAGCGAAGCAAGTGCATTCTGGGAGTTGTTGTCTTTCATCCCCATAAGCCAAAAATACATTTTCTGGCTTTTCTCAGTCTAGAAGGCTCGAAATTCAAAAATAATTTCACATTTCTTCTACATAAATGACCCATTTTAAATACACATTCATCTTTCCAGAGGTGAAGTGTTCCTTTAAGACATGCTTTCTGGGCAGTAAATAATGGCACATGTACCTTTAAATTTACTAGCGCAAACCTTCGTAAATCTCGCCCTAAATGTGAAATTAGTTCAAATCAACAAAGAACTAGTTCACATCATCTTCAAATGTTAAGAAAAGATCACTTAATGTGAAAAAAAAAAATGCTATTCAGTGTGAGGTATGTTTTAATAATCTTGCAAAAAAAAAAAAAATTAGCATTGCCAGTGGCTGCTTAAAAGAGGATAATAAAACCTCTCTGACCTGCAAGTAACCTTTGCGTTGCTTCCATGCAGATTTTATAATCCGCGTATTGTAGCATCTGCCAGCATACATTCAAAAGCTTTAACCAGAATCCGCTTTACTCAGATTTAAAAAGCCAAACACTTACCCTGGCACTGAGTGTCTTTCTTGGCCGGCTCAAAGCCCGGCATGCAGGTGCACGCTCCCACGGGAACCATCCATTCTCCATCTCCGTTACAGTACAGCTTTAGAGGGACCGATTCCTCTGCGGCGTTTGGCACGCAGGCTCCGGCAGCGATGACCAGAGACGTGGCCTCGGCGCCAGTGGCCGTCTCAGGGAACACAGCGAAGTTGGCAATGGTGGTGGAGCACTTTTTAAAGAAGATCCTGGCCGAGATGAGGGACATGCAGGCGCCCAGGTCCTGGAAGGCCAGGTAGAAACCAGCTTTGGAAAGAGGACCGAAGCTCCGTACTTTGGTGTTGACGATTCCCGATTCCAGCAATGAGAAGCTCTCGTCGGGGGCGATGGTGTCCACCTGGGACAAAAGGCAACGGATTAGGTAAAGACATTCAATTGGACGTTTGTGTCCGATCACATCAGGAAGGGACCTATTAAGTCATCAATTATTTAGTCTTTTTAACCCTCTGGTGATCTTCAGTAATTTGTAAGTTTTTTTTTTTTTTTTTTTTTTACTTAATTGGAATGGTACGAAACTTGGTAAAGGTTTTGACAGTTGCTATGTGAAAAAAAAAAAAAAAAAAAAACACGGACATGATTCGAAAAGGTTAAATGGTCCTGTAAATAATATAGTCACACTTGTGCTCCTCGCGTTCTAAAATGACCACATTGGAAATATGAGACGAATTTTAGCTAGTGGAAACTTTTGGTACTGCAGCCAGACAAAATCTTACTGAAAGCTACTTTTTTGAGATATCAAGCTCAAATTTGGAACCCAACTAGTTTAGATGTATGGCTTTGATTGTCTTGCAGTCAGTATATATATATTGCATATCAAAATTTAAAATAGTATTTTTGTGCATTTTTCATAACAGTACACGTAAAATTCTGTTACTTTTTAAAACGTTTTTCCACTTCAGCAATAATCTGCCAAAAAAGGTTGAAAAGTCTTTACTCCAAAGCATTCAATATTTACAGTTTAACTCTTTTTTACTCAAAAAGTGAATAAATGGATTATAAATACAGCGTAAATATAATTTAGTATAAAAAAATCCCCTACATTAATAAAATAAAATATAGTACCGGTACATTAATTACATTGAAAAAATAAATTCTGTCATTTTTGACAGACACGCGAGGTCTGGTCACATTAGCTAATATTTGGCTAAATCTGTGTAAAATATTTTGCGTTCTTACTAAATTCCCTATCGATTGATTTTCTTGAAATACTGGATTTCTCTTTTGCTGAAACAATGGTAAACATGACTTACTTTCTCATGCAGAGCACACAAAAATAATATTGGACCCCTCTGACATTCATTAAATGGACACTAACATAATTATTTTATGTTTCACAAAAGATAGAAAATCATAACAGGTTTGGAATGACATGAGGGTGAGTTAACAATAGAATGTTTAACACACTATCCCTTTAAATATGCGTTATATTCCCAAGTAAAGAGTGAAAATGCCACTATTCACCAAAACATTGCAGAATGTATCGTTATGCAACGTGTCTAATTAAAAGTCAGACCTTCACGTAGGGATTCTCCCTCCAAGGCGGGCTGCTTGCTGTGGCCATGTCTCCATCCGATTCATAGTAGAACAAATTAAAGGTCTCCTTACAGGAGCCGGGAATATTGGGAATACTGCCACAGTCCCGCACAGAGAACTTGAGCTCCACGTAGACCCGGAGGACTCCTCGGCGGGGGATGAAGTCTGTCCGGAGCCAGTTGTTCTGATTGGGCTTCAGTACGTTACAGACCTGGTATGTCCTGATGGGGCTCAAGTGGTCATCGTATCCACTCACTTCCTCCCACTGAGAAGCACACAACACACTGTCACTGACTGCACACTCAACTTGAAATGTAACTGCATCCAGTGCAGTGTAATTTATCATTTAAGTCTTACTGCGTTGCTTCCTACCAAAGAAACAAACATGGAACCAAGTGAGGCTATAACTTGTGACCTTCCTCACTCTTTATAGTGAAATCATTCTTTGTATATACCAGTTTCTATCGAATGTAACAGAGGTTGTGTCTCATTGCAAAGGCTGCATCGCATTTGTTGGCTGCATACGTCATTGAGCCTGCTTCATTTCAGTTAACTGACCACTACATTCAAAACTCGTAAAGAAATTACAACAATTTACGCTTGACTAGGAATAACGATCAGTTGTATAATGGTTACTGTCCTGAAATAAGACGTTTGCGGACGACAAATTTGACCTCCGGAGGACGCAGCCTTCAAAATAAGACATGGCCTGAGTGTCCTGACCAAGCACAATGTAATAAAGATACACGAAGAAGTAACGATTCGGTACATATCACGATACTGAACTCACGATGCGATATTATTGCGATACTCCAAAACGTGTTGTTAAAGGTTAACCAAAAATGTACTGTTGATTAAAATGTAGTATTACATTGGGGGTGTAAATGAATAGGCTTGGACTTGGTGTTGGTAACCCAATGCAGGACAATGGTGACACCAGAATGATTCTGAAGCTTAAAATACTGAATTATTTTAGACAAATATGCTTGCATTTTGTCACTGACTAGATTTATTTAAAATAACGTAGGCCACTTTTTACTGGCAACATCAGACATTTGGAAAACTCAAGACCCACAAATATTCCCCCATTGCATTATTATACATTATACAGTACTTATACCAAAACTCTGTAAACTGGAATTTTTTACATTTTGGGTGAACTGTACTGTATACAAACATTATATATTGTCACTATCCACGATAGATATTGTTGCATTTTTGTATTGCGATAGATTGTGACACGATATATTGTTACACCCCTAAAAGATACACAAAAATCTTCAATCTTGACCCCCAATCAGCTGTGACAGGACTTGGTTTCAATTTCTGTGAAACTACAACTCCACCCGCCCACAGTGAAATCTCATTGGTCCACAATCTTTCTCCACATAATTGAATGGATCAGTGACATAACACTCTTATTTTTGTTCTGAATCTATTAATTTAGACAGAAATAAATGCAGGTCATGACTTAAATACACCTACTTTTTCGATTACCATACTGTAATTTCTTAATTATAACTCATTTTGATATTATTCTTTTTTTAAATGTCAGGATGATACATTTAATCCTGATATCATAATGAAATAAAGCGTAATGTTTTTTTTTTTAGGTAATTTGCCATGATTTTGTATTATTATTTCTTAGAAAAAATATTGCTTCACTGCTTTTTAAAGTCAAAAAATGCAACCAATATGGTGCAACCAACATGCTGTGAAAGACTGTGTGTCAAGATCAATTGATCTTATTCAAATATACGATACTTTGACCTTCAAGATTCAGGTTGTTAAATGTCATGTGATGCAACTCCACAAAAATCTATATATAAATGATTAATTCATGATGTTTGTAAAAACAAAAACATTTACTTTTTTTTACATGTTTACAAATGAAAATAATGGTTAAGATGTGTACACTTACATGTATTCAAAATGTTAGGAACATTTTATTTTTACTTAATGGAAAATGTCAATTTTAGAGTAATAAAATTGAAACTTTTCACAATCTCTGTCATTGATCAATATATGAAACATCTCATATTTTGGGATTGGCTGTGAAATCACCTCACATTTCGGCGTTCAATATGGACAAACAAATTCTCACTGAAAAAAAAAGTGTTGCATCGTGTCTGGTTGGGACACAGTGTCACACAAAACATGAAAATCATAAAATCTAGATCTATTGATTGATACCTCTAAGTTGTGCCCCAAAGTAGCACTAAATGGAAGTAGGAATAATGAACGACTCAAATGCTCAATTAAACTCATGTCGGTGGTTAGGGGAAATAGAAATGCTTTCTCAAAAGTGACATTTGGGTTCCCTGAACTTCTCACAACACAATTAAGAGGCGTCGCAGCGAGTGGTAGCATGTGTTTATCTCCAGGTGTGAAGGAACACATTACTTATGATGATGCATGCCTTTTGAGATGCCAGACATCGAGCACAAGCCTGCGGAAAGGGCTGAGCTGCTTAAGATTGTTGCCATGGCAACCCATCATTTCCATTGACTGACTTCGCATGCACATTCCAAAGACAAATCATGCAACGGGAGAGAGTGGATTTTGGTGGGGTGGGGTTGGTGGGGGGGGGGTTGGTTTAGGTGTCAAGCTTAAGGTCAGAATCGCTGTGGTTAATTTCTTCACCAGTCACATGTGTAAAATAAACTGCTGCTGTAAGTCTCCAGCATACATAAGTGCATTCTTGCAAACAGAGAGGTTGAGAGCGATTATTCTTGTTAATGGCCTCCTTTCATTTGTCTTGTTAAGACAAATGAAAGGAGGCCATTAACTACACATCATAGAGAGGGCCTTTTTGACTGTGTGTCAAGATCAATTGGCCAAACATTTGGTAATTTGACCTTTAATATTCAGGTTTTAAAATATCATGTGGTGCAACTCTTGTAAAAATGTATAGGGCACATCTGGGCAAAAAGTGCACTGTGTAAAGGGCACCTTTAAAATAAAAGTCTTCTTAATGGTTTTCAGTTGTGTTTAAGGTAATTCAATCAAAAGCTTTTCAATAATGGAAGAATATGGTATTTGGGGTAAAAGGCGCCCCTGCTGTTGGGGCGGAACTCATAATAATTAACATGATAATAAAATAGCTGAGTTTTCCATTTGTTGATATTACATGGTTAGATTCAGATGGTAAATATCATAAATCAAGTTGGGTGTCCATCTTAGAGATAATCACCATATTCTATATATAATGAAACCATGATATTTAAAAAAAAAAATATTATAATAATATTAATCATATAATAAAATACTATTTGTTGTTACCCTTGTAAATCTAGATTACATTATTCTGGGATCTTCTTCAATGATTTCAGAATCTTAACTTTTCTAAAATATATTTTTTTAAAGCATTTTTATATTAACATTATTTTAATGACAGCATATCAAAATAAACAGAACATAGTACAAACTTTGCTAGGGTGATTGTTTTGTATTAACAAGTATTAACTAAGACATTATTAATTTATTTTATTTTTTTAGCTAAAGTATTTGTGTAAATCCTTGCCCCACGCTGGTGAGCCTTTTGCCCCAGATTTTTAAACAAAATAATAAACAACCTTCATGATTTATCTTCACACAAATCTGTTGCTCCATCACTGTTCAATACAAACATATATAATTTGCACTATGGGAGTAGTGAAAAGCAACATTTTCTGTTGTACCCTATATCAATGAATAATTCATGATATTTGTAAAAACAAAAACGTTTACTTAAACTGAAAAAAAAAAGAGAAAATTATTACGATTTTCATGTATTCAAAATGTTATGAATTAGGAAGTCATTAAATTGAAACTTTTCTTGAAAATGGCAGAACATCTTCACAATCTTCGTCATGGATCCATACATTTCAACATCTCATATTTTAAGATTGGCTGTGAAATCGTGCCACATTTTGGCGTTCAATATGGACCAACAACTTAATTTAGATACCGCAGGTACGTCTGCAAGATGTCCGTTAAAGATCACTTCATCTGGAAAGCATCTGCTGTCTACTTACATCTGATAGACGTCTTTAAGATGTCAGTTTTACATACATTCTAAATCATAAACATCTCTAAGACGTTTTCTAAACGTCTATTTGACATCTTACAGGAAACGTCCTATAGACGTATTGCAGATGAGCAAACACGTCTTCCTGAGGTAAACGCGCATCAAATAGACGTCTCCGTGATGAACGTGTGCTATCCGAATTCTCACTGTAAAAGTTTTGCTTTATGTCGGTGGTTAGGATAATTAGAAGTGCCATTTTCCAGTCAATGCATGTGCTGATTAATATCCAGCCTTATGGAAAGCGCTAACAACACTCACCCCGCTTTCTGGATAGGTGGTCCACGCCAGCTCTGTAGTTGCCCACCTGCTGTCGATAAGAGTCTCTGCAAAAACAGGCAATCAATGAGGCTCCGACAACAGCAGCCTCCATCACAAACACAAACAGAGCATCACGGTGCTAAAAAACGGTAATTTAACCGGCTACATATCAAAGCACTTCACTCATTTGAAATCCCTGCATATGTGGAAGGGCCTAATCACTGTTTTCACTCCGCACACTAATAATGCGATCCGCATTTATCTACCCACTCCAGCTCTGGCCTGTGGCTGATCTGAGAACAGATCCTGTTGCGTACCGCAGGGATGCTCGCTGTTTCTCTAAATACACTCCGATCAGTGGAGCAAAACTGCACGAGCCAGCTTCCGCAAATTAGCCGCACATTCGAATGTTTTATTCACTTTGTAAGTCGCCGTCCGATGAGGCCGAGCGCTCGCTTCAAATTAATGTGACGCTGCACACATCTGCAAGCAAATCCGTGGAATATTTAGAGCAGAACATCAACTTAGCTGATTAAGGCCCCGGTAAATACGTGCATGCGACGCGCACTGGCAAACACACACATGGTGTTTATGTGGATTGTGGCTACACCTCGCTTTAATGGTGCTGTAAATCACACAGAGAGTTAATTGTGTGATGAAATAGCTGTGAGGGCATCTCGCTGTGTGAAATATTCATAAATTTGGGGGGCGATCTTTTGATGCTTTGATCAATTCCTTGTGATCGCATTCAGTCTTTCCTCAAGGCTCTTTGCATCTGTGCATCGTGGAAAAACAAAGTCGCGATTTTCATCAGTTTTGCACAAAGGAGCTTATTGGTGTCTGTTTCACACAGATGAGTGCACAGGATGTTCTTTGAAACTTTGTATTGTACAGTCAGCAGATTTACAAAACACCTCATTATCCTTTGAAATCATTTGTAACTCCGCTAGACTTTAACTGTAAAGAAAAGCAAACAACCTTTAAAGGCACTTTTACGGTGTTTGCAGGAGGAAAATAATACTGGAGCTTATTTGTTTTATTGCAAGAAGTATATTAACATGCAATTTAGAAATTGGTTTTCATTCAGAAAATACTCATGCAAATGTTGTAAGGCCCGTTCACACCAAGGATGATAACCATAACAATTAAATAATTATTTAATGCAATGAGAATATGTGAAGTACACATCCCAACTATAACGGTAACGACACAGAGGAATGCTATTGATAAAAATGACCAATCAGCCAATTAGCCAATCAGAATTCTTACGCCTTATTGAACTTAAAGCGACAGATGACATAACAGCAATGTAAACAGATGACAAGACATGGTGTGGAATACTATCATTATAGTTACTGTTACTGTACAAAATCGATATGAGATTGTAGCTTGGTATCATACAGAATGTGTGCATGTCAATCGGACTACAATTGGACTTAACATTAGGCGTTTACAACAGTGATGTGCAGCGGACACATCACAAGCAAGGTATGCTATAAACGTCCGTATCAATTATTTGTATATGCGTTATATGCAATGTATTCTCTGTCAGCCAGATTAAAGGGCCGTTCACACAGAGTTTGTGCAAATAAAAATATGAGACGATATAGTGTAATGGGGGGGGGGGGCAGTTACGTTGAAGCCTTTTTATAACCCTGTCATGCACGAGACACTGCAAAAGACGCAAGATGTGAGCACAATAGTCAAACACATTCATTTAGCATAGACCAAATGCAGTGAAGTGCACAAAACGATGCTTGATTATTAGCTGTGTTATTATCATGTAATAACAATATAATAACACAAGCAGAAAAACAATCACCCTACCTTAATCCACAGTAATGACAACCACTAACTGGGCTAAAAACCCTTCTCATCCGTTTTATATTTATATGCCATAGTGCCTGGAAGGGCTTCTGACAGATGGACTGAATTGACACAGGGGACCCTGGATGCAGCTTTACACTTTTCCTCTTGTCATGAGGTGCCTGGCTCACTTGACCTCCATTGGAAGTGTAACTAATATAGTCTGTTAAGAAACCAGCTCAGAAACTAACCTATGAGTCAAACACCTACTCTCTCTCTCTCTCTCTCTCTCTCTCTCTCTCTCTCTCTCTCTCTCTCACACACACACACACACACACACACACACACACACACACACACTATCGATTGAGACCCTGACGCTGAAACTGATAAAGAATCGAGGTAGTCAAGGCCAAGGTGAAGGAGTATCAGGCTTCACTGTAGTTAAGAATTACTGGGACATGACCAAGGTGCATAATGATGCCAGCTATGCATGTATCAGCGCCTATAAAAATATGTATCAAAATCCTGCCTTGAGACTGTCATTTTGTAACATGGAACATTGCCAAGCAGTAATTTGTTTTGAATGTGAAATTAATAATTTCCAAGCATTAAATTACAAGAAAGCGAGACTAATTGCCTTTATGCATTTTTTTTAAACAAATATGCGAACAATAGATCTTATTAATCTTTATTTACGTGAGTATATATACTGTATCATTTTAAATTACATTTGGGATTGGGGGCTAGAATATACAGAGACTAACCTATTCATAAGAGTCCTCGACAAGAACGTAGTGTGAAGTCAACAAACCTCAAAGGTATCAATAGCTATTCCGAAACCACACCTAGGCTCAATGTTGGCACGTTTCACCTCACCACTGTTTTCAAGATAGCAACTGGCTTGGATTTCATTTCAAAATGCATTGTTACTTTGAAGCGACTCCTTTTTTTTCTCACCTAGTATAGTCCTTTGAACAGCTGTGATCATACAAGCCAATTAACATGTGTGGCAATTACACTGATCGTGATGCTGCCATCATCACTATCTGGGTAAAAGCCTTTAGGGTGAAATGTGTCACACCAGAGCAACAGGGGGCTTTCAGCAGTCCTAAACCATGTGTCACACAAATGCACAAAGCACACCTGAAAATATAACAACTACATGCGAATTTTAATACAGAAATGATCAAAGCAGAACACTGATCATAAGCTCGCAAGACTCAACACATGCAAGCGAATTAAATATGCTTGGATGTGTAACGTCTTCATTTAAAACAACGGTTACTATAATTTATTTAGTCTGTGTTTTTTTTTTTTTTTTACGGGTTGTTATAAAAACAAAGGCAATGAGCATGTGGACAAACAGCATCGTCTGTATCAATACATGGACATGCCATAACACAAACATTGCCTATCACTGGTCACCTCACTGGTAAAGCTTCAGAAATAGAATTCAACACTGAATAAAACATACCTTTGGATATTAGAATTCTTCAGAATAATGGGAAACAAATGTAATGCTGATTCAGTAAGCCCTGTTGCTAGTAAAAGGCTATAACGAATTTCCTCTTTTCATGAAGCCTATTCACTTTAAACGCACTAATATATATTTGCAACCGACTGTGCTTATTCAACTGCATCCCTGTCCGAAGAATAAAATGCTAAATCGCACCAAGACATTTAAGTTTTCGTCGAACGCGAAGTTTTCGAGCACGAACAGTCCTCGCGGTACGTAAAGCTTTAGTCCAGTACAGTTTTTTAATTATATATTCTGCATTTATTAATTTATTTCATAAAAGCAATAGCCAGCTGATGACCATAACACCAGGTCGGAAACCGAGTAGCCCCGTAACAAAGAGCGTTACACTTACCCTCAACAGCGAGAATAACGGGAACCCAAAGGCTGTATAATAACAGCGAATAATCCATTGTCATGAAGCTTGAGGTTGCAACATGAATAGCGTTTTGTCTATATGTCACCGGGACAGAAAGTATCGTAAAATCTCTGCATACAGAGACTGGCGGGGCGAATTCACGCCTTGAGAAATTACAGCCTGAGAAAAAAAAATGCCCAGCTCCTTTTTGGTTTGGTTGTCTTCAGGTTTTTCATTCACAACTGTTCGCACCATGGAATCCACGACCTCTTTCGTGAGCGCAGTCTATCATGGTCTTCTACATGTGTGGCATCATCCTCATCCTCAGTGTGAAAGAAGCTGTTGATTCTCTGCGACTGCACGGAGGAGTGTCAGTTGCGAGGAATGATGGGGGGCGAAAGCTCTTCTGGTCCCAAGGCAAAACCCTGCGGGATTCCGCTGATAACTTACAGACTAAGTACTCCCCCAAGTTATTTTATTTATGCATTTCATTATTTTTTTCCAGAGAGTGTTAAATCGACCTGTATCCATTTTATTGAAAATGCCTTTATAAGGGAAAACAAAATCCCCAGTGACAATTTGTGGCAAATCAGTAATGTATCGGTATTCTTTGATGCACAGCGCCACTCACTGTTTGTTTACTGCAGGGATTGGTGTTCTGTATTTTAGAAGGGAGAGACTTGGCAAATGGCCACGACTAGGTCACCCAACACCAATAAAATAAAAATCACCATCCAGCTTTCTGCTGATTAAATAATGGGCTGCATGTTGACAGGAAGGTTATGGGATACTGTAAACAATCATCAAAGCTGTAAATGAATGATATCGTGCTGGACATATTACTTCTGAAATGTAATCTGGTACTTATTACACAACAACATTTTTTAGCTAATCCAATCTGGTTACCTTTTGGATTCATTTTGATCTAACTGTTTTTTATTTGGTTTCACATGAAGAAATTACCCATGGTTTTGAAAGGAGAAACAGAGAGAGGAACAAACTCCGTAAACTAAACTTGTATCAATCCAAAGTGTGTCTTCCATTCCTTTACTTATGTTTTCATGAACTTCTAATTACTAATTTTAAAGTGCATTATAAAAACCAATTAACACTCATCATGTACAAATACATTTGATTAAACAACAGTAAGATTAGTGAGAAAAAATGAGTCTTTTGTCATGGTAATAACTTTAAGACATAAATTTTTTAAAAGAAGGATTGCAACAATGTATAATTAACCATACAACAATGGTAATTTATCATGCATTACATTTCAAGTATAAAGCCACTTGGGGGCAAACAAAGAGATGCATTTTAGATGTATTTAGTGTTATGTTTAGATTTAGTTTTTGCTTCATTGTGTTTTGTTTTGTATAATTTAATGAACAGCACTGTCGGATTGTTCCAGTTGCTGTCATTTTATTGATTTATGAAATACACGTTGATTCATTTGAACATTTCATTATGGAATTATCTATACAAGAGTTTTACACCTTTGACCTTCTGTTGCAAAAAATAAATTGTAATGGAAAACAATTTCCCCCTTTTTTCTCGCAAAAACCTTTTGTTTGGTCTTAACACCTCGACTTGCTGGAAGATCGTCGTGATTACTTCAGTTTGAAGTCATAACAGCGAAGAACATGATATAATCTCTGGGAAAATATATGACTTACACACTGAAATACAACCCAGCAGACGCACTGCACTACACTTAAACCCAATCATTGCATCACGGTAACTGGGAAATCAGGAGAGATCATTCAAAGATTTGCGGTAAACGGAACACAATTCAGACTCTTGAGGGAAACGGCTTCGATCTTCGGGTAAGACAATCTTTGATGATGCAAATATTACCTGGTTCAGAGAACGCTTAAATCTCAGGGATTTGATAACGTCTGATCATTTGATTTAGTCGTAGTACTTTCACCAGCAAATGCTAAAAGTCACTGATCAAAGTATCACACCATGTGCTAAATTCAACCCTTGTAACGCCCGCAATACTTCAAATTCTTGGGCAACCTCACATCTGTATCAAGAGGCGGATGTCAACAGGAGCTTGTTCTTATAGTGTTTGGACAGTTAGCCACTGGCAGACGGTGTCTGGGGAACAGAAGACAGGAAGAAGAGAGAAAGATGAAGGAGAACAGAGGGAGGGTACCGGAGGGCCAGGCGCCGAGTCAATACAGTAAGCTGACAGAGGTGGATGAAGCACTCCCCCTTTGTGGCTCGCTTTCAAGGCACTGCTGAAATATAGAGCTGCTCGGGCCACACGGGTGCAATAGACAGGTGTGGCGATGAAAACAGCTTTCAGTTTGTCACTGCTGAGCCTGCGAATCACAGGAATATTGAGCTTTCTCTGAAACCCAGAGTAGAGCTGGTAAATGCTATCGCAAAGGTCACTGCACTCTTCTCTTTAGCCCTGAACTTGGCAAACTACGTCCAGATAATGGACATTTTCTCAGTCATTTAAGCATTTGATCATTACAGAAGCAACGGACCATATATCTGTGACCCACTTCCTCTCGCTATTCAAAACACCTCATCACACTCTTTGTTTTCCTTTCTTTGTAGATCATCAAGGCTTTTCACTGACCCTCAATTATGATTTAGAGACTAGCCAATGACAAGAACCGAATGCTGACATGCAACACAGCACGGGTGTAGCAAACAACGGACACACAGAAGGCTAAATTTGGTCTCATTATATCCACCATTTTGAATACAGTAGCCTTGTCCCTGTGAACACTGAAGGACAGGATCACTTCAGTTATAGTTTGTATTCAAGTTTTAAAAAAAAATCAGTTCATGAATTTGAATGCACTCAGCACAGGTACGTCTGTAAGATGTCTGCTAAAGATCTGTTCATCTGGAAAGCATCTGCTGTGTAAAAACGTATGGAAAAGACGTTTTTACATACTTTTTAAATCTTAAACATCTTAAAGACATCTTGTCTATACTACATCTGACAGGACTCGCTAAAAAAAATACATCTTGCAGATGTAAATGCAGACATCAAATAGAAGTCTCTGAGATGTACTTGTGCAATCAGGGTATTGTTTCCCTCCTTAAATCATTTCATAAAAAAATAATTATAATGAATGAAAATGTTTAAAATGATGTCCACTCACATTAGATGATTCCAGTCATATCAAGCCCAACAAAAGCTGTTTTATTTTACATGTAGCGGGTCACCTCATGGGGTCCACCATGTTGAGATCACATGACAAGCATCCACACCACTAGGTGTCAGTATAAGTCCAAGATAGCCACTGCAATATTAACAAAAGAATACTGTGTGCCAAAAACTGCAGGAGCCTCCGAAATCACATTCTGTCCTTACTACATTTTATGAAAAGCGAACTTCACAAAGTTCACACATTCTAGATCTGAAATCCAACATAATCGCACAGCAATTCATAACTATTTTATGTTTTGGCAAATTGGCAACTAATTTGTACGATCCTATTCATACATTTTCGTACGATCTGCTTACGCCCCACTGATGGTTATAGGTTTAGGGTTGGGGTAAGAGGTGATCTTCATGCTTATACTTTTCCTAAAAAATCGTAAGTTTTCGTACAAATCAAGTCATACAAATTCATATGAAATTGAATTTGAAATTGAACTTGGCCTCTTAAAATGGTCAAGTTGGTTGTCTGAAAATACTACATCTGCTTCTTGTCATTATCATGCGACCCACGCCGTCGGTTGAATCACTTCACTGCCATTCACAACTTTGTTCCCGTGCCTCCTGTGTGTCACGGACAGCATTTCCCATAATCCTCCCTGGCACCTAACCATGCACACCTGGAACTCATCTAGCCCTCATCACCAGCACTATAAAGAGCACACACACTCCCTAAATCATGGGTTGCGTCCGAAAGTTTAGGCAGCTGACTTGTTGCCTTGCTGCTTTATCAGGCAATGACTTTGCAGGCAGTGTTTGTGTACAAAGGTACCTCACAAAACCGATTTTGGACGTGTTTCTTAAGGTGAAACACGGGGAAACTTTTTGAGCAATGTTGCCGGGCATTCTTGCCGAGCGATTGTTGCTTGGGCACTTTCCCATTGAAAATGGCCAATACATTTCTATCTGAATAATTTAGATCAGTCGTGGGCCCTGTGTCTCATCTGCTTGCCCGTTGACGGCAACATTGCCCAGCAACATCGCCCCAAAAGTTGCCCTGTGTATCATCACCTTTAGTTTGGTGAGAACTAAGTGGATATTTAAATGGCAGCGGCTATTTGCACTAAGTGCAATAGATGCTATTTAAACTAAGTGCAAATAATGATAGATCCTATTTACACTAAGTGCAAATACCAACTAGATGCTATTAAGTACAAATAGTGATTGCTGCTATTTACTTTAAGTTTAAATAGCAATGGATTCTATTTAGATTAAGTGAAAATAGCAATAGATTCTATTTACACAATGTTAAAATAGGTATTCTTTGCAAAGGGTGTAAATAGTAATTAGATGCTATTTATACTTATAAATAGTGGCAGATCCTATTTGCACCTCAGTATTGTTGGACATTAAACGGTATGCAATAATAACCGAGTGTGAATAATATTTTTTTCCAATTATTATTGAAATGCTGCGTTATTGGGACAATAAAGCCCTTCCTACACCTACCCTAACCAAAAAAACACTTGATTATTAAACATGCGTTAGACACTTTATTTCCACTTTTCAAATATATTCTTAATTTTTATTGATAATAAATGCCTTTCTGATATGATCTGATGTGATTGGAAAAGGGAGTGGAGCGAGTTCAGCAAAAGGCAGATTCGAACTTGGGTCAATTTCGTCAAATCTTTCTACCACATGCCTTACCCCTACGCTTCTGTTGACAATCCAGCGTCTTCCATGATTTTGTCCGGCCCAACCAGACGTCAGTGGGCGGAGTTAATGTAAATAGCCTCTGCCAACAAGGCAGGCTATTTGCACTTAGTGTAAATAGACACTCCAATAGTAATTTCTCACTAGAAATCACATCAAAAGTGGAAAACGGTTAAAAACATACTTCAAACTGACCACCAACTTCAACTTTCAGATGCCATCTTAATTTTTGAACAGGATTGTGTGCTAAAGCAGTAAAGGATACACATATGCTGCCTTAAAAAAATCGATCAGATGAAGGTATCTCTGAAGACAGGAAGCTAAGCTAGCATTACATTTGGACATGCCGGAGGCCTTCCTACCTTGGATGCATTCTCCGAAGGCAGCATTTATCAGCTTTTGAATGCAGCCATGGTCTACTTACCTTGATATCTGCTTTATGTTGCGGACTGCTAGCTACTACCAAAGTTAATCTCCAGTCATCGAAGTCGTCTTCCAGCCATCCCTCGTCTCAATGTTGTTCCCTCGTGTGTGTGTGTGTGTGTGTGTGTGCTCCATTGATTCTGCAAGACAAAGACCCAAAGTCAACAATACAAGTCTATCTCATCTGCAAACAATCTCAAGCATCATCACTTACCTGTTTATGCCTTGTGTTTCTGCCATGTCTGCAAATAAGCCTACCTGTTTAAGTTTTACCTCAGTTCTGTTCATTGAGTTGGTTGTGAAAGAAAAGGACTTCATGTTTCAAGTCTGTTACCTTCATTAGACAAACATTCAGTCATGCTTCTCTGCGATTTCGAGCAGGCTCTGTCATCTGCAGTTAGAGGACCGTCACGAGAGCCGCACACCAGTAAACAATTGTCAGGTTTCAAGGCAGGGGTGGTGATTTTGGATTAGTTTTGGTCTTCTTCTGCGGAATGAGATTTGGCGGACATCCTATATCAGCACTTTTACTTTGAGACGAACGAGTCCAGGATAGATCATGTGAATCTCTTCATCGGCCCCGGTTTTCTACCTCAGGAACGGATCCCTTAACTAGACAACAAAAATGAACCGAAAACATTTCCATTAGGAGTTTTTCTTTTTTCAGCTGTACTTTTTCATTGGGAGACAATCTCAATAAGGTATATTGATGACTCTGCACATTTTTTCCGTGCTGTTTTTGCTTCATGGTCTTCCTCCATTATTCATTTGCAGCCCGTTTTTTAATCTCCAGTGGGCTGACTCAGAATTCATTTTCCATTTGGAGAGTGTTCCCCCTGTCTGCACTTGTCCGTAGCATTGATTAAGTGGGTCCTTGTGGAGAGGAAATTATGTTTGGGTTTTAGCACTTTTTACACTGTATTTTTACTAATCTACCCAGTCTGGGACTTTGAATGAAGTTTTGCTTAGTTCAAGTGGGATTACGGTTTGAGTTTTGTGATCCCTGTGGCTTCTCATAGCAGTCTTCACATTTAAATTAAATTTGCAGGATTTTTTTGGGTGAATAAGTTTTTGTGTAAAATCCAGTATATGGTTACTGAAAATAAAAGTCACCAAGGTTGGTTTTATTGGTAAATTTTTTTTATTTTGTAAAATAATTTTAAAATGTTAAATATCTGTTTCTATTTTAATACATTTGAAAATGTATTCCTGTGATGCAAAGCTGAATTTTCAGTATCATTACTAGTCTTCAGTGTCACATGATCCTTCATAAATCATTCTAATATTATGATTTGCGGCACAAGAAACACTTCGAGTGTTTAAAACGGATGTACTGCTTAATTTTGTTTATCTTTGGAAAAAACATATTTCTCTGATGAATAGAAAAAGAAAAAAAACAGCTTTTTGATTTTTTTTTTTTTTGTAACTGTAAAGATCTTTACTGTCACTTTTGATCAATTTAATGCGTCCTTGCTGAATAAAAGTGTAAGTTTGGATAGTGTATTGAGACACTGCAGAATAAATCACAGAAAATGTACCAGACCAATTACTAAAATGGAAGCAATTGAATCCCTACTGACGTTTAAAAGCAGTTTCATGCTTATTGGGATGATTGAATTTCACGTGGCACAAAACCAATTCCTTAATTTTTGATAGATTTGATTTGTTGTTCCAGTAAAAAGTTTCTCCGTACATTGTCAATTAAAAACATTTCAAATGAACCAACCCATATATTTCAGAACTAATAATTGTCCCTAAGACTTTTTCAGTTGTTTTGCTATAAACAGTAAGTACGGAGACAGCATTTTCCCTAATACAGTGCCGAAAGATTTTCTTCCTTCATAAGTTCACAGCTGCCTTTTTTAATTTTAATATCACCCAAAAAAGTGATTTTTACAGAAGATTTCATTATAACCAAATCCCCAAGCGCCAGTAACTGGCACACGCCCTTCTCTTTTTCTATTTTTTACTTACAGTCAGTTTATTAAACTAAATCCCAGTGCTGAACAGGTGCAACTCAATAACTGACATCAGGTTGGTGATAAACATAAGAGCTGTTGATCAGTTTTCCTGCCTTCCGAGTTTCCATTTGCTATTTATTCAGTGTGAGACTGCATTGTTTTACCTTGGCCGAATTGATAACAGCTGGTATAAGGACCAAATAATCCAAATTCGTGTCTCCTTCTACCCTTGAACCTATTGTAACGTTGTGTTTGCGAGCCTCCCTCAAAGGCACCATCATAGTTTTCAATCAATTAAAGCTGTAGATCAAACACTAAGCTGGGTCTGGCATCGCTTGACTGTGTGTCTTTTGGGAGTGGGTTCAGATAACAGTGTGAATGAAAACCAGCTTACCGGGGGGGTTGGGGCACGGGAATATTTTACCCAGGCTGTTCTCTATGACTGCCACACCGACAGACTCTCACAAACTATCCGGGGAAATAAAATCTGGCTTCACCATAACACACTCCAGCAGAAGCATGAACCGACATACGATATTTGGGCCCTTGCAAAAACAAACCATGTAATGGTCTTCATGACTTCCATGTGCATATTTGAAACTCTAGTCCCCTGGACAAGGGGGAGGGCTTCTTCAATTTGCCTGTAATTGTTTATGTGCAAATTGTTTACAGAGTTGTTTCCCATAAAGACCGGCTGATATCCATTCTGAGCCTGCCAGTTGTCTTGGAAAGAACACACATCTGGTTAAAACTTCAGGAAAGCACTGAAATCTGATCTTCTTTCAAAGGTAGAGGGCATGGGAGAAAGGTCCCCGCTGCCCGCTCTTATTCCTGTCAGTTTGGACGTCGCTTCCCCTTTGCACGTAATACCTGTATGGAGTCATTAGATGCTAATTTACGCTTGAGTAAATATTACTAGGTCAGTGCGTTCCCTTGGGCCAACAGTTTGCATTAATGAATAATATGTCACCCACTTGGCTGTATGGCCACATCTCGTTCCATTAAGCCCGATATTAATCCACAAAATGGCTACAGCCCAAATTGAAGCCCTTGTCTGCGGTGCCAGAGGCCGATTCAAAGGCGGTGCCAGGGCTCAGAGACAAGTACAATAAATAAAGCCTTGTAAGTGCGTCGTAAAAATCACTTATCCTCATTTTGCGGTGGGCCAAGTTATGCTAAAGGGCAATCAACTAACATTTGGTCAGCAGGAAATTGCTCAAATCTGTATGTAATATTCAAAGTTGAATTGCAACATGAATTCCTCCCACATGTTGTTTTCTGTCCCTTCTGATTCAATCAGTTGAGAATTAAAAGAGCACATAGGAGAGAAAATCATACGACATATTTTTAATATCTTAATAGGTTCTCCTAGATGGGAACCAGATTAATTGTTAAGCAATTTCAGAAAAAAATATTGTCAATCATTGTACTTATTACACAAGTTCGTGGGGTAAGATGAGCCAGTGGGTAAGCTGTCCCAGCCCCTGTATCTTGGTAGCCCTACACTTTTATTGTCATGAGAACATATATTTTGGAACCACCCATCATTTCTGCCAGACTGTGATAAGGAGAAGCACATGGGAGGAGTGGAAGGCACCCATTTACTTTTTTTGGCTTGGGAAAGTAAAAGTTGAGCATAACAGATGTAATGGCTGTTACATCAAAGCAAATTTGTTCAGGTCTAAAAATATGTATGATGCACATTGGTGATTTAGCAACGTATAAAACCATTCAAATCGTTTAGCTAAATATTAGCCTAAATTGGTAAGCTAGCTAGTAAAAAAAAAAGAAAAAAAAAGGCAGCTATGACAAAGTGAGCCAAACACGGTGGGGTAAATTGAGCCAGCATTGAAGTTAAGTAAAATCTCTGAAGTATAAACTGGTATAATTATCATTTAGTGTTTTTTTCCCCCCAAGTTTATTTGATATGAACAATGTACAAGTACACAAAATCCTTCTCTTATACGAACCAGAATATATCTTTCCACCTGTAGTCTATAATGGCCTAACATGTTCGACATTTCAGAAAATCTAGGTCTTGAACATTTTGACTAAAAATTTAATTCGTTTCAGTGACATTTAATTCCATTCTAATTCAGTTTTTATTTCATTTTACTCAACAAGCTCTCCGTTTAGTCTGCTTTTGGGAAGGTTACAACATTGGTGTTGAACATAGGCTATTGTTTCAGAAATGCAAACAACTAATATTGAAATTTCGTTGGTTTTATGTTTTACAAGTTAAAAGAGATATGATTTGATTATTAAATGAATGTTTTAAGAGGTAAATCATCTTTACAATTTCACATTTGATTTAGATTCAGTTAGATGGTCAGTTTACACCCAGATGGTGCAACTTACCTACTGACTCGGATCATCTTACCCCAAACCTGGGGTAAATTGAGCCATAGGAACACTTTTTTAAATAAGAAGCCATGTTTTCAGAACATGTTTTTTTTCATAGATGTATTCTGATAATTTAAAATGATAGGAAACATCCTGAAATTAGTACAGATACTTTCATACTTCTGCCTCATTTCCCCTTATCTTTAGGATCACAGAAGTAAAACATGGTTCATCTTGTATGTATGTATGTATGTATGTATATACGATGAGGATATATAGTTTAAAATAGAAAAATGGGCTAATCATCAAGTCTGATCAAATCTTGTGCAAGGTAGACATCTAGTGGTCTTCCGTCAGTGTGAGGTGAAACAGAGGATTAAAACCACACTCTGCTAATTTATATGGACATTAAAAATATCTAAAAGTTCATTATTTTTTAAAAGAAGTAGGCTATTGTAGATACCATAGGCTAAACAAACGCAAGAAAAAAACGGCTTCGCGCAAAAGACAGATAGGAAACTGAATTCCTACATAGCATACTGGCATTATCTAAACGCATTCTGGATCAAATGTAGTCTCTTTATAAAGAAAACTGCAGCAGCAGCGTGCTTCACTACAGTCAGTCACAATACTTTTAACGTGGAAGTGACATGTCCCGGTTTCACACCGGGTTTAAGGGAAACTGCCCTTCAACTCCCGCAGAACAAACGGCACATTCATGAACAGCAGTCAAGTCAGTCAGTCAGTCAGTCAGTCAGTCAGCAGTATAATATCTCTGGAGATTTCACTTCTCTTCCTCTCTGAATGTTACATTTGTTCAAACGCGCCTCATACGATGAGGATTATAATCTGGAGCATCGCGAGCGCTTTCCTGTTCAGCGTCATTTTTACGCAACGACATCGAAGGTATGTGGAATATATAACTAAATCCATATCTAGATGCCTGTATATGGTCAAAAAAGCATTTAGGTTGAATTGATGAAAAATACGCTGAATTCTGTTTGCTGTTTGGTTGGTGACATTAGTTAGTCCACGTGACGGTGTTATAGCCTACACACTTGACTAATGTACTAATGACTAATTAATAAACAAATCATTGCATATTAAGTATGCTGTTGTTCATTAATTTTACTTAGTAGCTACCAATAAACCACATGCTTTAGAAGTCCTTATGAGTTTCAAACTTAACTATGTGCTTTCCCATTTGTCCTCATTGTAGACCAGTTTTTACATGTGGCGGGAACTTCACTGGAGACACAGGACTGATTGGGAGTCAGGGGTATCCTGGTGTCTACCCACCCAACAACAAATGTGTGTGGAGAATTACAGTAAGGACAGATGCGTGGGAGATATCAGTCTTTAAATGTCTTTTCTGTCAAAGAAAATATTTCCCATGCACCGTAAATCTCTCACAAAGTGTGGTCTGGTCTGGGTGGTTGGTTGCTTACTGTCCCAAGCCAATTATATTTTGTTCCATATTCTAATCCTTCATTGTAATTCTGTAGAATTATTCCCTGTTCTCTGTTTTATAGTTTACCAGGCAAAAAATTATTATTATTTGTGCTTAGAAAACACACACTTCACTGGCAGCACACTTCATCAAGTCACTATTTGAAGTATAGATCATGTCTATAGCACAAATGTGTTACTCAATTTTATTATGAATGTCTTTTTGAAAATCAGCTGCGACCTAATAGCATTTTTGGGGAGTAACAGGGTTCCCACACCTTGGTTAACCTCAAATTCAAGGACTTTTCAGGTCCAATACCCTCACATTCAAGGATTTAATGTGGGGACACATTTCAAGTGAGAGCAAGGTTACATCGTGTTACCTTGTAAGATACATTGTTACAGTTTTCATGTGTCAAACTGTCACAACTATGCAAAAGAGCTTTTTTTCCCGTTCGTCATGGCAACGCCAACGTACAACACAAAGTACCTCAAGCGGGAAACACTTGATGTAAATGCGCGTAACTAGAGTAAATCAAGCAAGCTAGTGTACTTAGGCCATGAAGTGTTGGTAAAAAAACACATTAGCGGACCTGAGGGAATATGGATTTTTTTCCCTGAAAACTTATTGAACAAAATAAATTCAAGCACTTTCAAGGACCTGTATCTGTGTATGTTTATTTTCAAAAACTTTCCAGGGCCTTGAATTTTATTTTTTCAGATTCACAAACTTTCAAGGATTTCAAGGACCCGTGGGAACCCTGGAGCAATCTAAGGAGTTTAATGTTTTGATTGTGGAAAGATATTCATGCTAAAAAATGTTTTATTCTTTTATTTCCCAGAAGCACTGATAACCAACTACTTTCGCAAATTTCATCGTTAATAGTGTTTTCCGAAACCACAGTTCCAATGAACATTTGCAAACAGCGTTGCAAATTTGTGTGGCTCCCATATTTTCCCCAGATTAAATGGCACACATGTACACACTTGGGCGTCCAACACCATGCCGCTGGTTTGTGGTTTGCCCCTTTTGGACCACTGTTAAATGGTCAATTCTCAATGGTCAATGGTAAATTCTCACCACTGCTGACCGGGAGAACCCCACTCTGACCCAGTCACGCTGTATTATGCGTCCCGGCCATTAGATGGCGATGAAACACTATAGATTGAACACGTATTAAGCATGTGCATGACATCACGTCTTCAGAGATTCGCGTTTTTGTTGTTTACACGAAGACCGTTTTCAAAAACGTGCACTTTGAAACCCCGTTTTCAAAAGTTTACGTTTTCAGTCCCCCAAAACGCCATTGTCGTGTAAATGAATGGCCAAAACACATAGAAAGTTTTACGTTTTTAGTTGAAAACAGTGTCGTGTAAACAGCCCCTAAATATACATTTCATTCTGGATCAAAAATTGCACAATAGTCCTCAGATGCCATCTACGTTACAGCAGCATTTTGGAAAAATGTAACCGTATGTATGTGACCCTGGACCACAAAACCAGTCACATGGGTAATTTTTTTAAAATTGAGATGTATACATCACATGAAAGCTGAATAAATAAGATCATTGATGTATGGTTTGTTATGATAGGACAATATTTGGTCGAGATACAACTATTGAAAATCTGGAATCTAAGGCTGCAAAAAAATCGAAACATTGAGAAACTCGCCTTTAAAGTTGTCCATTTGTGTTCGCGATTGTGCTGCATTCACTCACAAAAATAAATGTTTTATATATTTACGTAGGGAATTTGCTAAATATCTTCATGGAACATGATCTTTACTTAATATCCTAATGATTTTTGGCATAAAAGAAAAATCTATAATTTTGACCCATACAATGTATTGTTGGCTATTCCCACAAATACACCTGTGCGACATAAGAATGATTTTGTGGAAAAACTTGTCTTTCTGATGTTTCGTCTAAATGAACTATAATAATCTGACATTAATTGCGATTCTGAATTGATTAATTAGCAGACGTTATTACACCACCACCTGTGTGTGGCGTCATTAATGACAGTCCTATATTGTTAAACCAATGTTGTTGAAATGACAGAGGTGCGACCATGTTACTTCGATTTTGAGATACAGCCACAACTAGCTAGTTAATATCTCGTTGCATCGTACTCTGGTAGGCAACGAGTTACTCTATTGTTTGGGGAATTTACTCCTAATCTCGTGAGAAAATGTAACAATATTGAAAACCTGCCCCTTTTTTTTAAAGTAAGCACCCTTAACCCAAACCCTAAACGTAACATTAAGCAAATTGAATGAATGACATTCTACACCAATTTGTAAAATAGTTACAAGTTGCCATGGGACTGTGTTGACTCTTCTCAATGAACCGTCTACAGGTCCCTCAGGGGAGGGTCGTCTCCCTCTTGTTCCGTGTTCTGGATCTTGAGAGTGATAGTCTTTGCAGATATGACTTTGTGGATGTTTACAACGGCCACATCAACGGGCAGCGTCTCGGCCGCTTCTGTGGTACTGCCAAACCCGGACCGCTGGTCACCAATGGAAACAAGATGCAAGTGGTCATGCTGTCAGACGCCAACACAGCTGGGAGTGGTTTCCTTGCTGTATACTCAGCGATTCGCCCAAATGAAAGAGGTAACGAGACTACCAACTTATT
Organism: Phoxinus phoxinus; assembly: GCF_949152265.1. NCBI lineage: Eukaryota > Metazoa > Chordata > Actinopteri > Cypriniformes > Leuciscidae > Phoxinus > Phoxinus phoxinus. Next base: position 17,646,082 of record NC_136880.1, on the reverse strand, counting down.
ACCATCCAAATATAGTAAGTGGCCCTTCCCTGTTATTTCAATTCGGCTCTGGGTTTTGTTTTGCTCATCATGTTTTTTTCTGTAAATGCTTACTCAAATTTCCAGAAATTATTTCAAAATGCAGCACTACAGACCTCAGTGTTTTCAAATAAATCTGCATTGATTCCATGTCATCAGACTAATATCCAATGATTGTCAATGGCAGGTGACCGGTATTGCGGGGGTCTTTTAGAGAAGCCCTCTGGGACGATACAGACTCCTAACTGGCCAGATAAAGACTACCCAGCAGGAGTAACATGTGCCTGGCATATAGTTGCCCCTCAAGACCAGGTGTTAATTTATTATTTCTATCAATTCCAGATCATGTCACGAGTCATGCCACAAGTCATGCATCATTGACAGCACATTGACAGGATGTTGAGTATGAATAAATATATTTTATTAGTAACTTCCCTTCCCCTCTCAGATCATTGAGCTGAAGTTTGAGAAGTTTGATGTGGAGAGGGACAGCTCCTGCCGCTATGACCATGTGACTGCGTTTAATGGTGAAGAAATGAATGAGTCACGGAAGATCGGCAAGTTCTGCGGAGACAGCCCACCCAAGTGAGACCCTCAGTCCATCACACATGCACCAATACACCATTTACCACTCGTTCACTAAGCAGAGAAACCACCACAGACACTGACCTCAAATTTTTAGACCGATATGGATTTTTTCAGTGGTTGATGCTACATTATTGCATGTTGTCCCCCAATTCCCATATTTTCATGGCGAAGTTATTTTTTTATTCTTCACTTAGGGGTAGAAAGAAGTTCAAAATAACTTTTCAGCGGTATACTGTTAGCGAACATCCTGACGCCTCTCACACTGCTGTATGTAAATATATATATATATGTATATTGTATATTTTAAGTATAACAAAATAAACACACAACAAAAATGAGAAAGCAGCAGTTCAGAAAGCATCCGGTCATAGCGATGTGGATGTTTGCACCAGCTCTGCTATTCAGCACTCCATTCAAGTCACGTCATGTTTATTTATACAGCACTTTATACAATATATCGCTTTAACGCAAACAGCTTTAGGCCGTGTGTCCACCAAAAAGTTTTTTCATACGGCTGGCGTGTTTTTTCAATTGTTTTCAATGGGAGCGTAATGAGGCGCTGAGCGTATTTTTCACTCTGAAGCGCTGAGTGGTCAGCGTTTTTTACAGGTCGCCGAGAGTTGAAGAATGTTCCACTTCTGGTAAAACGCTGTGCTCATTACTGTCACTTTTTACCCAACCGTCCAATCACAGTGGAGGAGGGGTGGGACTAATACCGACCAACGGATATTCTGTATCATAGCAACGAAGTGTCTCAACTTAAAAAAAACTGCGCTGCCAAAGCGCTCTCAAGTGCACATAGCTCAGCGTTTTCAGCAGAGCGCCTAGCGTTTTTAGCCAGCTGAAAAGCTTTGGTGGACACATGGCCTTACAGTATTGAACATGAAAAACAGTGTCACTTTCAATTAGAATTACACCAATGGTAGTTTGATGGTGATTACCAGCCGGAGCAAACTTTTCTGAAAAAAAAAAAAAACTCCAAATAAACTTAAAGGAACACTCCACTTTTTTTGGAAATAGGTTAATTGTCCAACTCCCCTAGAGTTAAACAGTGGAGTTGTATCGTTTTTGAATCCCTTCAGCCGATCTCCGGGTCTGGCGGTAGCACTTTTAGCATAGCTTAGCATAGATCATTGAATCTGATTAGACCGTTAGCATCTCTCTGAAAAAAAATGACCAAAGAGTTTCGATATTTTTCCTATTTAAAACTTGACTCTTCTGTAGTTACATCGTGTACTAAGACCGGCGGAGAATGAAAAGTTGCGATTTTCTAGGCCAATATGACTAGGAACTATACTCTCATTCCTGCGTAATAATCAAGGAACTGCTGCCGTACCAGCAGGCGCAATGCTATTACAAACTTAGTGCCGGTCACGTTGGAAGTTACCGAGCTGGGGACTATTTTCAGGCGCTGCATAATATCATTGCGCTGCTGGTACGGCAGCAGTTCCTTGATTATTACGCAGGAATGAGAGTATAGTTCCTAGTCATATTGGCCTAGAAAAATCGCAACTTTTAATTTTCCGTCGGTCTTAGTACACGATGTAACTACAGAAGAGCCAAGTTTTAAATAGGAAAAATATAGAAACTCTTTGGTCATTTTTTTGAGAGAGGTGCTAACGGTCTAATCAGATTCAATTATCTATGCTAAGCTATGCTAAAAGTGCTACCGCCAGACCCGGAGATCGGGCTGAATGGATTAAAAAACGATAAAACTAAAAAAATTAGCCTATTTCCAAAAAAAGTGGACACAAAAAGCGGATAATGTTCGAAATGATGACACACCAGTTTGTCCTTCGATTTCGCTTGAAGTATATTGGGGCCTTAATTCTAAAAATCTTTGTTTATGCATAGACTCTAATAGGGCAGTATGAAGGTATATAACATTATGTCTTGAGTGAACATAACAGTTAGTTGACAAATGTATTACTACATGTTAAATAAACCTCGTCTGAAAAACTATATTGCATCAACTATATTGTGATATATCGTTATCGTGAAATAAAATTTCTCTCACAGACTTTGTAACTCGCAATTACAAGTTTATATCTCGCAATTCTGAGAAAAAAAGTCAGAATTGTGAGATTATAAGTCGCAATTATCTTTTAAATTGTCTTATCACAGGGCGGAAACAACCTTCCAAAGGACAAACTTTATTGATCATAAAATAAATTGATCATAAAATCATAAAATAAATAAGAGTGTACCTGTAATAATAAATTGCATTGAAAAGACAGAATTGAAGTCGCTATTGCATGTTATCAAGTTAGAATTGCGAGATATAAACTATATAAAATATATCATTCAATTCTGACTTTATAACTAGTTTTATCACACAATTCTGAGAAAAACAGACATAAAACCTTGCAATTACATTTTTTATTCTGTGGTGGAAACAAGCTTCCATATTGTCCACATGGTCAATAAATCTTTATTTTAGAGAGGTATTTCAAAGCAAAAATTTTCATTTCAAACATTATTTATTTATTTTGTCTCGTAGGCCAATTAATTCGGATGGCAATCATCTCCTCATCATGTTTCTGTCTGACCTGAGCCTAACTGCGGATGGATTCATCGGCCATTACCGCTTTAAATGGAGGAGTCCCAGCACAGCCAGCGCCCCCCTCACCCCCATGAGCACCATACCACCCACCACACGGCCCGCAGGTCAGTCCACAGCCCACTTTCCAGGAGATTTCATTTCAAATGAAAAATGCAAGTAGCGGCACGGTGTAAAACTGCTGTATATTATAGGAATAAACGTGTGTAGGTAATGACATTGGAATGTATTGAAGATTTATTATGTTTGGTTCATATGGAACGCATTAGTTCGGTCACATGGGAAGACTAATGTGCTTCTATTTTGTTACTAAAGTGCTTTAACAGAAATAAATGTATGTGACTTTTGCTGTGTTTTACACTGTATTTTAGTGTATAAAGACATGCTGTTGGCCATTATTAGAACAAATCTTTTTTTTACTCTCTTTTTCAAAAAGCCCTTACATATTCAGAAGGTCTTTGCAAGCAAAAATGCAAAAGGACTGGAACAATTGAAAGCCATTACTGCTCTAGTAACTTTGGTAAGTGGTCATTGTTTTATTGAAATGTTTTTGCTTTCTGCAAACCCAACTGATAGGAGGAATTTCTTTGAAATTCGGACTTCCAGGCGTCACAATTTCAGGACTTTTACAAAGGCATTAAACAAATTAGATTGATAAAAAATAAAAATAATTGGTAACACTTTACAATAATGTTGATTAGTTAAAGCAACACTGTGTAATTTTTTAAGTTGATTCTTAGCAAAAAACACTTTGTTCTTTCAAAATGATATGTGCTCATTAATGTATAATTACTTCCACCAACTAATCAAGTATTCCCGTAAGCGTAGAATCTTGCATTTATAATACATACGGGTGAGCTGCTCGAATGGCGGGAGCTATGTTTGCGCCTCCATCTTGAAACTACATTAGCCAAAAGAGGGACATACCTGGAAATTCAAGCTTCGCCTTTCACGCTTTTACACTCAGTGGCACCGTGACGAATGCGAGCGGGAGATTACTCGCGACTGCCGGCAGATTTGAAATAATGCGGCCACTGTAGGAGTTAAAACGCCCTCGCAATGGGAGCGGCTAGAAAGTAATATTCAGTTGGTAGTCATATTGATTTCATCGCTAGATGGGAGTAAATCCTACACAGTGTAGCTTTAACATTAGATAATGTATTAACTAACACGAACTAACAATGAGCAATACAGTTGTTACATTATTTATAAATCTTTGTTAATCTTTGTTTAATAAAAATCCAGCTGTTCATTGTTTGTTCATGTTAGTTCAAAGTGCATTAACTAATGTTCACATATAAAACCTTTGATTTTAATAATCTATTAGTAAATGTTGGAATTAATATTAACTAAGATTAATAAGTGCTGTAGAAGTATTGTTCATTCTTAGTTCATGTTAACTACGGTAGGTCTCTAATGAACCATTGTAAAGTGTTACCAAATTATTTTACGTATCTGTACCACTCTTTATCAAAATGATATTTTAGGAAAAATATTTGTATCAATTTATAATAACTAAACTAATATTTAAAAAAAAGGATTTGTAATTAAACAAATTGCTTAAAAATCATTAGTTAACCCTTAATAAAAAAAATAAAAAAAAAGGAGTATACTTCAATACACTCGGTATCTAAAAATACGCTTTGTAGTAAGTACACTACATACAAATGTGTCCTATAAACATTTAAATATGAATATATGTATGAAAATAAAATATTTTAGTCAACATTTCAAGAGATGTAACACCTAAAAGCGATGTAAACCTATTTTAATTCACTGAAATAATTCACTGTTAACTAAAGCTCTCATTCACCGTCTCTGTTTTTAATAATGCTTATAGATGGAAAATGTGTTCAGGCCGATACTGAGACTCAGCTCTTTTTTTTATTTTATAATTGCAGTGGCAGTCAAGCTGCTGAGCACAGTAAAAATGACAGCACGCATAACAGAACTATACATACTTACCATGCACATGCAATTTTATGCATTTGTTCAAAGAAGAAACCCTGATTGTGTGAATTTAGTATTTTCCCCCCCTCCCCACAGTGATTACTGCCACCCTTATCTCGGCAGCCATGAGGGACCACAGCGTCCTCGCCACCTTTTCCCTCATACACCTCTATAAGGAAGGAAGTTTATCCATTCAACAGGCTGGGAAGACCATGAGCACAAAAGTCACGGTCCTCTGTAAAAAATGCCCTCTAGTCAGAAGAGGCGAGTATCTTTACACTGACCTTGATCTACAGGAACCCTAACCTTAATCATTCTAATTGAAACCAGCACAGCCAGCGCTAGCACCCGGCGAGCCCAGCAGATGTTTATAGTTGATTGAGGTGGATTTTGGAAGGTGATAGTTTGCAAATTTCCAGCTCCCCCCGAAGTCCTTTGGCTCCATTTGTGGTGTTGAGATATTTCAGGCAGGATATGCCATTTCGGCGTCACGGTGTGTAACTTAAGCTCGCTCGAGAGAGGGTCTCAGTTGGTTTCCTTGAATCGTGGACAGCTAGAATAATAATTCTCTTCAACCCCATGGATGGTATGTGACTTTATTGGTGCCATGCTTTACCTCAGCTCACTTGGTGTCGAAATGGTAAGCCACTGCTCGGAAACTCTGAAGAGCAACCGTTTTGTTTTGAGGGAAATTTTCTAGAAAATGTGCCATGGAAGAATTTGCGTTAAAATATGCAGGAATTGTTTTTGGCAGTTCAGAGGAACAGTTTAACATTAATCATTAGCGGTGGAATTTTTATTGTTGAAATGAAAAGCAAGGGAATAAACAGACTATTATTTGCTTTGGCTCACGTTATATATGTATATATACGTTATATATATGGCTGTGTTCTTCAACAGTTAAATGAATAAATGAGTAAGGAGAATAGGTTTGGGATGTGCATTTGCTAGTTCAAAAGATGTGGCCAATCCTCTGGTACTAATTCAAAAACATCACATTAGAACTAGAAACAAAATATTTTCCCTTGTAAAAGGAAGTTAGCCTAGCATAATTGTCTTGAATGCACTTCATATCCTAAAAGTGTAATATCTTAAGCACTGTACTTGCAGATAATGTAATATTAATGTACTAAAAGGCCATTTAAGGGCACTAAAAGAGAGTGAACACTTTGAAAAAGTGAATTTTGTTACAGTGTCAAATTATTTATTTTAAATGTACTGAATTGCAACAAATTCGTAATTATATTTAATACATGACATACAAGTTTAAATAAAATTACATTAAAGTTGGCATATACTTCAGTTTACCATAAATGCTTGTCGGTACATTTGACATAACTTAGAATGAATTATGAAATAATGTAAATTATGAAATTATGTTACAGTAAGTCCTACTTGGGTAAAAAACACACACTTGTAACTAACATACAATTAAGTGCCTGAAAACATTACATTCAGTTTGCACTTAAAGGTGCAGTATGTAATATTGTGAGCTAGCGGTTTGAAATTCGAAATATTGGAGAGTTGTTTCCCGGCCCCTCCTGCTCAAACTCGACGCACATGCGGGTTTCCTGATTGAGGACAAGCAATAGGAATGAGTGCAATTAACAATGGAAGGTAACAAGCCTTACACTGTAAGTTGTTGAGCTGATTTATACGTGTTGTAATACGCCATAGAGCTTTTTATATGGATGCGGTAGCTTTTTAGGTCGCGTAGAATCTGCGATCTCTGACCTAGTTTGTTTGCTGGTTTCCACGGCTGCAATACGCAGTGTTTTCCACCAACTGGCAACCTGGGGTGTCGAAATACTATTGGGTTTTAGTACAGTCAAAAAAATAACATATAGCACTTTTAAGTATATATTTTTAGAGTATGTTTTTAAGTATTTTGTATTATTATGATATATATATATATATATTTTTTTTAGGGCTTAACTACATTGTCATGGGACTGACAGATGAACAGGGACAGGGTATTGTTTCCCCTTATAACTTTGTGATGGCCTTCAAAACCAAGAAGCAACGGGATCTGGGAGTGCTGAAGAATATTCGCTGTTAATGTGCCGGAGTCTGGATTTCTATGACCTACAGTATATTATTCACTTGATGTAAGTGCATTTAATAACATTCATACTTGAAGGACTCTTTCACATTTTTTCTAGCACATTTACCCCAATAGAACATTTGCAAAAACGTAAACATTTTTTTGTTTCAATCCGTCTTATTTTTTTTAAGGAACATACTTGACTTTGAAAGACTTGCATATCTTTGACTACATAAATCAATGACGCCCTCAAAATAATTTTAAGAATAACTTCTAGAATAAGTATAGCAAAAAGCACTTTCCTTCAAGAGTTGGACTGAAGATCTGAACTGTTGCAGAGCACGGTGGAAAAACGAAGGCACTCACTACAACAAACTGTCATTTGCAGTAGCTGGGGGGTGCTGACATTTACGAGAGCTGCGGACATGTTGGCCTTTGAGTCTGACATTTATCTAATCTATCTAGTGTTGTAATGAGCGAACGAAGATTGAAGATGACAAAATGAAATGTTGTCAAATTGAAGTGCACTGTAAATTGCTTTTATGTCAGATGAGGTTACTACAGAAAGTTCCTATGTCACTCCTGGGACGCAGTGTTTTATTGGAAATACTTTATGCTCTTGTGCAGCTCAGACACATATTATAACTTGATTTTTCAAACAATGGGAAAATAAAATGAAAATAGAGTGGGAATGAAAAGCTAAAGTTTGCTTAGTGTATATGAGGGAGTCTTAATTTAGATTATTATTAATCAGCTTTTACATTTTAAATGAGTTATAGCATAGCATAACTTCTGGCCCCAGTTGACCCCATGTTTACCTAATTGTGATATTAAGTATATTTTGTAAATGTAATATACAGTATAATATTTTATTATTATATCATGGGGACATGAAATTGTGCTGCATAGTAAATGATGTTTATCAGAATACTGAGCTTTGAGATTTGCGTCGCAAAGACTGCAGATCATTTTTGGACTTCCCTTGTGAAAAAGAAGCGCACTTTAGCACAATTCTTGATAGAGTACTTATTATGGAAATAAAATACTTTAAAAGAATATTATAAGCGCGAACTGAATGTAATGTTTTCGGACACTTAATTGCATGTTACTTACAGTTATTATAGTTTAAATTTGAACTTAAGGGTGTTTTTGACCCACTTAAGTAGGACTGAAGTACATCTTGATATATAATTACATAACTACTTCTTATTGTCTTTAAAATATGGTTAAAATGCACTGTGAATGTATAAAATATACAGTATATACATGTAAATATTTCTTAAATATTTACAAGCATGTGTGTGTATTTAAATATATTAAATAATTATACACCGCACACACACACATTATGTAAACACAAACTTTTATTTTGGATGCGATTAATCGCGATTAATCGTTTAACAGCCCTACTTTGAAGAATGTTGGTAACCAGCCATTGTGTTTTTTTCCTACTATGGAAGTCAATGGGGCCCGTCAACCGTCTAGTTACCATCATTCTTTCAAATATCTTCTTTTGTGTTCAACAGAAGAAAGAAACTCATACAGGTTTGGAACAACATGAGGGTGAGAAAATAATGACAGAATTTCCATTTTTGCGTGAACTATCCCTTTAAGTGTGTTAAGAAACAGTCATGAAAGTGTGCTCTCGTCATAGTCTTTTATTAGTATTCTATTATCTGCAAGTACAGTTTTTTTTTTATAATATACTTTTCAGATTTAACGTACACTACAAGTGCACATTCAGTACAATTAAGCACACTTCGTTTTCACAAGGGTTTAGCATTTGAATTGGCATATTAATGCTGGAACCGGGCAGCAAACGGGTTAACACACTGAGATCTGCTAGTGTTTCTGTACAGTAACATAATGCAGTACAGCGAATGAGACACACTGTTAAGTGAATCCACTGAGCCCAGAGGGGGGCTTCGAATGTGAAACCGAGCGCAGCTCTACGTGACGGTACAATTGTCAAAGGGGAACACTCAGCTCAGCTGAAATTATCCCAGAAACTCGAACACATCTGGAATTTCACAATGACATTGAGAGAAAGTCCCTCTAGACGAGAGCTGGACACGTTGGATGATTGTAAATAGGAGGCAGAGCCCAGGAAAGCGTTTGCGATTCTGGCCACTGTTAAATGATGTGGATGCTTGTTCAATAATTCTTTCTGCCAATTGTAGCATTTTTCTGCTTTCGACTCACATTCACTGTAAAAAAAAATCCTCCTCTGAATCACAAAGCGCCTTCCTGGATGAGCAAATATTTAGCCTGACGCCCAAAATGTATGATTATAAGCCAGAATAGCTGGCCAGCTGCATCTAAGCCTGATTAAATAACAAAATTAACGAATGTGCAGATCTACATGGCTCAAATATTTCTCGTGAGCACCTTTATTTACGCAATGCAAAAATATCCAGCTATTTACAATCTGAAAGAATCAAGAGTCGAAGAAATAAAGCATTTGCAATTATTAAGAAAATAACATTCTCTTTGAATAATCTTGCATCTAGTATCTTTTTTTTTCATTTTCGGTGCAATTAACAAGAGGTGAATTCATGAGGAAATATTCATCAAAAACAACGACTGCATTAAAGTGTTGGTGCGTGAAGGCAGAAGGGATGTTAGGGGAAGAAAAAAAGTGCCATGTTTCTGACAAGGTCAGCCGTCGACTTTCTTCAAGCCCCTTCCCATAAGGCATGCAAACACCGTCATCACCATCTTGGGTTTGACCTCCACAAGGTCATCGGGCAGGGCGTACACCTTGACTCCGATTTTTCGCGCCACTGAGATTGCGTATCTGTGTGTGGGAAACAGAGATACGGAGACGGTTGTTGGTGGCGAGACAACAGGCAATTTGGCGTCAGATGCGTATCAGGGTAATTTATGAGGAGCCGCGGGGGGAACTTACTTTGCATTGTTTAGCTTGTCCTCTGGCGTCATTTCCCCGCTCCTCACCATCTCGTATTTAATGGCTTTGGGCACGATGGTGTCGATCAGATCGATCACCGGCAGGCTAGTGCTGATTGATTTGTCCTGAAAGAATACATCATATACAATTCAATTTCATTTAAACTTAAACACGTTTGATATTATTTGAATCCCAATATGAATTCATTCACTTTATGGTACTGTAGGAAAGCAGTACTGGTAAAACATCGCGTCGAATGGGATTCACCTTGAAGCTGTTGATATACGAGTCTTTATGGCCTTGTTTCAAGGTGTTGTTCACCCAGTTGATAATAATTTGGTCATTGACTATTTCCCCTTCCCCGAGGTCAGAGAGAACCTTCAAAGTGTATCTGCAAGAGATATTTGTAAGAAACAAGACGATTAATGCGTTTCACATTTTTAACAAAAGTAGACGTCAAAGCCATAACCATCCTCATATGACAAGTATTTTTTTTCCACATATCCAAAAGTTTGAGGTCATAAAAAAAAAAAACTTTTATTCAATAAGAAAGCATTAATTTCTTCCCCAAAAGTCACAGAAAAGACTATCAAATAAATGCTGTTCTTTTGAACTTTCTATTTATCAAATAATCCTGAAAAGCAAACCAACGGTTTTCAACATTGATAATAATAAGAAATGTTTCTTGAGCAGCAAATCTGCATATTAGAATAATTTCTGAAGGATCATGTGACACTGAAGACTAGAGTAATGATGCTGGAAATTCAACTTTGATCACAGGAATACATTACATTTTAAAACATATTCAAAAAGAAAAAGGTTCTTTTAAATTGTAATAATATTCCACAATATTACTGTATTTTTGATTAAATAAATGCAGCCTTGGTGAGCATACGAGACTTATTTTTTTTTAAACATTTAAATGGTAAGTATTTTATGATTGGAAATTAATTTCCCTGCCTCTTGAAGTACATGTTGTGATATGTAACACATTTATTTAGAATATGTTTTGGCCAATTTTTTGCCATATGAGTCAAGTCAAAATCACTTAAGTATTCCAAAATCTCATGAGAAACAATCTCAAATTTTCCATCATCATATGAATACATACAATTTTATTTGTATGAAAATAGGATTTTTTAAGGAAAAAAAGCATGAAGGTCCACCTCTAAACGTGTCCCTCAGTGGGGTGTACGCAGATTATACGGAAACGTGCATTAGATCACACAAATCTTCCACAAAATCGCCAACATGTAAAATAGTTAGAATTGCCCTGACCCAAACTTTTATTGTATAGATAAAGTACCTTGTCATGAGTTGCCAGACCAGTGCCAGGGTGTGCATGGGGCTTCCCTCATTGATATTCTCACCACCGATTCCTACTAAGGAAAACTTAGCTTCCTTTTTGCCCAGTGCGACTGCATAATTACAATTCTCAAGCTACAAAACAAACATATGTCAGCCAAGTTAAAATGACATGTATAATTTAACCCGGACGACAGCAGTACGCATACATAAATAGAATTTTTGATGAATAAAAGTGCATTTTGAATTCTAAACGGAGCTAGCCAGTACCCTGGAAATCATTTCAGCAGGGACAGAAATCCAACATGTAACAGTACAGACATGTTTAATTATGATATGACTCAAAGCTGATCCAGTTCTTTTATTTCAGTTATTAGCTGCTTGTACTCTTAACCTGTTGAAACTCGAAGCTGAACTTCTGAAAGTACGAACCTTCTTCATGTTGGAGCCCAGTATTGGATAGGGAGGTTTATTGACTCTAGTCCAGTCAACAGGGACCTGGATTCTCTCGTATAACTGAAGAATGACCTGACCATCGTGCAGATCACTGGAGAAGAAGATGTTCATTATTAACTTCAGTCTTTTGGTTATGATGTTTTATGTAGTACAGTGAATCAATGTAAATTGTGTTTAAATGTAGAGACCACCTCTGATTTGTCAGCAAATTTCTCCAAAGCAACACAACAAAAAAGCAAAAAGCAACATGTCAGAGCTGTGGCCTTGTGGTTGGACATGTGCTATCTATCCATCCACCCATCCATCCATCTGTATGTCTGTCTGTCTATCCATCTGTCCATCTATCTATCTATCTATCTATCTATCTATCTATCTATCTATCTATCTATCTATCTATCTATCTATCCATCCATCCATCCATCCACCCCTCCATCCACCCCTCCATCCGTCTGTCCATCCATCCATCCATCCATCCGTCAGTCCATCCATCTGTCCATCTATCCATCCATCCATCCATCCATCCACCCCTCCATCCGTCTGTCCATCCATCCATCCACCCTTCCATCTGTCTGTCCATCCATCCATCCATCCGTCAGTCCATCTGTCCATCTATCTATCCATCCATCCATCTGTCCGTCCATCCGTCAGTCTGTCCATCCATCCATCCATCCATCCGTCCATCAAACTGTCCATCCATCCATCCATCCATATGTCTGTCTGTCTGTCTGTCTGTCTGTCCATCCATCAGTCCATCTATCTATCCATCCATCCATCCATCCACCCCTCCATCCGTCTGTCCATCCATCCATCTGTCTGTCCATCCATCCGTCCGTCCGTCAGTCTGCCCATCCATCCATCCATCCATCCATCCATCCGTCCATCCATCCATCCATCCATCCATCCATCCATCCATCCATCCATCCATCCATCCGTCCATCCATCTGTCCATCCATCCATCCATCCATCCATCTATCCATCCATCCATCTGTCCATCCATCCATCTATCCGTCCATCCATCCATCCCTCCATCCATCCATCCATCTTTCTCTCTATATTAATAACTCCTAGTTTATCTATTACTACTAAATAACACCTCTTTTTAAGCTGGTGTACTAATTTTGTTTATGGTTTTAACTAATTGCTCATGATTTTCATCATTTGTAAGTCATTTTGAGTAAACGCATCTGCTAAACTGATAAATGTAAATGTATGCATAAGTTACAGTAAATTCCTAAATGCAATACTTTGGGAAGGAGGTTTAGAACAAACCTAAGTTTAAGCAATAGCCTTAGCAAGCACCACTAACATGACAATATTTTGTACATAGTATCATATTATAGTTTTATTTCTATATGTTGTAGTTATATTTCCATTTGTAAAAGTTATACATTTAAAAAATAATGGTGTTATACATTCAAAAGTAAACATGCATACATTTTGTTTGTTTGTTTAATTTATTTAGCTATATCTCCATCTCACAACCTCCCTACCGTTCCACCATGAACTCATGGATTCATAGCTTTTGATTTCAGGACCAACATTAGTCCTGATATTTCAACTGTCACCGTAGATATGGCATTACTGTAAGCTAAATAAATGGCTGTGTTACCTGTACAAGTGATTGACATGTGGAGAAACCCCCAGAGAATTCATCCAGTTTCTGAATGTCCTGTCCTCTCTTGTTTCCCCTGTCGAAAGAGAGAGCGATCATTTATTAGTCAAAGTCACACCATGTCTTATGCCTTATTTTAAGGATAATTTTGTACTTTAGATGCAGTAAATTGTTTTATATATTTTTTAAATACTGTTTTGATTGGATGTTAATGCTTATATTGACCTCACATTATAAGCCCAGACTTAGTATCGTCAGTTTCCTTTGTTCTAGTTTCCCGCCACTCATTTCGTTTCCATGGACACTCATTCAGTCATCACAGCTGTTTAATATTTAATTGTTAGTTCCAATCCCGGATTCTGATTGGTCAATAGCTGTGTTTTATTCACGATAAAACACGGCTATGACCGCTTCACCCAACGGTTCTATGTATCACTACACAACACCCCTAGCAACCACTCTTAGCAACTTAAACACATGTTTGATCTCATCGATATTGTTCGTTGAAGCTGTAGTAGAGTATTGTGAGAGATCGAGTAAGCGAGTGTACCTGCATTTACAGTAGATATAGCATTTTCCTACCGGTCAGTCCTATATATTTATAATTTAAAAAATCTGTTTGAATGTCCGCTGCGATATCTTGTCCTTTTAACAGTTAATGGGTTTTCCCGTGCCAGTCATCTGTCAGTTGCGTCTTCCTTCTCCGTGATCACAAGTTTGAGTCCTTTCAATGTAAAACAGAAGGATGGCTGATAGACTGGGAAATGCATGCAGTGCTTCCCACCCTGCCCACCCCCAAACCTTCTCTATCACTTGTCTCCTCCTGTATTAATCAGTGTTTATCATCGCCGCTGGTCCTACCCAGTTACGAGCCTTCTGTGTTATCATTGCCACTGGTCCTGTCCAGCCCTAGTTTGTCGCCACCACCAGTCCATCACAGTATGATCTTCTTCGCCACCAGCCCTGTCCTTCACCAAGCCTGCTTCCTCACCTAGTCTACCTCTTCTGCACGTTCCACTGAAGGCAGCCATTCCCTCAGCTCTGCCTCCGCCGGCTCCCTTTAGCGCACCATCAGCCCTGCCATGCAGCCCTGATCCGCCTTGGGGCTTCCGGTCCCCAGCTCTGCCCTGGCGTGACGTGTGCCGGGCACCGCCTTGTCCCTCAGAGCCCTCAGTTCCAACTCAGTCCGTCGACCAATCGGCTGCGTCATGTCTCCTCGCCCCCTCAGCTCCACCTGGGACCGTTGTTCTTTCGGCTCCACCAGGCTACCTCGTCGCATCAGCTCTGCTCTGGTCAGCGTCGCCCCACCATCTCCACGGACTTCCGGGCTGTCTGCTGCGCTCCATCCCTCCACCTCTACGGCCCGGCTCCTCCACCCCTCAGTCTCCACCGGGGTCCTCACTCACACCAGCATCACCTCGGTCCACCGGGTCTCTTGTCGCCAGGACTTCGCCTTGGTCTCCCTGTCCTTCAGTGTCACCGGGTCTCTCGGTGCCACAGACTCCACCTGGGCCTCTTCATCTCCAGGCATCAGTGCTGTTGGTCGAGCTCAAAGAACCGCCTTGGCTCCTCCCTCCATCATTGCCGCCATGGCTTGCCTCCATAATGGTCTTCTCCTGGGTCGCTCTGGGATTTCGTCGGCCGTCCGGTCCTCCCTGGATCCTACCACCATCCACTTCTCCTTGGGCCCTTTCACCATCATGTCCTCCATGGCTACTACATCCATTGCCACCCTTGTCTCTCCTGCCAGCATGTCTGCCTTTGTCCAGCCCTTCACCCACTCCTCATCTGCCTCCTAACCCCCCCAACATGTATTACGGTGCGAGGTTGCGCCTTCCCACAGGGAGCGTTATGTCACAATTATGTCCTGTTAGTTTCACTTTCATGGACTTTTAGTTTGTTTATTGTCAGTTTCCTGTTTCCTTTGTTCTAGGTTCCCGCCACTCGCTAGTTTCCATTGACATTCAATCAAACATCACAGCTGTTTGTTATTTTGCCATCATCTCTGTGTATTTAAGTTCCTCCTTGACCAGATATTCAGCTGAACTATACTATTCAAAAATTTGGGGTCGTGAGTTTTTTTTTTCTGTAATATTTGAAAGAAGTCTCTTATTTTAAATCTCTTAATTTGTCCAGTATTGTTTGTGTCTTTACACACTGTACCTACCTCTGGCTATTGGATTACTTGTGTTAGTTTTATTAATAAATACTTTGTTTTGTAACCTTTTTTGAATCATCTTCATCTGGACTAAAACATGACAGCTGTATACTGAATAGTTTAATAGATTGACATTGATGTATAAATGTGGGTGCTCATATGTTAATTATTGTGGTGTCATAGCCATTACAATTTCCTTAGCTGTTAAGTGGACTAAGGAGGAAGCTTTGTGTTGTGAATGTTAATGTATGCCCATTTCTACAGCAAAAATCCTGTTTTCCATGATATGCTCCTGGTAAATATGTTTTTAATAAAGTCCTTTAAATACGAATGATTAAAGTGCAGACTAATGATTACATGATGATAGTCTGTTTCACAATCCTGAGCTACATATTCTCTTAGTTTGCACAATAAGACCTTTATCCTTATTAACAATCAAATCAGGCTGCAGACTGAATTACTAGTGTTGTGAATGCAGAAAAGAGCATGATAGTAAAATAATCATCTATCTCCCTCTGCAATGTAAATGGGAAAAAGGCAGTCAAGAGGTTTCTGGCAAATGTGCGTATCTATTTGGCTGATGACATGCTGTGTTTAAGGAGACAGAATGGAGAAGAGGAAGAGGACAAAAGACAGATAAACAGACAGTGCCTAATCACCCCCAATTACTGATGTCACATGTGACCCTCTAACACACACACACACACACACAAACACACACACACACACACACACACGCATTATGTGTGAAGTAAGCCACAGAGCGCCACCTGCTGCTCGCTGAAAACACTGCAGATGCATGAACTGACACACAAAAGCACCAATTTGAACAGTACGGTATGTCTTTCATGCATATTTCATGCAACCTATAACAGAGTGTCTTGAAACTTTAGTGACTTCTTTAGATGCTGTTTCCTATTTGATATCAGGCTCTAAAAAAAACATTGGACTAACTAACTAACAAACTAACTAACATTAATATTTTTATTATCATTACTATTCAAACTTTGTGTTTGAAATAATAACAACAACAATTATTATTACTGAATGTATTATTTTATAAAAAAGTATTATTATTATTATTATTATTATTATTAGTCTCTATATTATTAGCATTATTATTATCATCATCAGCAGCAACATTTTCTTACACACTAATATCCTAAGAAACAACCCACTACTAAATAAACATAATACATACATACATATTATTAATCTTTATTTATGTTAGTTAATAAAAATTGAATTGTTCATTGTTAGTTCATGTTAGCTCGGGTCCATTAAATAATTTTAACTGAACTTTTGATTTGAAAAATGTATTAGCAAATGTTCAAATTAAAGGGATAGTTCACCCAAAAATGATCCTCAAGTCATCTAGGTATATGACTTTCTTCTTTCAGCCAAACACAGTCGGAGTTATATTAAAACACTTCCTTGCTCTTCCAAGCTTTATAATGGGAGTGAATGGTACCTTAGATTTTGAAGCCCCCAAAAAAGTGCATCCATCCATCATAAAAGTAATCCATACGGCTCCATGGTGTTAATGTTAATCCAATGATGCGGTTATGTAAGAAAAATATCCATATTTATAACTTTATAAACTATAATCACTGGCTTCTGATAACGGCCGTAGGCTACGCGAATCTAGTTTCGGCGGAACAAAATTAAAATTATATAAAATATGATAATTTAAAAATACGATCGTCTTCTATCAAACAATCATAGGTTGCGAGTAAGTCATTAAGCATGTATTGTGAATACTTTCATGGATCTTGCTGTTTGAGTATGTTTCTAGTTTTAACCATGGGAAATGTCTGGTTGGTAATTCAAACAGGATGTGAGCTCAGATGTGAAGCAAAGATAATGCAGCATCATTTATCACAAGCAGTCAAAACTCTAAAGGGTCCCAGACTGCATAAATAACACTGTGTTTTCAGCACGCGTTCGGCACATTCACATCAAATAATGCAACTCACCCTCAATTGCATAATCAATGCCATTGCTGGTGGGTTTGTCCAAGGCCGGGTACATGTTGAAAAGATTGGCCACAAAGGCCATGTTGAGCTTATGGTTTCCTGCCACCACATCCCGCGGAGTGACAAACTGTCTGCAATCCAGGCGATCCGCCTGCTTCAGCATCAGCTCGGCTCGCATTTCATCATCGCGCTCCTTAAAGAGAGAGTTATTGAGTCTGAGTAACTGTGCTTAAATCTGAAAGCAGATGATGATCTGCCTCAACAAGATTAATGGCGGTTCTGTACAGTGCCACAATAATAGGACAATATGTGGACGTAACTGTACAAACACTACATTTTACACCGCTGGTTAGTATAAGTTACTTTATTTGGCTTGAAAAATAGACTGCGTTTATATTATTGTACTGGCTTTCTATACAGTATCAAAGGTTTGCACTTCCATTCAGTGTTCTTTTAGCATCATTGAAATATAAAATATAAATATAAAATATAAAAAACAAACATTCAAACACATTATGGTGAGAATAAATGAGAATTAATATAGCACTAATTGTCATGAAAATAATTCCAGAATGCAAAAAAAAAAATAGCATTCATACATTTATTTATTTATTGAAGTGAAATGTGACCTTGTTGAAAGTTGTGAAAGTTCTGTGTTGTGTTGTGGGGTATCGTTCGTGTCTGTAGCACAAATGATTCATGAGGAGTCGCATCAAAGTTTAATTAGGCTTAGGTTTTTGAAAAAATATTATTAATGCTCGAGTAATACTGAATTTTGCACCACCAATAGTTATAATCTAAAGACAAACGAACGTCCCCAATCAAACCGAACTTGCCAAACACTCGTATCCAACCTCCCGTCCTCAGGACTTTGCCTCGTTGTCTTTTGTTCTCATATTTCCCTTCACTTTGTTTTAACAGCAGTCAGTGTTGGGTATCAAAAAGTCTCCCTCTTTCTTATCTGCGCTAAATTGTGTCATAAAGTGTGGAACAGAGGACCTGACACCGGAAACAAATCAGCATGTCGACTTCCTCAGTAAAAAGGCAACGGCTGTTGACCAAACATTCAGAGCGACTTACCTTCAGACCAGACATGTCAATGCCAATCCTCATCTCGTCGTCCCCGTCTCCTTTAGGTGAGATCTGATCAAGCAGGTGGAAGTAAGCCCTGGAGTCCTGAGAGCATTATATAAGTCAATATCAACTGACATGCAAATGACAGCACAAAAGATTTGATGTCAAACCAGATCAAAGGCTTTCATGGGGTTTTATATAGTTCTTTCATTTCTAGGCCTGTGGTTGATTCACTCAGCATATAACCAATGCTGTATTTCAAAATATACAACAAATGGCCATATATAAATATATACGAATATATACTGTAAAAAAATATTTTCATGATTTGTTATCACAACTTTTTTTCTTTTGTCAAATCAACTTCGATAACTAATGTGTTAAGATAACATACTACTTTGAGTTTCTGTTTATTAAATCATTCTTCATTGTATTAACTCAAATTTTTAATTACAACAAACTCAAAATTTTAAGGCATCTTGCTTTTTTAAGTTAACCCAACATTTTTTTTTTTTTTACAGTGTATACTGGCTAAATGTTTTGCGTTCCCCCAAGAAACTTAACATTTACGTTTACATTTGCCAAGTGAACGCAAAGTTTCTCAGGGGAATGTGGAAGCTCATAATAGATACAAATCTTAATGACTCCAAACTTTTGAATGGTAGTGTATTTGAAATATATTTTGGCCCAAAAAAAGAAAAGAAAGAAAAGAAAAGAAAAGCTCGGGGTATGTATGGTAAACTTCAGTTCAGCGCCCAGTTCTAATGGAGTGATGTGAATTATCAGTAATGACTGATGATGACTTCTGTGATGAAGCATAAACTAGTACCTTGATATCTTCACTGAAGTTTCTGATTTGTTGCCAGCCAGCAGCTTTCATGTGATAGTTGACCCATCGCAGCAAAAGGTCCTCGGGGGACATTGACATCAGGTGGTCCAGCTCTTCCGACTCACCAAGCAATGCGATTAGAGCTACACATACAGATAAATACACAGAAACACGCTATTGAAACTCATGTACATGCGTGCTTGTATTCATTTATGGGAGCAATTAGTATCCCCATTGGATGGCACCATGTTACCATAAATCAATTTAGGCAGAGTAATGACCTTCATTGCGTGAGATCTCGATGTCAGCGAAGAGGCCGATTTTTATGATTTGCCAGAGGAGGCCAAGCACGAGGTGAGGGGTCCCTGCTTTCATGTCCTGAGCATCGATGTTGACCACCGTGCAGCCAATAGCCGAAGCGGAGTTAAGTGCCAATATCAAATTCTCCTGTATTAGTAAAGAGGTAGATAGAACTTTATTTATTGTCAAAATGTATGTCTCTAATCCACACATCTTTTATTTTAATACATATTCACACCAATAACGATTACCATGACTATAAATTATTATAATAATGATTATAATAATCCTAATTCTATCAGAATAGGGAAGTCCACACCACCACAACTAGAACGATAACGGCACAAAGGAACGATACCGTTGCAATCCCTAAAAACATTGAATTGTATATTGTATATATTTTGAATAAATAAAAAACGGTAACACTTTAATGTTCCATTTGTTAACTTTAGTTTACCACATTAGTTAAAATGAAAATTCTTCTACAGCATTTATTACTCTTAGTCAACGTTAATTTCAATTTTTATTTTTAAAATCAAAAAGTTGTAGGCCTATCTGCTAATATTTTTTTATAATGGACCTGAGCTAACATGAACTAACAATGAATAGCTGATTTTGAAAAGATGAATAAATTATGTAACAGATCACTCGTTGTTAGTTAATGCATTTTTGCATTATTGTAATGTTACTGGATTTTTTTTTACAGAAAATAAACAAAAATAAGTGTGTGTTGTGATTTTTTTCACAATTTAAGATCATTTTAATAAAGACATATCTTTATTATAACTGAAATACAGAACATAAAACATATAATATATATATATATATATATATATATATATATATATATATATATATATATATATATATATATATATATATATTTACATAGTAGGTATTGTGATGAAAAAGATAAGTGTAGGTATATCAAGAATTTGTTGTGCTGACTTAAATTTTTGTTGATAAATCACCATTGAGAATAATGGTAATGACTAAGGGTACGTTTACACAACAACAATGTACTAAAAACAAAACATTTTCCTTTGTGTTTTTCACGTACAGAAGACGTCAAAACGATCCCCGTTCACAAGTATCCACGAAAAGGACTAAAAACGCTGTATTCTGCTGCCAGGCCAATAGATGGCGATGCCAGTTTGTAAAGAATTTTTTTTTAATTTTTTTTTTTTTTTTGTAAAGAAACATTACGCACCTATAGACCATTCGCATGACATCAACGTTTTCACAAATTTGCATTTTTATAGTTTACATGGAGACTAATAACAGTATCGTTTTCAAAAACCTGCGCTTTCTGACCCCCAAAACGCTGTTGTCGTGTAAATAAACGACCATACAAAGTTTTACGGTTTTAGTTGAAAACTATTTTAAATGGCTCCCATTTCTCATGATTAATTAATTAGAATTAATAAGAATTAAAGTCACATTGTGGCATTAATTGTCAATGCAAAAAAAAAAAACCTCTATTATATTTTGTCAATTTTCTTTTTGATTTTAGGGTCAAATGTAACCTGGACATTTTTTTTTTAGGACGGGGCTGAGAATCACCCATTATGGGAGATGTTTTCAAAGATCTTTATTCTGATGTCACCTCTTTGTTGGATTTCAAAAGTGAGAGCACTTACAGTCATTGTAAACGGAGTGCATTTCTTGTTGAGGACCCGCTCATCAATGGTCTCCGGTTGCGAGAGGTTGATCATTTTGCTGCAAAGAAACGGTCAAGAAGTTGTTAAACATGAACTCTTATTAGGGCCCGAGCACCGATGGTGAGAGGACCCTATTGGAACTGCTCCGTTTATTATTTCTATTGTATTTAAATGTGCTGATACATTTGTGCAAAAGGTTGTATCACCGATTGTGGGTGACGTCACTTCTGTTTGTGTTTGAAGCGAGATCCCAAACAAACCAAGTTAGCTCGCCCCTCCCTCCCGTTTCATACATCATGAAAAAAACTATCATGTACGCGCATTTCTTAACGATATTTTCACACAGTTCACATCCAAACAAGTCAGCACTAGCAGCTACTCACCTGTCCAGAAGAAACAGTGCAACCTCGGCGTCCGATTTAAAAATTGTCAGTTCTTTAAGTTCTCTCCACCTTTCAAAAGCCTTCCCATTAACTATTCGTGTCTTGGAATAAACACAATGGTATTCCCTCGCCCTAATCCTCCTCTTGGGGAATTGACTCAGCCATGTTAAATTTCTCTTGTTCATTGATAGACGCTGGCTTCTTCTTCAGCTCCGACTTCGCGTGCAGCCGTGCACGAGCGCAAAACCTCACAACACCCGGTCGGAGATTGGTTGGAACACTGTTTATTTTGGTTTTGAGTGGTTGGTGAAACCAATTGTTTTTGTGTGCAGATCTCAGAGCCTAGGCTGCCTACAGAGGCGCATTTTTTTGACGGCCTGCTTATGGGGACGGGCAGCTAGCGGATGCTTAGGAAAGATTAGATGAATGTGATCATTTATGTTTGGGCCTGAAATCGCTGATACAACCTTTCAAAGGCAATGTATTGAAAAGCACAACAAACAAATAACCTTACACAGTAAAGCAGTTAATCTTATATTACCAAAGCAATATTCCATCTTTTACGGATTTGAATAAACTGTCAGTTTCCGGGTCCATTGGGATCAGATGTTTGCAGTCAGGATCTTTTGCCAAGGCCTTATTGACCCAGTTCACAAAGGCCACTTTTTCTTCATCTGAGAAACGTTTATAAAAACAAAACATTAGCAAAATGACATTTGGTCCACTTGTGTCAGGGATCATTTGACAAATCAATTGACAAATCTCATTTCAAACAGTTTATATATGGTTTGACTCTTCTGAAGCAGTGCTCAAGCACAGCAGGAACTGCTCAGAGGGTTTATGTGTTTCCAAGTGAAACAGGATATTCCATAAGAAAATATGTATAGAGTTGGACTTAATTTATTGGACAGGAATTCACTGGATGGTGAAAAGGGTTAGGGGCGACATGGCAGAATGGAGGTGGGCAGCTGAAGTCCTTTATGATATCAGCCAAAAATTAGGCAAATCAAGTTATTACATCTTGGTAAATGAAGACAACCGTTTTTTATCCTTTAAAAATTAAAATTAAAAAATGAAATGAAATGTTCATTAACTGTTTGCCCGCCATTGACAAGATTTTCCATAATTTTTGACACAATGCTTCCCCACCACTGATGAGTTTTGTTCCTGCAATCCCTGTTTTTACTGTTATAAGGTAGGGGGCACATCCTCTGAAATATTACAGCATCTCCGGATCCAAAAACAAGGGAATATCTGCATAAACCAGAAGGAGCTAATAGAAGCATTGCTTGTGCACAAGTAATCTAACGTGATCATCAAACATTAAACAGCATATAAATCAAAATGTCTAGGTTACTAATATAACCACCGTAACGCCCACCGTAACGCCCACCGTAACGCCCAGGACCGGTCTTGGGCCTGATATGCCAAGACTATGGTGTCCACTATCCAGTGGGCTAACTTCTGCTGGAGACAGCCTTTCCCTCCTGCTGGCCTCCATAACAGACAAAAGGGCTGTTCTGAGGTCCACGGTCCACGTATAAGGGCAAAGCAAGGGCTAGGTCTGCCTCCTCCATGGGCAGTGCTTGCAGGTTCACCACCTGATCCCTAAAAGAAGTGGTAGGATCCTTGGGCAAGTATCCAGGCCGGGGTCTCAGGATTACGTGAGAGTTGGCTGGTCCGAATTCCAGGCACGATCCATCAGCCAAAAAATGCCTGCAGGTCCTCCACCCTCTTAACAGAAGCACGTGCAGTCAGGAGCACCATCTTAAGAGACAGGATTTGAAGCCCTACTGACTGCAGTGTTTCAAAGGGTGCCCCCTGTAAGGCTGCTAAGACCAAGGACAGGTCCCAAGTGGGTACAAAGTGAGGGCGGGGAGGATTTAATCTTCTCACGCCCCTCAGGAACCTGATGATCAGGTCGTGCTTTCCCACGA
Source organism: Phoxinus phoxinus (assembly GCF_949152265.1). Classification (NCBI taxonomy): domain Eukaryota; kingdom Metazoa; phylum Chordata; class Actinopteri; order Cypriniformes; family Leuciscidae; genus Phoxinus; species Phoxinus phoxinus. Next base: position 17,622,323 of record NC_136880.1, on the reverse strand, counting down.
ACATACCCCATCGACTGCATCATGATGTTCAGCGATAGCGGCGACATACTCTTTCAGGGTGGAGGGAGACAGCCCTCGCTCCAGCCCTTCTTGCAGGAAGGAAAGAACAGCTCCAGGAGTCTTCTCATTGGAGAAGAGCACCAATCAACGAACAAGCTCCACTTCAGAGCGGAAGAGTGCCTTGTAGAGGGTCGTACTCGCTGAAGTGATATTGTCTACCAACGCTGGGGGTAGACTACTTAAGTCCTCCGCGTCCCGTCAGAGACCACACGTGGAGGTTCCAGAGGTCTGGACGCGGGTGGACGCGGCTGGACGCTGGAGGCGGGTGCCTCATCTCTGAGAAAACAAGTCCTTCCTAAGAGGAATCCGCCAGGGAGGTGCTGTCGCGAGGAGCATTAGTTCTGTTAACCAGGACCGGTTGGGCCAGTACGGCGCTACTAGCAAGACCTGCTCCTCTTCCTCCTTGACTTTGCACAGTGTCTTTGCGAGAAGGCTCACTGGGGGAAATGCATACTTGCGTAGTCCCCTCGGTCAGGGACTAAAACAACTGGCAGTTGGACCGCCATTTTCCTGGGAGCGTGGGCTGTCGCGAGAACTCGTCGGCTGCACGATTGAGCCCACCCTGAATGTGAACGCAGCGAAGCTACCTCAGATGCTTCTGACTCCAGAGGAGGAGATGGCGGGTGAGTTGCAACATGAGATGGGAGCGTAGACCACCCTGATGGTTGAGGAACGCAACGGCCGTCTGGACCAGCATATGCTTGCCCTGTAGCAGCAATTTGAAGCAACACAGAGCAAGCCATTCTGCTAGCATTAGAGGCAGTTGATGTGCCAGTGCAGTCAAGGTCCTGTCCAGGAGCCCGAGGCTGCACGCCCTTTATACATGGCACCCCAGCCGGTGGTGGAGGCATCTGTTGAGACAGCAACATGCCTGGACACGGCGTGAATATTATAAAAAATATGATGGCTGGCAACATTTTAACATCAAAATGATGATGGGGAAAGAGTTAAGAATGAAACTAAGGTACATTACACTTAAATTTCATATTGACTGTCTATACTCTAACAAATAATGTTTTTTATTGTCATTGATGTTATTACATTAAGAGCCTTTAACGCCCACGGAACCTTTCTAGAGCACAAAAGGTTCTATATAGGTTCTTTAGATTATTCAAATGTTCTCCACACTAAGAATTAAATGGTTATTTTTAAAACTGTTCCCTAAAGGGTTCTTTCAGGAACTCAAACTGGTTATATTATGGCATCACTGCATAAAACATTTTGGAACCTTTATTTTTAAGAATGTAATGGATGTTCATGTCACCACCTGAGTAAGAATGCTGCGTTCCTTCACTTGAGATCTTTGATGTTCCTCCAAATGACCGAATCCCATCCCGCCTGGAGATGGACTTGCGGAAAGTTTCTCTCACTTCTTTACCTCTTAGCTCTTGGTATATCTGAAGAATTTAGTGAGATCTAAGCTTTCAAAGTGCAACAGTGACACATACTTTGACCAATAAAAACTCAGCAACACTTCAAGATAAGATGAAAACTCATAATCAGTATTACCACAACAAACTCTTCAAAACTGATCTTCTCGTCTTTGTTGGTATCACCGGCGATGAACTTCTCCACAATCTCCCGTACCTTGTATCCGGGAAGGTGAAAGCTGGCCTCTCGAAAGAGCTCTTGAAGTTCAAAATCACTTACAAAGCCACTGTTATCAATATCTAGAAGGAAAGACAGTTTTAATATTACATTTTATAGTAGTTGAATTCCTCAAAGCAGAAAATCTTTGACACCATATTTCGGTATTCCATAAAAAACTATAAATGATGTGTGTAGAACAACGTGATACGATGATCAGTTAGTGTAATCTTTGGTAATGTTTGACAACTCACAAGCACAAAGTAGATGATTCAAGCACATTTCACATGTTCGGTAACACTTTTTTTTTACATTGTCCTTGTTACATATTGTACATGTACTTTACGTGGTAATAACAGTAAATTATGCATAATTACATGCAACTAACCCTCAATCAAATCCTAATCCTACCCTAACCCTATAGTAAGTACATGTAGTTGCTTAATATCAGTACTTAAATATATAATTATACTTTAACAAGCACACCTTACAATAAAGTGTAACCACATGTTCTAATGCACAATTGACTAAACAATTGAGTTTTACTGACCGATTTTGTTGAAAGCCTCTCTCAGCTCCTCCAGATCTTCTCGGGAGATCTGTGTGACGTTGTTCTCCATGCTGGTCTCCGCACAGCAGTGCTCACCGTGCAAAAGACCTGTCAAAGAGGTCCACACAGAGAGTTTGTGCACTATTTGCCCACTGCTGTATCTCTATGATAAGCAAATCCATGATGGACACGACTGGTAGAAATACTTAGCGAAATGCAGTTATAGAAGAGTCGGCATACACTACCGTTCAAAAGGGTGAGGTTGTTTTTTTTGTTTTTGAATAAAATGTCATATGCTCACCAAAGCTGCACTTACTTGAACAGGAACATACTTTAAATAATTATTGTCATTTTAACTGTAAAAAGACCGTAAAAACACTACTGTTGAAAAAACTAGGTCACACTTTAGATTAGGATCTAATTCTCATTAATAACTGTGACTTTTGCCTCAATAAACTCCTAATTACTGCTTATTAATAGTTTGTTTATTGTTAAGTTTAGGTATTGGGTAACATGTAGAATATGGTTGTGCAGAATAAGGAATTAATGTGCTTTGTAAGTACTGATAAAAAGCCGACATCCTAGTAATATGCATGCTAATAAGCAACTAGTTAATAGGGAGAGCTGGACTCTAAACCAAAGTGTGACCAAAACCTATGAATGGGTTAACAGTAAGTTCCCTTACTATGTATACAGGAAAAACGGTAATAGATCTAACCTTATAATTCATATTTGGAGTGAAATACAGTAAAACCTTCAATGCATTCTTATTTATCTCAGCTTGTAAATCTACTTGTGATGAACTTTGATCCATCATGTGTTCATCATTTTCTTTACCACCAGTTTAATTATGGTGGTTGTCAGTATGTTATAAAGGTTAAAAGAAATCTTATAAATTACAATTTGTTTTAAATTAAACAGGTTATTCTGTAAAGTTTACAACTTAACTGTATTTTTACAGAATTACTCGGGCAACCACAAGTTTTTTTTTACAGTGTACAGTAAAAAGTTATTACAATTTCATTACAATGTTATTACAATTTCATTACAATGTTTATTACAATTTAAAACTACTGTTTGCTATTTTGATATATCTTAAAATATAATCTAGTCCTATGATGTCAAAGCTGAATTGTCAGTATCATTACTCATCATTCAGTGTCAAATGATCCTTCAGAAATCATTCGAATATGCTGATTTGCTGCTCAAGAAACATTTCTCATGATCAATGTTGAAAACAATTGTGTTTCTTAAAATGTTTATATGAATCTGAAAACATTATAAATATCTTTATTGTCACTTTTGATGATATTAATGCGTCCTTGCTTAATAATAGTATTAAGTTCTTCAGCATCAAGATTTTAGGTTTCACCATTTTTTCACCCCGTTCATTTTAAATGGTGTAATAAATAATTTTTTTAAAAGTGCAAATGTTCCATGTAGCCTTTTTCTAAATAATATGAGACCATAAAAGCTGCAGGAAAAACAACGATAAAAAAAAGAATTAGCAAAATGCTAGTTTAGCATCTCACACCGCAGGACATGTCAACATCCCAGCAGGATTTACAAGAACAAACTCGCTGAATCATCAGTTTTCTATTATAAATCACAGAAATATCACTGAATAATTAGAAAACAAAAGCTACGGGACACATCAAAAAATCAGCATGTTTTGATGAGATAAGACAGTAAAATCAAAGCTTGAATGCTGCCGTAGTGAAGACGATACCTTTCTCCTAAAAAGTCCCACGCCTCAGCTTGAGATTACCCTATAAAAGATGCAGATATTCCGATCGAATCCACTGCAGTGACTAATGTCCTCTCCCACTGCGTGTGTGCAGCTCATGAAGACAGGGGTGAGGTAAGAGACCTTTGGCCTGTAATGTCTATTAAAGGCGAGGGCTTCGTAGCTGGAGTTAACGTTTAACGCCCAACCCAATGCTGTGTCAGCTGAGGCTATCATCATGACATTCGTCTCTTTTATGAACTCTATCTATGACATGTGAGCATACTTTATACTTTATACCCACATGACTTTGTGACCTAAAAAAGCAGCTCCACATTTCACTGGTTTTTATTATCAAAGCTTATATAACAAGCTATTTTCTCACACAAACACAACCATAAACGCATAATCTGGAAGGCCTCTTTGATAAAAGATATAAATTATAAAAATGAGCCGTTTAATTGGTCTCATAACTAGAGAGACTAGATACAAGAGCGGAGCGCAAGTACAGCGATGATACAGGAGAGTAATAAGACCTTATCATCAGCTGACCTGACGATTGGAGAGAGGGAATCACCAGCCATAAAACAGAGAAATGTGCTGGAAAATAATATTCGACCACACGAGTGTCTCTCCTGTGCTGTTGAACTCGCTGGAGGCGGAACAAGAAACCTCAGCTGACAGATGTTTGACAGCAGGCCTTCATGTTTTAAGCATGACTCTAGACAATACAGCATTTGCTCATGGTAACTCGATTTCATGATAGAACCACTACAAACATTTACATTTATGCATTTAGCATACTTTTATCCAAATGCCTGGTTTATTAGACAATTAACCAGCTAGAGAGGAGAATAATTAACCTTTTTTTAGCGTGTGTGTGTGTGTGTGTGTGTTTTAAGAGTGTGGGGTCATTAAGTGCTTGCGGAGAGGTGCATCTTGTAATTGCTGCTTAATTGCTTAAAAGTTTATTTGCTGTCATATATTTAAGTGAACTCAAAGTGGTGCCAAAGTCATAATCTGCAATAATAAGTTCACTGGACTTTCAGGCCACTTTAAAGTTAAAGAATTCAATTGTAAATGTTGGGTTATGATTTACAACAAGTGTATTTAACTATTGTGCGCTAACGCTAACATTTAAACATGAATCATTGGTAACAGTTTGTTTTACAGTCCTTGTTGATATGTTACAATCACAGTTACTATAACAATCACTATAAATTATGGATAATTACACACAACTAACTCTAAACCAATCCATCATCATAACCCTATAGTAAGTGCTTGTTTATTACTCAGTACTTAAATGTATAACTACTCTGTTTAAGGACACGTTCAAATAAAGTGGGTTGCACTTTATTTTACAGTACATGTACTTACAGTGTTACCTAAGAAAATACCAGGTAACATAAGGCTACAAGGGTTAAGGTTAGTTCAGGTGTTAAGGGTAAGTACCTACTGTAGTTATTACCCATTGTAAATAAGTATGTACACTGTAAAAAAACTAAGTTGTAGTTGACTCAACTTAACTAAGTCAAGTCATCTTGTTGCTTTGACTGAGTTAATTTGAGTCAACTTATAGTGTCAAGTTTATGCATCAATTCATGTTTTGAAGTGTAATAAACTTGACACTATAAGTTGACTCAAATTAACTCAGTCAAAGCAACAAGATGACTTGACTTAGTTAAGTTGAGTCAACTAATCTTTTTTTTACAGTGTACATGGGGAACAGGACTGTAAAATAAAGTGCTATAAAGTGTAACCTAATCATTTGATTCAATGCACTTATTGTGTATATAAATGTTTTATAGTTTACTTATATTAAAAAAATACTTGTATGTAATTTACATCTATAATTACACTGTTGACGTTCCCTTAAACCTAACCGTACCACTAAACCTGTCTCTTATCCTACCCGTATTGCAACGCAACAGCAGGAAAAGTGTTTTGCAATACAACATGAAGATCATAAGTACACTGTAAAGAACAATATTTTTTATGGAAGTGCATAGTAGTTAAAGACACCTAATATAAAGTGCGACCAAATGTTGTTATATCGTTAGAATGAAAACACTCTTTACAGTGTAATGTAATCAAGCGGTTACTGATTTCGAATGCAAACGAAGATGATATAACAGAATGATGGATCATATACGCATCAGCATGGGAAAAAACGAATGCAAATTTAGACATTTCAGGAAATAAAAAGCCATCATGGTAAAATGCTTACTCAAGCTGAATTAGTGAAACAAACTCTTAAAGGATTATCAACTTACCCCTCACAAAAGCTACTCACTTCCTGTTTTCAGTGGATCCAGGTAACATCTGCCATGCACTAAAAGATCTCTGAGCGGTCCATAATAAAGAAGGATGCTCTCCTTTGTTAAAAAAAGGTATTTTAAAAAGTATTTTGGATGAACGAACGGGTGGAAAAGCAGTCGTTTCAAGGCCCAAGAATGTTTCTCTGACACTTAATACTGAGCTCACTCCTTTAAGAGACTCATCGGCCTCTGTTGCCACCTGCATTATTGATGGTTCTGAAAAGAGGATCAGTTACCACATCTCCAGGGCCCTTGCAGCGGGACATATAGGTTAAGTATCTCACCCTTATACTTAACCCACATCCTCTACTTTAATATAATCTCACTGCAGTGAACAGTAAGGTTATGCATTGAGGTTTCCTGTATGCTCTCTCTAACAGAGCCAACTAAGTCTATGTTGATACCAACAAACATGAGAGAATGAGTCTACATGAGTCACCTCAAACAAGTGTGCTACATCCAATTAAAAACCCTCATCCTTCTCTTGGGTCATTTTGACCCGAAATTCATTATTTTATTTTTTTAAACATTAAAGTGGCGCTATGCAGGTTTGGCCATTTCTTCGCTGTATTCTCGTTTTTTGCTCGCAGGTTTCTCTATAGAGCTCCCTCTACAGCTTCAGAATAGATATTTTACCACACTGTTGTAAAAACTCGTTGGCGATTCTCAGATACCAGAGGCTAGTAGATCAACGACATCAAAGAAGACGGGACATTCTTTAAAACGTCTTCTTCATTCATGTTCGAACAGCGTGAGGGAGCGAGGTAATGACAGAATTTTAGCCGATTTCTTTTGCCGTAAAGCAATCCGTTACATCGCGAGACCTGATATCACGCGATACTTCCTGACGCTTGGTTGCAAGGGTGGTTTTTACGCTCACATGCACCAGGGGGACGCGAGACGGCCACCATTCAACCCGAAAAAAAGTCATATAACCACTCCAATGACTCTGAAGCTATTCAGTTCATGTAAATTAAGCTAAAAAAATTGCATAGTTCCCCTTTAAGTGTTCATCAGAGGGGTCCAAGACTTGTCGCACTTGAACCACGAATAGACAAAAACAAATCGAATGGATTAGAGTAGTTTTGGGGTTGAAATTTAAAACAGTAACAAATCCTTCCCTCGCGGGTCAAATTGACCCCCATAGGAATTAATTGAATGCGAGGAATGCTTCAGTACACATACACTGTAAAATCCAATAGCTTTCCTGACTCACTTATACTTAGTAAACTTTACTCAGTAATATAAAATACATACTTCTTACTAGGTTTTGTTGAGTTAAAGGCAATTGCAGCGTGAAAATAACAAGTTACTCAATAATTTGAGTGACGCTTACTTGAAATAAGCAAGTAGCAACAAAGAATGCAATGACGTTACTAAACCATTGAGAGGCAGCAGTGAAATAAAGAATGCCTAATGTGCAGAAAAAACAAAGAAGAAGAAGCGGCACTTGTGAGAGCATGCGTAATAGATTCTGTGCACATTTTCGGGTGTGAGCATGTGCTCAGTAGAAGCTACCAACGTTCAATTTCCTTGCAACAACAACAGTGGTGCCTGTCGGACTGTGCTGACGCATTTGCTGGAAATGTACCGATTTCATTGCTTGTGGAATATTAAGGTAAGTTTTCAATCAAGTTATGTTTTATTTGTGTGTGAATTTGTGTTTCTATCTGCTGCCTCAACATTAGCTAACATTTGTTAAACATTAGCAAAATAACAGCCAGAGCACATGTTTGGTGCAATCTTGGTTTCACCTAAAAAATCTTATTTTAACTGAAAGTGAAAATTTAAATGTAGCTACAGCAAATTTGGTGTTTTCCCCGAGTTGACACAGTGGATGTATATTGGTCGAATGTTGGGTATTAACAACACAGAAATTTGAGCAGCAGTGCATTTCTAGATTGATACAATGCCAACTTAAATTTTTATTTTCATGAAGATATTTAATAAAAAAATACATTTCTAATAACTTTACAAAACTTTCAAGCAATTATTTTTCATTATGACAATAATTAATTCTACATTTACAATTAACTGCCAGGTGTTAGCTTTCAAATGAGATCATACTTGTGCTTTTAGTACAAAGGGTTAATGAACTGTAATAAAGTTAGTTAAAACCAACACTTTCTTTCAAATAAATACTATTATTTCTTTAAGTAAATGTGGTTGCTGTTCTGTAATTATACTTAAGTGAGGATTGTTTATACTCTTTTTTTTTTTTTTTATTATTTAAACTCAATCTGAATCTTCAAATATTAATATAAGAGGATATATATATATATAATATATACTTTTTTATATTTATATTGGAAAACAAGCATTATTCTGTAATGCTTGTAAATTATTCACATGTGTCTTTAATCTACAAATCTCATCACTGTAATTGGAGCTTTGTTTTAACTAAGACATTCTTTGTCCTTTACAGAAGTGCTTGTGGCGACTGGCTTGAGGACTCTTCACAGCTGCTTTGTCAGTGTTGGTCTCAATACACTGGAGGTGAGATAACAGTAGACAACATTTTGGAGGATATATATATATATATATATATATATATATATATATATATATATAAACACATGCACATTAGATGACCGAAGACTTACAACTTGCACCTAAAATTTCCACTTAAAATACTTTTTTGCAGATGCAGTGGACCTGTAAGCAGTGTATTTTTTCTACAGACAAAAGAGGAATGAAGATAGACTAGAGGCTGAAAGAAAGCTCCTGGTTGAAGAAATGAAAAAACGGAACCCCAGTGAAACTGTCATTGGATCTAAGATGGACCAGACCTTCCCACTGCGGAGACAGGAGATTGTGGAGGCTGAACTTGTAGTGAAAACCCTGGAGCGCTGGCCAGCCCTATTTACAGAGACAAGTACGTATTGATATTGCTATGCTTTTTTGTTTGTTTTCTCCTATGACAAAGTGTGTATTTAGGTTTTAGGACTGGTAACCAAAGGTTTTCCAAAATTTCCACTCTATTCTTACATTTTTTCTGTGTCTTGTAGTTGTTTGCTGAGTTCAACCGGATAGCTACGACAAACTTGGAGAATGACTTTGTTGGAGAGAAACTGGCTGAAATTGTGCAGCAAATTAATTCAAGGGTCAGTAAACTACAGACGTGTTAGTCTGTGCTGTTCTCTGCACTGTTAAGCTTACATGGTTTCACCTTTTTCATATACACTTTTAAAAATGGGTTTGTATTGTAACTTTTGAATGTTTGTATTGTAACTCTTGAACTGTATTTGTTCTATCCACTTTTAGAAACCAGATGTGACAGCAGTGCGTACCCTTGTTCTCCAAGCATCTCTGTTCTTCTTGGTGATGACCCTACAACACCTCCTTTGTAAGTTCTCACATCTTAAAGGAGCACATACTGTATATCACTGTGTGTTCAGAACAAAGATGGGCTGCATGCTGTGACAGTTCAAGGGATACTCCACTTTAAAATGAAAATTCTGTCATCATATACTCACCCTCATGTTGTTTCAAACCTGTATGAATTTCTTTCTTCTGCTGAACAGACAGTTTCTGGTCTCATTGACTTCCATAGTATATATTTTTCCTACTATGGAAGTCAATGAGACCAGAAACTGTCTGGCTAGCTGATATTCTTCTAAATATCGTCCTTTCTGTTCAGCAGAAGAAATAAATTCATACAGGTTTGAAACAACATGAGGGTGAGTATATGATGACAGAATTTTCATTTTAAAGGGGAGTATCCCTTGAACGGTCACAGCATGCAGCACACAGAGTGATATACAGTATCTGAATAAATTGTATATTAGGACAGACATCAGAGTTTAATTTCCTTCATGTTCTTAAGCTGGGTGTAAAGTGAAAACTTAAATAAAAATATGCTGGAGGGAAGTGTTGGCAGGACAGATGACTTGATGACAATTGATAATGCCTATCAACATTTACTTGTTGTAATGTTGTTTTTCGTTGGTTGTATACAGGATTCTGACAGCAATGAGGCCTGGGCCCAGGTATCTGTTGGGTTGCTGACTGTCATCAGTGAAGATGCGCCTCTCTCTCCAAATCATCTCCATCTTGACCCAGTGTCTACTGCCATCATTCTTGAAGGAGGTATTGTAATGGACATTCTCCAGAACCTACCTCAAGCACTTTGCCTCTTGTTTGGGCTATGCGCTACACTTGGACTACCCTAAAGCTATGAAAAACACATTCAACGAGTGATGCTTGGCCTGGGACAGAACAAACTTGACACAGTGGATGTTTTTCCACAAATGACAATGTTGTGTACTGTATATTACTGGGAGATTATTGAAAAACAATTTTGGTACCGTTGTATATGTGCAGATAGGCAAACATTCCGCTGTCTGTTCCGTTGTTCACACCCCTGGGTGTTGCTTTCACTCTGTACTTTGAAGAATGTTTTTATTTTTATATTTTATGGCAGTGTAATAAGCGTGTGTGCGCATTCTAGTTCTGTAAGAACACATATTCTGGGGTTGGCGCTAATACCTTGACATTGATAATTTTAGTCTGAATTTCGTTTTCAAGTGGTACTGATCACTTATAGTAATGACTAACATTTTAATCTCTTCGAAACCAATTAGTATCTCTATCAGCTGTCTAAAGTACAGATTCGACTGTTTTCCCAGTACACATCTCTGTACTGGATACACTCATAAAAACAAGTATATTTCTCAAAAATTCATATTAATACATATAATCCGGTTAAAAAAAGTTAACTTATCAGCCAAGTCAAGAACTCAAAATTGTGAAATCCTGTGTCAAAATTTGATTGATTGAAATAACAAGGTTTATCTGGACAAATAAGATAAAATACAATCAGAATAAAATTAAAAATGTCAAGGTAATGTATACTTTATCAGATTCAAAAGGTTTTAAGACTTTGATTTTAACATTGGAAATTAAATACCAATGGTTAATGTTCAAAGAATAAACCTGTTTTTCAACTATAATGTGGTTGTGTGTTAAATATTTCTATTTTATGATACTTTATACTTATTCTCTGGTACATTTGTGACAAGTGTATAGTGAGTTCGCAGAACAGAGTTAACATATAGGTGAGCATTTGGTGTTTGAGATTGAGAATATCTTCAGAATAACAATGTCAATTGATTACTGTAAAATTAATGTTTGAAGTACTTAATTTACAGAAGTAACAGTTACTTCGGTTTGCATGGTTTTAACAAGTAAATCAGAATCGCTTTAAGTAAAGTTCACATGGCATTACTTAGTTGTTTGAAATAGTAATTCTGAGTAGACTATACTAAGTCAGGAGTACATCGCACACATTTATTTTAGTAATTTAAACTCAAGAGTAAGTTTACCATACTAAACAAGGATTTGTTAATACAACACGCAATACCGATTCCACTGTACTTAGTTTTTTAAGTGCAATCGGTTTGCATGCTTTTTTTGAGTAAGCGGAACTAATCGGATTTTACAGTGTAGAAAAGCCTAAAAATGCTCAAAATTATTACTAAAAACGCTAAAACTTTGTCTACTTTTGTCTTTGTCTTGTCTACATGTGTATCTGAATGCATACTGAAGAAAAACTGACTTTAGGACCCAGCAGAACATCTCATTTGCTCCAAATACAGATTAAAGGCAATCTAGTGGCTAGAGTCATGACATATCATCATGTTATATTATTTTTTCCCACAAGAGGTCGGCAAAAACACCCAATGTACGATATTTTGAGCTGAATTAAAAGGTTTATGCATGAAATTATTTTGAATTTAATTTGAAAGAATGTAAGGAATGTGCTTAAATTACTATTTATTTATTATTTATCGATCAAATCTAGTAATTTAAAGTTAAATAGATAAAAAATAACAAAAATCTCCAAAAAAACATGGATTAAAAAAACTAAAAAATATAATCAAAATTAAATAAAATAAGTATAGTTATTTTAGGGCTTTGGGTCATTTTGACCCGCGAGGGAAAGATGTGTTACAAAACGCGAGGGAAGGATGAGGGTTAGTTTCACTAACACTTTATTTTACAGTGTCCTTGTTAATGTTATAACAGCACATTATGCACAATTACAGTAGGCCTACACGCAACTGTTACGTTTAGACGAAGCAAAGAGAGAATCCTTATTTTAATAACAAAAAAAGGCACAACATATAAAAAAATACAGACACTCCAAACCTGGAAAGTGTCCACACAAAGAAACAGGAACATACCCTAATCCAAAGACTGCAGTGACCAGTATAAACTACTTTAAACTAGTAGTTAATTTTTTTTTTTAAAGGTTTGTGTTAAACAGTTGTTTCGAGATTGGGCAAAATGTGACTTTTTGCTAAATTATGTGATGCAATGACAAAGGTAAGGTTCAAACAACAACAACGGCGATGATTATATAATAATAATAATAACTTGTTTTTATTATATTTACAGTGTAACATCATCACCTGGTTAATGACTTAAGAAGAAAAAAATAATAGGCTAGCATTTTCTTTTTATTATTATTATATTGTTTTTATTAGTAGTAGCCTAGTGGTTATTATTAGTTGCATATATGGTGTGAGTTCCAGAAAGTAAAGCAAGTGTGTATTGCCCTGATCAGCCGCTGTAGCTGCACTCAACAATCCATCAGCAGCAGGTCTGTGTGTTTGACAGACAATTTCCCTTGCCAGTTACAGCATCATATCAGATTACAGTACAACTCTAATACCCTATAATACACGTAGGCTATGGAAAGGATTTGAAAATGGACTTTAGCCACACAGATTTCAGTAGATGCAGTGAGGGGAAAATATTAGCCTACATCAAGCAAACACAACAATAAATAGCTTACTGTTCCATCATAGTCTTAATAAAGTAATTAAAGCAAAACAATCTCACCTGTAATTGTGCTATTTGATCTCTTGGTCCACAAAAATATCCTGTGGAGTCCTCTTGTGATTAACGCCATGGTTTTCTTCTAATGCAGGTCTAGATGACCGAAAATATCAGACAGATCTGGACATCGCATATGAGCACACACACACTGATCATGGCGAATGGACAATAGGCCTACTGATGACAGCGTCACGAGAGGTGTCTTAAAGACTAAGAGAGAAAGAAAAAGAGGCAAACAAGCCCGAATCACCCAGACCAGAGTTCAATCCTTCTGTGCAGCAACATTAATTCCCAAAACAACGCAACTTTTGGGGTTGAAGCAATAACTCGCTTCGCAATATGGCAAGACTCCAGCCTAATGCGCTGCTGCTGCAATGGCCTGTCCACTGTATTATAATCTCCCTTCAGAAACACATGTGATAGAGTGAAAGAGGCTATATCATCACTTTTTCTGCACTATAACCTTATTTTATTAATCTAAATTATTCATCAATATGTTAATGTCTAAAGGTGAGAACGTAGGGTAAAAGTGGAGAGCACATGGGGGAGCGAGAGAGAGGGAAACAAACAGCAGGTGGCGCTACCTGCTAAGAAGAGTTTCAAGAACAGGCTCTGTTAGTGTGTGTTTATCGTGAATTAACTATTCCTGTGTCATTGTTTTTTAAGTTATGTAACAAAAATGTGTCTTTCATTGATTTTAATCATAAAGAATCCTTGTTTTAATACCCAGTTTCCAACATTTACAAATCAAATGAAACCCAAACCAAGACCCTCTTGCATAGCCCAGCCAAATAACAAATAAAGGCTGAATTTGATAATACATAACTTTCATTAAAAGCATTAGGTAGCATTATAACCTCCTGGGACCCAGGAATAGACTTGTGTAAACAACTTCTCCTTGGTCTTTATAAATGACTGACAGTCATTTAGTGATCAAATTTAGCACTCTTATGGAAATAGGATAATATTTTGTAATTACCATTTAAATCTGACTAATCTCAGGAAAACTTTATGGAGGACTTAAAGCATATGTTTATCAGGCATTTTGGGAGACACAACAATAGGGAAATAAATGATATATCAATATCCCTAATATTATATAAAGAAATGTTGCTGATTATTACTCTCATTATAACACAATATGCAAATTGGATACAGTGTATTGAATGGCAATACCCATTTGTGGCCATTTTACCTACATATTGCATAAAGTAAAATGGTGTGTCTGTTATATCTTTCACAATTCATTCTGTTATATCTTTCATAACATTGAGAATCTTTAGGCCTATACAACCTTTGGTTAAAAAAAGAATAATCTTGAAACATAAAAATGTATTAGTAAATGGATGTTATATGTTATGTCATGCCTTTTTCTATTTTAAACAACTGGTTTCTGGGTCTCAGGAGGATATATTGTTATATTATATTATATATAATATAATTGACCACAAATGCTGGCATATTTAAATAATGAAAGATGTAAATTCAAAAGACAGCATCCATACAGTTTAAGGTAACTTTTTTAAAATGTAAAAATAAAGGGATACTTTATAAATATATAGGCTACACTTAATTTGTCAGACATAATGTATGATATTATTGTCTGAACTCTCCAAATGTTATTCTTCGTGATACACAGCTCATCATGTTGCTATGTAGGCTTGTGGCCAATGGGATTTGACGGACGTAGACAGGAACCAATAGCGTCGTTAGTAGACGCCAAGATGCTCCTGATTCCACCATTCAGCGCTTAAAGGAGGCGGCGACTTGTGTTCCTGTTCTATCATTTAATTCGTGCAGCACCAATCGGTTATAGCGTACGCCCGGACAACAGAGCAAAGGCTGGGTACCACAATGACTGGAGATGGCTTTCTTTTGATTCCGTGCGTTTAAAAGGAACTTTCTATTTACGGGATTTTCTTTTCTTTGAGCGCAAATGCTCGCGCACGCATCTATATCGCCATTTTACCCCAGCCCGTGGCCCGGACGAGAAATGTTATCGGGAGGAGACCCCGCCGCTATTCATCGGTAAGCGAAACGAAATGAGCTCGAGTTCGCTTTGTGAGCCGTTAAATAATACGAACGGCATCCGTTGTATGATATCCGAATGAAACCCTGCGCATTGCGGTGCGGTTTGTTTTCGTTTCGCCTCGTATTTTGGAGCGTAGGGCATCCCCTCCTCTCCCACGCATCACCTAATCGATAATCGATTGCATGGACTTGGGGCAGATGTCACGCTTTCTTCCATGCCATCATCGCTGCATGTGATAAACTGCAGCTCTATTTGAGACACCACTGGCTCTCCTGTGTCATAAATGAAAAACAAACCCTACCCTCTAAAATTCACACCACCATGGGAGAAGAATGCTGGCTTTGGAAGGAAACACACGTCTTGCACGAGAAATCACACCAAAATAATAGCCAACCCTGGAATTGTGATGAAAGTGCTACGGCGGAAGAAGATCATCATGTTTCTGGCGTATTTTCTGCTGGTGGCTCTGACCATGCTGAACCTGGCTAATTACAAATGGACCAAAGAGCCTCAGCAATGCAACCAGCCGGTGCAAGGAGTGAACTTCCAAAGCAGATCCGACATCCGTTACCTTTACAAAGCCCCGCAGGTCAAGAAACGCCAGCTGGTCTACGTGCTGACCACTTGGAGGTCCGGCTCGTCTTTTTTCGGGGAGCTCTTCAACCAAAACCCGGATGTGTTTTTCTTATATGAGCCTATGTGGCATATTTGGCAGAAACTGTACCCGGGGGACGCGGTGTCCCTCCAGGGAGCAGCCCGGGACATGTTGAGCTCTCTTTACAGGTGCGATTTCTCTGTTTTTCAGTTGTACAACAGTCCCGGGGGGAAGAACATTACCTCTCTTGGGCTGTTTGGGGCCGCCATCAATAAGGTCATCTGCTCCTACCCCTTCTGCTCGTCCTATAGAAAAGATGTGGTGGGGATGGTGGACGAAAAGGTGTGTAGAAAGTGCCCGCCGCAGAGCCTTCAGATGCTGGAGGAAGAGTGCCTGAAGTACAACACGATAGTGATAAAGGGAGTTCGCATTTTGGATGTTAACGTTCTGGCTCCTCTAATGGAGGACCCGTCTCTGAACCTGAAAGTCATCCACCTGGTCCGAGACCCCAGGGCGGTGGCCAACTCCAGGATTAAATCTAGACACGGGCTCATTCGGGAGAACTTGCAGGTGGTGCGCAGCAGGGACCCAAAGCTTCGCCGTGTGCCGTTCGTGGACCCCAACCACAAAATGAACAAAAAAGACGGCTCAGATTACCACTCCATCGGAGCCATGGAGGTGATCTGCGAACAGACGTCTAGGACTCTGAAAACCGCTCTTCACCCGCCCAACTGGTTCAAAGGCAAATACATGACGGTGCGTTACGAGGACCTGGTGGAGAACCCCGTTAAAACGGTACGGAATGTATACCGCTTCGTTAACCTTTCAGCCAATCACGAAATTGAGGTCTTCGCCATGAACATGACGACGGGGCCGAACGCCTCCACCAAGCCGTTCATCGTGTCGTCCAGGAACGCGACGCAGGCGGTCAGCGCGTGGAGAACTGTGCTGAGCTACCAGCAGATCCGACAGGTGGAGGAGTACTGTCAGCATGCCATGTCTCTGCTGGGATACCTGCGCGTGCGCACGGCCGGCGAGGCCAAGGACTTGAGCAGGCCGCTATTGACAGTGCCCAAAATATGAACCACCGCCAAAGACGTTTCGATGTTTTGCATTTTTGTCCTGAGAACAGCCTCATTCTTGTACAAACTGGTATTTATGTTCAATGCTTATTAATGGCTCAGTGGAATGTATCTGTTTGCATCAGCCACTTACTGTTTGTTGGGACCAGGATGTTGTCTGTCGCATCGCCACCCGTTTGACCAAAATAAGAAAAAAACACACTTTGTGAATGACGTGTCTTTTGATCATTAAAGCTGTACGCCAAGATATTTATTTACTCAAAATATTTCGATTGTTTTGCATTCACTGCTGTCAGCACTGCACAAACTAAAGAGACTGCTATCTGAACAGCGAAAGTCTCACTGTCCTGCGGGCCTCGTCGAAATGTGTGGACGAATCATCGGAGATGCGCTCTAGTTCCTGTAGACTTCGTCTCTGGGTGAACACACTTAAAAGCATGTCCTTCTGGTTATGCAGTACATTTTAATGTCTCATCATGTCTTAAGTTTTATGGATGAAATATTAAACAATTTTTAATTGATTTTCGACACCCCAATCTGTCTATTGTTTAATTATGAAAATTATGTCATTATGTACTTACCCTCAACATACATCTTTTTCTTTCTTCTGAGCAACAAAGATATATTGCTTTTTTTAAACTATCTATCTATCTATCTATCTATCTATCTATCTATCTATCTATCTATCTATCTATCTATCTATCTCAATCTATCTATTTATCTATCTGTATATATCTATCTATCTATCTGTCTGTCTCTGTATCTCAATCTATTTTTTTATCTAAATCTGTATCTCTATATCTATCTATCTATTTATCTATCTATTTATCTATCTATCTATCTATCTATCTATCTATCTATCTATCTATCTATCTATCTATCTATCTATCTATCTATCTGTATCTCTATCTATCTATTTATCTATCTATCTATCTATCTATCTATCTATCTATCTATCTATCTATCTGTATCTCTATCTATCTATCTATCTGTATCTCAATCTATTTATTTATCTGTCTGTATCTCTATATCTATCTATCTATTTATCTATCTATCTGTATCTCAATCTATCTATTTATCTATCTTTCTGTATCTCAATCTATTTTTTATCTATCTGTATCTCTATATCTTATCTATCTATCTATTTATCTATCTATCTATTTATCTATCTGTATCTCTATCTATCTATCTATCTATCTATCTGTATCTCAATCTATTTATTTATCTATCTGTATCTCTATCTATCTATTTATCTATCTTTCTGTATCTCAATCTATTTTTTATCTATCTGTATCTCTATATCTTATCTATCTATCTATTTATCTATCTGTATCTCTATCTATCTATCTATCTATCTGTATCTCAATCTATTTATTTATCTATCTGTATCTCTATATCTATCTATATCTATCTATCTATCTATTTATCTATCTGTCTGTCTATCTGTATCTCAATCTATCTATTTATCTATCTATCTGTATCTCAATCTATTTTTTTATCTATCTGTATCTCTATATCTATCTATCTATTTATCTATCTATCTATCACTTTCCATCCTGTTTTCTTTTGTAATTTAACAGTTCCTTACAGTAATGTCATCATAAGAAATTACTATTTTGAGCAGGAAACACAGCAGTATCACTATTAGCAATGCATTCGATACATTCTGTGATGATGTTGGTATATCCATCGGTTTGTTTCACTCGAGATTCGATCTTGAGTGATACAATTACAGAAGTTAAAATATCAACACTGAAGATTGCCCTTACGTAAGATAACAGTCCGTCTCTGAGCAATGTCTGACTTTAGCTCTTCATTTCCATCCTGTTATGCAAGTTATGATTAAATATGAGGTGCTTGAGCTCGACCTGATAATATGTCTAAAAATATTCTACACCCTTTAACAGAAATGCTTACAAGTAACAGAGCTTTAAAGGTACTGCATAACAGAAATGTCCAAATCACTGTATGTGTGGTTCATAACAAGAGGGTTTGAGAGCAACTCACTCCCACCTACTTTTTCTTTCAGTTCCACTTTTAACGCCACACAAGATGTCTGCATTTCTCTTTTTTTAATGCATTTGTTTAGTTATACACAAAGTTATTGGAGGAATAATACTCTTTGCTGTGCTCTGGTTGGAACGTGGCCAGTAATACTGCATTCTGACACATCCAGCGGGTTTTCATTTAGCTCTCCTCTCGGCATACGAGTCTGTTTTAAACAAAGAGGAAATGAATTTGTGATTATGTGACGCTCTGGAAATTTCGACGAATGACTTCTCTAATGTGGTTTGGCAAGTATAAAGATTTGACAACAGCTAAAAAATAAAAAAAGCAGCCTCCCCTGCAGAGAAAGAGCTCGTTCACTTTGAAAGTACAGGCCTACAAATACGTTTACTATCTTCATTTCTGTTAAAAGTTACACTCAATATAGATTCATGGCTGTTTATTTTCTTGTCCCACATTTGAATCATAAATTTGGCATTTAAATCACTGGGCACATTGACACATTTCAATGTAAAATCTCACTTTCTCACGAAGTGTTGACACACGACGCTTAACACTATATTCACTTCCATTAAAACGCAGGAGAGTGGGAATGCAAACATCTAGAAGTTTTCTTTCACTGTGAAAATTCAAATTGGCTTCAATACAACCAACTTCAAAGTGGCACGATTGCTGGAAATGTAACAGTATCTTTAGTTAGCATTTTTTAGAAGTATTATTATCTATTCATTATTGATTATGGCCTTATGATTGTTGCATGATCTAAAGCAATTTTACATGGTTAATAGCGGCATCATACTTTAAAATATCTTTTGGTAACGCTTTACAATAAGGTTTCATTAGTTAACATGAATATAATAATGAACAATACCGCATTTATTTCTCTTCGTTAATGTCAATTTCAACATTTACTAATACATTATTAAACTTAAATGTTTTTTTTTTTTAACATTAATACACCGCAAACTCACATTAACAATCAATAAACAGCTGGATTTTTATTAACTAAACATTAACAAAGATGAATAAATACCGTAATAAATGTATTGCTCATGGTTAGTTCATGATAGTTAAAACATTAACTAATGTTAACAAATGAAACCTTACTGTGAAGTGTTAGCATCTTTTAAAATTTTATTTTGAACGTTTTATTCATCAAATAATCCTGGGAAAAAAAATCATGAATCATTTTCAACATTGATAATAAAAATAAATGTTTCTCAGCAGAAAATCAGCATTATTAGAGAAGGATCTCTGAATGATCATGTGACACTGAAGACTGGTAATGATGCTAAAAAAAAAAAAAAAAAAAAGATGTGTGTGTGTGTGTGTGTGTGTGTGTGTGTGAGTATAAACTAGGTTACCATCACGCAGTGGCGTCTGTATCTGTACCAAAGCAAAAGCTATTTTAAGAGCCAAACGGCAGAAATATCAATGGCATCCGCTACAGTATGTACAGGCATTTTAATGGTGGCAAACGGTCAACTAGCAGACCACAAATCCCGGACAATCAGTCTGTCTCCCAGGAGTATCCAGTGACTATGAATCCTTGATTCTCTGAAGTGGTTGCCATCGCAGCCGTGTGTGCGAGCGAGCGAGGAGCGAGAGAGCAGCCTCTGTTTTCCACAAATAGCAGCTGCGGGTGCGGAGGCCCCTGAGGGGTCGGGGCAGGGGGCCGCATGCGGACGGGGTGCTCAACGGCTGGGCTTGAAGAACTGTTGGCGCTCAGTTCGGGTCCCGGCGAGTGCCCTGGCCCGTCGCCATGTCCGTGCCCTTATCCTGTTGCTGTCAACAGAACATGAGGTGATATAAAAAACAGAAAAACACATTATGGCCTACGGATGACTTTGTTTCACTTCCAGTAATACAGGATGCCTGCTGTCAAGCTTGAGTTTACTGTAATGCACTGCTTCCAGAAAAATGTTTGTCATAATTTAAAACAGGTTTTCAGGTTTTGGTTGGTTGTAACAATATATGTCTGTCGATAACCTTACCAGTTAAATTCATGATTATCAATACAACATATGCTATTGAAAATGCTTTCTTTTGAACTTTCTATTAAAGAAAAACACACTTTCCGCAGAAAATTAAGCATCACAGCTGTTTTCAAACATTGATAATAATCAGAAATGTTTCATGAGCAGCGAATCCTCATATTAGAATGATTTCTGAAGGATCATGTGACACTGAAAACTGGAGTCATGATGCTGGAAATTCAGCTTTGATCACAGTAATAGGTTACATTTTTAAATATATTTAAATAGTAAACTAATAATATTTCATAATATTACTGTATTTTTTTAAATCAAATAAATGCAGCCTTGGTGAGCATAAGAGACTTCTTTCAAAAACCTTACTTTTGTATGGTATATACTGTACTGTATACTTTTGTTCAAATGTTAACTAAGCAGAAACCAATATTTGCATTTTAAATTTCACAATAGATACGGTGATAAGGAGAGCAAGGCGGTGAGTGAGTGGTTATATAATAAACATTATGTGTACATTTTTGTTCCCACTTTGAATAATCATATAATGTGTTTGTTTAGGAGCCATAGTGATCCCTAACCATAACTTTATTAAAAAATATATATATTGTGGGCACATTGACCAAATATTTAAAAATACATTTAAGTATAGACCTTATATAATTTGTATTATACAAATGTTTAAAGAAAGTGAATGCAAACTTTTAAATGGAAATCTAGACCAAATATTCAAAAATGGCAACAATGGTTTTGACAATGCTGAGTTTGTCTCTACAAAATATAATGCTAAGAGAAGTAAAAGAAAACTCAAAGAGACCGAGAAGTAAAATTAGCAGGCCAAAACAAATCACATGATCAAGTAATGGCACTGTAAAAACAAGCATGTGATAACGTGTGTGTGTGTGGGGGGATTCTTGCAATAGCTCAGTTTGATGGACTGCTCTTCTAAGCACACACGCTGTTAACAGTCTCATTGTTAACTACTGCCACGCTCATTTCTAAGGCCACAGAGACAGTCCTCTATGCAGTTGTCATGGTTACTTGGTCAGCGATGCCCGTCATGCAAATAGAGCAGATGGTGACCATGTAGACGAGGACAGCTGAGGAGATGGAGTGTGTTTAGATGGCCTGGGGGGGGAATGAAAGGAAGCAAAAGGAATCTTTCCCCGCTATTTCCCAATGAGCACCATTTACACCAATCCCCTAATTTCTTCTAAAAATAAATTATGAAGCATTTGCCCATATTATTGGATGTCTTTTTCAAGCAGCTGAGCGATCATTAGCAGCATTGCTTAGGTAAATACATCATGAATCATCCGTGCGGCGTATTAGCAGAGCTCCTCTCCTAAGTCATATTTTAGTGAGCACTGGAGTCTCATCTCAGATGCAGAGATGCATATGCATGGACTCGTCTCTCCGCTGACCCCAGTGTGAGGTGTAATTATCATACTGCCTGCTCTGAATATGATCATCTCACTGCGTTGCTTCTATACTTGCCACCTATCCCGTGATTAAAAATGGATGAGAACTGGGACCCTCTGATTGGGGACCCAGCGATCTTAGATCCATAGGTTATGAAAGCACAATCATTATTTATGTGTCATGCAGTTCTCATGCGGTTTAAATAATACAATACTTACAAAGGTTGGAGAAGTTATAATGAGCGCTGCAGTAAGCATATAGCATATGTATATATAGGGGTTTGAAATGAACTTTTTCACTTACCGACCAATTTGGCTACACGGTTTTTAAGTTACTGGCCATTCAGAACTTTTACAGCCAAAAAAAAGAAAAAAAAAAAAAGAAAAAAAAAAACAGAAACAGAAAATAAAATAAATTAATCAGATAAACTAGCCTATGTCACAGCTTATGAGTCTCACACACACACACACACACACACACACACACACACACACACACACACACACACACACACACACACACACACACACACACACACACACACACACACACACACACACACATATATATATATATATATATAATGTGGACTTTTCTAACAAAAACAAATAAACATTTTCTATTAAAACTAAATACTGTCAACCATCTCATCCCTTTCTCTTTCATTCTCATCCTTTTAGGTGGACAGTCACAGATCAATATAGTAAAAAAAAAAAACATAAAAAAAATGTAGGATGTCGGAAACCAACAATGTTATTTTTATTTTCTGTTAACCAAATGCCTTTTTAATCTTCGCTATTGCTTCAATGAAAATGCACAAGCGCGCTGTTATTTGTTGCGTAATGACGTGTATGTTCAAGTAAGCCAGATATGCGCAGAATCTGCGCAATACGCTGTATTATCAGGATGACTCACAAGTTGAGTATTTGTGCTAAATCTGCAGAGATTTGGCTAATACGAATTTCCTCAGCAAAGTGAGTAAATAGCCTATAATAAGTAACCTGCCAAATTGGCTAGTGATTTGACAGTGTTACCCGCCACAGTTGATTTTTACCATTTTTACTATCTCACGACCAATTCGTACGAATTTGTACGAGTGATTAAAATGTGGCTAATTCGTACGAATTTGTACGACCTCACTCGTACGAATTTGTACGATTTGTCTAAACCCACGTGATGGGTAGGTTTAGGGGTGGGGTCAGGGGTAGGTCATTTGTATGAATTCATACGATTTTGGCAAATCGTAAAATATGTACGATTTAGCAAAAAACGTACAAATTCATACGAGTGAGGTCGTATGAATTGGTACGAATTAGCCACCTCGTAAAATTTGTCCGAATTGCCGTGAGATCGGGTTGATTTTTACGCAGCACGATCTCATGAAAGTGCGTATCTATGCGACGAATGTTATTTCTCGTGCCATTTATACGCCAAAAATAGTTTTTGCGTGCATATGATACGCATATGATAGGCCCCTACGCACTTTATCGCGTGTAATACGCACACACTCCCCACCCCTAATCCTACCCAAGGGTTTTTTGTGCGTAGCATGTGCACGCAAAAAAGCATTATAAATGCTACGAGAAATAAGATTCGTGGTATAGATACGCACTTTCATGAGATCGTGTTGTTTTTACCCGCATTTAGCAGGTTGGCGGGTGTTAATTTCAAACGCTGTTAATATATATATATATAGGCTATATATATATATATATATATATATATATATATATATATATAAACAGTATATGCTTCTAATATTTATTATATCATAGTACACTTCTGGCATACATTTTAAAAAATGTACACCTGCCATGGTGTTTCTTATTTGTCATCTCTGATTTGGATGTGTCTCCTCAGCCGATGCGCCGTATCGTTTAATGGTGAAGGTTGTAGTTGCTGCAACATTAGTGCCACCAAGCAGAATTACAAAAATACTGCATATTTTGCCTTCTCGTTCACTCGGATGTATGAAATTTCTTACATTGCACGAGTGCCCACTACTGGCGGAACCCTTGCAATGTGTTTAGATGGAACACCCTAAGCCCTTGATCATTGGTATCCGCCATGGAGCTGATTTATTATTTAAAGTTTTTTTCCCCTTATAAATTTGTTCTATGCACCATTCTATTGGCCTGTCCTGCATGTATGGTTTGGCTGTTGGAGAAAATCAAAAAAAAATTACACGCACAAAAATTATAATAATAAACTGTAAAACAGTCAACTTAAAGCTGCAGTATGTAATATTGAGAGCTAGTGGTTGAAATGGGTACTGCACTCTGCCAAAATCGAAGGGTCGAGGGTCTGTCCATATAAACTTCCCTCGTCCCCTTGACGACGTTGGCGGCGAAGTGCTTAGGGAAGTTTGCGAGTGTGTGTCTAAAAGTGGAGTTAAACGCAGCCCTAGTGCGCAAAGTGGAGTACACTTTGAAAGGCTTTACATTCGACAGTAGCGTATGCATAAAAAATGAAGTAGGCTTTAGAAAAATGTGGCTGCGAGTACGGTATGTGCTTGCTATGCTGCTGATGAAATTAGAGTCATATGCATATAGGCATACCCTGGAATATGTGTAAAAACAAAAGTATACTTTGGGTTTTACTGTTTGACTTTGATCAAATGCACACACATCCAACAGTAGGCCTATATACTACCTTGAAAAACAGCCTCGTATAGAACGTACTGGCAAGAAAGTCTCTTTTGTGAAGCATAAACTCACTTCAATTCAACTCTGTGAAATGTCTATTGAATGTGAATACGTCTGGGAAGTAAAGATTACATCTGCCGAGACTTCCTTTTAGTTCCGAGCCAGACAGGCAGAGGTGTGAGTAACACGGCATGACATGATCCTTTGAGCCACTCCAGCTCAGAGCCAGTCCACAATAGACAGCGCAGGAAGCAGGTGGCTCTGAAGGAGAGAGATAGAGATGGATGGATGGAGTAACCGGAGAAGTGAGAGTGTGTCTCAAGCTGGGACAATGGCATCGTGACCTATATCGGATTCTCTGCGGTTCGCCCGAGAATATATGGCTAGCCAGTGGTTTCCCCCATTGGCTTAGAAGATACAAGGAAATCTTTTCAGAAACGGATGACTGTGGTTCATGTGTATTGAACAAAACGGCTCCATATTACAACTACGCTACAATTACTGAATCACTTGCATAACATTATAAATGTCACACTGAACAATCAAGCACTCACTATGTAACAAAAAAGCTCTCTGAGATGCCTTTAATAGGGCAGACGAGAGACTGATATACAGATATACACGCTGTCTTCCATGTTTTGAAATTCTGAGGCCGTTCGGAATGGAATACTAGATCACTGTCTTATGAATACTGCACAGTATCTACAGTGGTTCTGATTCACACACTAAAAATAGCGTGACATAAGAGAAGTGTCTCAGTTTTGTATTAAATAGATTGAGATGGGGAAGTAAACGTAACACTGTTAATCCATGTTATATATAATTATTACTCATTTCATTATTTCCAAAAGCTTTCCAAATAATTTTGACCAACAGAAAAGAGAGAAAAAAGGGACAGAAAACAACAACGGTAACATTAAATTAATCAGAACAATTTGTGCGCCTTATTCCGGCTGACAACTTTGTGTGAGGAACAGACCAAAATACTAATTATTCACTGAAAATCGTCCTTCCTCAGTAGATCCCGAGTTCATTTTCCCGAATATTTAAAGGGACAGTGTGTAGGAATTTCTCCCATTTGGCGGTGAAATTGTATTTTGCATTCAAACGAATAGTGCTCTCAAGCTCCTCGCTTTTTCAAATGCGTGTTGCAACTACGGTAGCCGTTATGTACCAAGAAGCTATGACAACAATAGCCCTTCGTCGAGTTTAACTATACGTTACATGTTCTACTGTTATGCTGCCTATATAATGAATTACACAACCAAGCAATGAAAAAAAGCTTGTAATTTAGACCGTAACATTGACTTACCCGTCGAGAAGAAAGCAGGAAACTTCAGCGTCCCTTTCAAACTCTTTCTCCTTCATTAGCTCTTTCCACCTGGGTAAAGCTATCCCGTTATTTACCCTCGGTTTTTGAATTTGCCGGTCACGTTTCTTTTTAAATTAAATTTTGCCATTTCTCCTGTGGCTCGGCATAAGTATGATCCTGCATTATGAAGTACTGTGCAGTGCAGCCTTTCAAATTTACCAGGGCAGTGACACGCATTACGCCTCTCTCCTTGTCGTGACGCTGGCTCTGAACGAAAACACGTTGTGGAAATGCGTTGAGGTAGCCTAGTGGTTTTTGTCCCTCTCTGCTATTATAGTTTTTCAAGATGGCGGAACGACATGGAAGCCTCCGTGGACTTACCTGTCCCATGTAAATAAAGATAAGAAATTCTTCGCGTACGAGGATAAGTCGGATCATTGGGAGAGGTAATTGTACACCATTGAGGACATATTTATGAATAAAGACATTGATTTTAGCTAATAAAATACTTAAAAAACTACACAGTGTACCTTTAAGCTTGTTGCATTGTGATCAGTGATGAGAACCAATGGCATTTGCATCAGATACATCAAAATATAGTGCGACATTTCCATGCCCCACATTT
Organism: Phoxinus phoxinus; assembly: GCF_949152265.1. NCBI lineage: Eukaryota > Metazoa > Chordata > Actinopteri > Cypriniformes > Leuciscidae > Phoxinus > Phoxinus phoxinus. The sequence continues at coordinate 17,595,528 of NC_136880.1, read as the reverse complement.
GAATGTTTGCAAATGAGATGTGAATCTCTTGATTTTTGATCTGTTGGCTCATGTTGATCATATTCTTCTCTAAGGCATGCTATAACCCTGTCACACTGAGGCACAAATACAGCCAAATTCCAGACTTTTAGATTCCGACCTGACCCGTGACAGACAGGTTTGACTTAACTAGGCCTCTTATGCAGATGAAACTGACTGTGAAAATTGATATCTAAACTGATATCTGCTATGGTGGCTGTAATAAAGCGCACGGAGAAAGAGTAAAGAAACAAAAAGGAAACTTATTGATAAGTCACTCAGGAGATCGGAAGAGAATAAAGTACTGTAACAACCAACTGTAGCAATTTTTTCTCGGACTCGAAGGCATACTGTAGAGTCAACTTTGGGTGGATCCCAACTTGTTGCGGTGTCCCAAAAATGTATACACACAATATCTGTGGTGTATATATTTTAGGAATTTAGGTGTAACCTTCATAGAATTATGTTGTCAGCTAAAACATTCGCCCTCAAGACACATAGGCTACTGAATGACAGTGGTACAATATGTCTTTACAGGGTGTGTTCCACAATACAATGTCGCATGTTTAAAATATGACAGATTTTTTTAAAAATAATACCACCATTTATGCGACTGCTTGATGTTCCAACCAAGTGTTATTTTTGTTACTATTTATAACACAAAAAGAGCTCTAAGGACAGAATGTCCCGAGTCTTACATACAATGAAAGTGGAATGTGTGTTAAATGCCAAGCAAAAAAAAAATGAAAAGAAAAAGAAAAAACTACAAAGATACATTGTACAAAATGTTAGTAATTTAATGTTAGGATAGTAGGCCCATGTCATTTTAGACTGCAAAAATGCTTTTTTAGAGGTAAAAAACATGAATTACTTCATAATTTAGAGATATTCCTTGAGAGATTTAATGAAGTATACAGTATAGATTTCAATTATATTTAACAAGAAAAAATGTATGTCTTTACAGCAAAATATTGTATATAATCTAAATTCACTGTGTGAGCCATCACATTTGCTGTGATTTTATCTCTTAATCCGTATGAACCGACATATCGCTTATATGATGAACAGATTTGATTCACATATGTAAATTGATCGACACACATACATATAGCACATCAAATATACAGTAGTGGGGATGACATTTTATGAAGTTATATTTGTTCCTAGTCCGAACATGTATGTACAGTATATATTACTTGCTTATACTGAGTGGTCTGACCGGCTTCAGATAAAATCTTGGTTTCACTTTATTTTGATGGTCCCTTTCACAAATTCTATTGACTATAAGTAAACTTGCACTTACATGTCTACTAACTCTCATATGAGTGTTATTAGAGTATTAGTACACTGGTAGGTTTATGATTCAAATAAGTTGACGTACTTGCAAAGTTACTATAGTCAGTCAGTAGAATGCTTGTTGGAGGATCATCACAATAAAGAGCAGATATTAAGCAGACAGTCTGCTAATACTCTAAAGTTAGTTGACATGTAGTCGCAAAGTTACTTATAGTCAACAGAATGTTCAAAAGGGACCATCAAAATAAAGTGTTACTTGCTTGCTCATCCTAAAGTGACTATTTCCACAATTCAAATCTTCTTTCACAAATTTAAGAGAGTGATAATTTATATAAAAATCAGAAATGAAGAGTTTAAATGTAATGAAGTAACTTCAATTTGCTGTATTATTATATAGTTAAAAATGAATGATTAAAAAAAACAGGATACATTTTATCTTTAAGATCTGTGACCATTATATGACAGTAAAAGAGCGTGCGCAATCCTTATTCTAATATTGAATTGTATTGGAATGGTAAAAGGCTGTTGGTACGTGACAGGCGGGCCCGATGAACAAGTCTATCAATGTTCCACAAATGGTTGAAATATACCATCATTGGTCTACTCTAGAGAGATAACACTCTCTCACTCACTATCTCTCTCTCTCACACACACACACACACACACACACACACACACACACACACACACACACACACACACACACACACACACACACACACACACACACACACACACACACACACACACACACACACACACACAGAGAGAGAGGTTACAGAGTTCAGCTCCCCATAGAGCGCAGTAGAGGCTTGTGTAATGAGCGAGGGGTCTGGAGGTTCATTGCCCTGGTGGTCCTCTCAGTAGTTCCGCTGCTGTGAAAACTATAGTTAGTATACTATTAGTAGATATTACAGTCGGGTAGAGAAAAACATGATAATTTGTGATTTAGTGCATGTAAAGAACTACCAACACACACTTGAAACCCCATTCCCCTTGACACCACGTAGTAGGCCCTACTGTATAAATTTCAACATAAGGGGCTTTCACAGCGTGGGAACCTTAGTGTTCGCACCGCAGGAACTAGGAACGATTTTAATTCTAGAAACTCCTTTTGGAGAAACTAATTTAGCTCTGGGTCTAAACCGGCACTATAGGTACAACTACCAGTGACGTTAGTGTACGCTAAACACACGTATCCGCCATTTAAAAAAAAAAGAGAGAAAAAAAAGCCTATAATTACTCCAGAAACGAACATGGGAAACAGTGATAGACTAGACTGATCTGCCGGCGATTTGATTTCGCCCTGCAGCTCAGCCTGGAAACCTGTACATTCTTCTATCCTGCTTTCGTTACAAATTTGCGGGGACCAATCACAAACTGGCTTATCCACCTGGCGCTCTATTGGCGGGTTAAATCCAATCCAAAGTATTTCTGCTCAGCTAGCGACACTGGACATCAACCACACGGCATACGCTAATACCTTTTCATATACTGTCTACTTTCTATGCACAACAGTTCTATCTAATAACGTATTAGACAGGATTGTTAGACAGATCGTAAACTAATGAACACGGAGAATGCGAGCACTGTGTGTGTGTCTCTAGCGTTTCTCAGCGGCGTCAAAATAAAAGTCACAACAACATACAACAAGCGCGGCTTACGTCACTTCAGAGTTCCTACTGGTGGTGCGAATGCAACCAGGAAATTGTTCCTAAAGGGAACCATCCTGGTGGCTAGTTCCTAGAACTAAGTTTCTAGAACTACCCGGTGCGAAAGCCCCTATAGTTTTTCATTGAAAATACTAAGAAAGAAAAAAAAAGTACAAAAGAAAACATTACATAAATAACCTGTATGGTGTTTAAAGAATGTTGCATTTCTCCATTCACAACAGGTCATAGCTATCAGATCTGTCAAGCTCCAAAAAAAAATAAAATAAAGAAAGAAAAATAAAGAAAATTCATTCCAAATCTTGTGATGCTGTAGGAGAGCTTTGTGTGGTGAACAGGTCAGAATTCAAATGGAGAATGAGATTTGGTCTGGTCCCTTTTTTTTTTTTTTTTTTAACCTTTTTTCCAGATGTTCACTGAACTGTCATTGTCTGGAAAAGAGCTGCAAAAACATTCTTTAAAAAATGTCCTTTTGTTTTCAACATTATGTTGTTTAATGGCCCATTTACAACAATCATGATAACTATAACAATAACTACAAACTGGAGAAGCGCCAATGTATTGGCCCTACAATCAGTATATAGGACGATAAAATATTTTATTTTAAAATCAATTTAAAATAAATAATTTTCACACGTCAGACAATCACAAACACTTGTGCTGTGCGTGAAAATGTTTCTTGTGTTAAATTTAAGGCTGTCGAAGTTAATATGAAAAAAACACATTCAAATAAAAAAATATAGCAAAGTTAAAGCATTCTCTATTTGAAACGCGGCCGAACCGTCACTCCCCACATTTCTCACAGACCATGTCAAAAAAAATTATTTTTATAAAGAGACATTTTCACACTTTTCACATAAGATTTGCACCTTTCTAAGCAGATGTTGCACCTCTTCCTTTGTTTGTGCTTTCAGCTGTCCTTTCCAGTAGTCCCTTTTTTCATCGACTGCATCTGAAATCATATACTGAGTTGGTTATGTTTGAGAATGCCATGTCTGTTAAAGTATGAATTAAGTATTGTCAAGAATGAATGTGTGAAAGCAGTCTGAATGTACTACTGTACATCCACTGGCATGTTAGCATTGTCATGTGAGCTAGTGTCAATGGCAGTTGTGTCGTTTCCCTGCCATTTACGACTTCTCTCCCTTGGTCTATGAACAGTAAAGTGCCTTTTAATATGAACTTCACAATCATGGCAGAAATAGTAGGTCACCCAAATACTTTTTTTGCCTACTGTTTTATGAGCACTGTGAATTCAGACATACTACTCATTTCACATACTGCTTTTCATCTACTATATATTAGGGAGATATACTATATGAATATTCAGACACAGAGTTGAACCTAGGCTCTTTTTGTTAATCTACCCGAGTCAAATTTAGCATAATTAGAATGGAAACGCCACTTTTAAGATTGACCGTATTTTCGTTTTCGGTCAAAATGCCTTTTGAATGGGAGTGCATGGGGCTCTTCTATGATAGCATCAAAATCGCTATTTTTAAAACACTAATGCGGCTCAACACAACATGAAACTGTGCTCGAAGTATCACCAGCGGCTCTACTCATGAACTCCAGCATTGACTACATTGATTGTGTACACAGAGTTTACTAAAAAGAAAGGTTTTGTACGACTCACTTTAACAGTTAGTGTTTCCGGTGGCTGGAGTTTTGTCAGTCAAAAGTAGTCGATCTCCGAATGCAACGTAACAGGGAGGAGAGTAAAGATGGAAAGCTCCTAAAGCTTAGTTCCATATAAATTCACAAATAATTAGTTGTTTTGTCGTTAGTGAAAATCAATGTTGACCTTGTATTTGAAAAAGGATCCTCATATAATAATGAAATGATTCAGTGATACAGATCGACTATTTTTGACTGACAAAATGCCGGCGGCTGGGAAGAACAACAGCTACAGTGAGTTGTTCAAAACCTTTCTTTTTAGTAAACTCTGTGTACACAAACAATGTAGTCAATGCTGGAGTTCATGTGTAGAGCCCCTGGTGACACTTCCAGCACAGTTTCATGTTGTGTCGAGCCTTCTTAGTGTTTTAAAAATAGCGGTTTTGATGCTATCATAGAAGTGCCCCATTCGCTCCCATTCAAAAGGCATTTTGACCTAAAACGAAAATACGCGGTCAATCTTAAAAGTGGCGTTTCCATTCTAATTATGATTTTACACGAAAGTTTGACTCGGGTACATAAACAAAAAGAGCCTAGGTTCAATTTTGGCAACAGTTACCCTTAAATACAAGTTATAGCACGAAAAATCATGCATGAACATCAAATGGTGAAAGATACAGTACTTACTGAAATGTATCATTTGTCATGTAATAATCGCTTAATCTGTGATATCATCAGATATCATTCTGAATCGGCTCGGCAGAGACATTCAGTATTTTAAATAATGACAGAACTTTCTTGTTTGGATGAACTATTCTTTTACTCTGTGATGAGAGGATCGTTTCTCATTGCAAAGATCGGGCAGGGAGGCACTTTATCTGAATAAAGAACTAACAGCAACCATATAAAGTACAGTGCAATGTATTATGCAGTTAACCCAGCTCACTGAAGACGTTTGTATATTTGCATTAAATGATATCATGAGTTCAAACTGTGAGAGGGGGGATGTGTCTGTGTGTGCTTACTCAGCTGTTTGACCCCAGAGAAAAGCTATAGCTGAAGTTTAAGCCATGTTTCTCTCTTCTATTTTTAACTGCATTCCAGTTTTTAACAGTACAATCCACCATGAAGAGGTTTAATTGCTATAAAATGCATTCTAATAGGCTGGTTTTCATCCATACTGGATCATACCATTGACTTCCTGGACCACCTATAGCCATATGACAGCAAATATTTGTTGAATCCATGATTGGTTTGATTTTGTACGGCAAGTCTTTCCCTCTCATTGGGTACAGTGTGCATTTGTATATTGTTTACTCTGCACATTGTATATTTCAGAGGTTTTCAAACCGCTTTAGACTGTAACTTCTAACCATGCACACACAAAATACATTCATAATTCATAATAAATAACAATAATCATAATGTGCTGTTAAGTGTGCTGTTTCTCCTTTGGGAATCTGACGTGAATAAGCGTCTAATAATGGGGTGGCTTGGAATGGGATTCCGTTTCAAGACGGCATAGAATACGTATCTTGGGATGTGCCCTGGAAATATCCACTTCAGTAAAGAGCGAGTGACTTCTCTTCTAATCCGCTGCTTCCTGTCTCTGGTTTCCACCAATGCTCCGTATTGTTTAAAAACATCCAGTAACTTGAATACACAGGCTGATACGCCAAGTGCTTCAGAGGGCTTTTTGTTAGGATGACCAGTGATTGCGGAGGGGACCACCATTGTGTGACACAATTGTGCAGCTGATTTTTTTCTTCTTTTTTTTTCAGCAAACCAGACATGACAGTATACAGTGGCCTGCCTCACAAAATGCACTGGTCCTCAACAGTATCTCCAGTGTGACACAGTGTGACAGTGCTATTGCTGGGTTTGGGCAGATGATTCAAACATGCAATGTTTTGAAAGAAGAAACGTCTCCTCGGTTATTCTGTTTATTGCACTGAACGACACTGTATTTCCTGTTTGCTATATATATCATTTAATGTAAGGCGAGTTTGCTATAGGCGAGTTTGCAGAACCCAAGAGCAGTTTATTGAGAATCCCAACATGAACAGATACAAAATAAACAAAGACTTGACAAAGCATGACTTGACTTGATCAAACAGCAGCTTGAATGAGCAAAGCTAGACAAGATACAATGGAAAGATGAGGGCTGTTTATACAATAAGGGTATATGTTTACACGACAACGATATGCTTACAACGGAGAAAGTTTTCCACGTACACGTCACACACAACACCATTGTCAAAATGACCCCCATTCGCTCGAATCCGAGAAAACGACAAAAAACGCAGTATTCTGCCGCCAGGCCATTAGATGGCGATGAAACACTATAGATTGAACACGTAATACACACGTGTATGATGTCATCGTTTTCAGAGGTTCGCGTTTTTGTTTTTTACACGGAGACCGTTTTCAAAAACTTGCTCTTTGAAACCCGTTTCCAAACGTTTGCGTTTTCAGGCCCACCAAAACGCCGTTGTCGTGTAAACGAATGGCCAAAACGCATAAATATTTTTACCTTTTTAGTTGAAAGCGGTGTTGTGTAAACAGCCCCTTAGACGAATGACTAACAAGAAACACCTGTGAACAATAAAGACGATCAACCAATCATAACATGACACATAAGGCAAGGGAAGCGCAAGACATGATCACATGAGGGCAAGGAAGTCACACGACAAGAAACCAGGAAACATGACTGAGAATTTCAAAATAAAAGACATGAAACATAAACGTGAACCAAAACCCCAAAACCAAACGTGACAATACAGGAGTTAGCTCCAGTGCTCCTAATCTGATTGGCCGAGCGGCTTTCCAAAAGCACTGATATCTATGAATTGGTTGAAATCGCTGTGCGCTGTAAAAAAAAATTATAATTAGCGTAATATTAAAAATATTGTAAAAATGCTACAGTTAAAAACCTGTTAAATGGTTAATGGTAAGTTCCTTGCTATACAGTGGAAAACTGTAATAGATCAAATGGAGTATTTCATGTTACAGTAAGATAAGTGTAAAATTGGTAGAAAGAAAAGCGTCATAAATTCACCTTCTTCTTTTTTTCAGTGTGAGCAAAAATTATAACTCTAAAGATAACTCTTTTTTTATTATGTTACAGCTTTTTATGAATTTTTTTTGTTTTGTTGTCTTAGGAATCAGAGGTTAAGGGGGGATTGCCGCCGAAATGGAAATGTGAAAAAGTTGCTGAGAACGGGAGATTTGAAGATGCTACTCTCCTTCAAAGAGTCCACTGAGCTTGTCACATGAGACACGGCAACAAAGGCAAAGCAAGAGGCAGGGTTCACATCGTCCTAAAGCTTCACGCAACAGCCTGACAGCAGATGAGCTGTCTCTTCCCGCTTCACACTGATTCAGCTCACAGTTATCTGGGACAATGCTGTCCAAGCTGAGCCTCCTGCTTTGCACTGAATGTGGCAAAAGGAAAAGAGTGTATTTTGAACAGTATCTCACACAAAATCTTGTATATTTAAAATATATATAATATAATATAATACTGCTAATATATAGGGTAGGCTACATTTAGCACCTTATTGTAATGTGTATTGTGTTTTTGGTTCTGTTTCCCTGAGTGTCTGATTGTTGTATTCCTATCACATGTTGTTCAATTAATTAATTTGTTAGTCCCTGTGTATTAAAGTCCTGAGGTTTCCTCTGCTTCTTGTCCTGTCTCTTTAATGTGTTGCTTGTGTTCGCCTGTTCTCCTATACGTGTTCCTGTTGGGCTATTATTAAAGGAACACACAGACTTTTTGGGACTTTAGCTTATTCACCGTATCCCCCAGAGTTAGATATGTCCATACATACCCTTCTCATCTCCGTGCGTGCCGTAACTCTGTCTGACGCACCCACCGCTAGCCTAGCTTAGCACAAAGACTGGATGTAAACGGCTCCAGCTAGCATACAGCTCCCATAAGTGACAAAATAACGCCAACATTTTCCTATTTACATGTTGTGATTTGTATAGTCACAGCGTAAAAAGGTCACATGAGACACAGCCATCTTCTAACCGTATACATACTGGGAACTATATTCTCAGAAGGCGAAGCACTGCTACTTCTGCGGAACATTTAAACATTTAATAATAACTGTTTTATTTTTGAATAGGATTCAATTCCATGATTACTCTTCAGTGTCACACGATCCTTCAGAAATAATTCTAATATGCTGATTTTATTATTAGTTTGCTAATAATTTGCTTTCCTTATTATTATCAATGTTAAAAAAACGGTTGTGCTGCTTAATACTTTTGTGGAAACCATGATTCATTTTTCATGATCCTTTGAAAAGTTCAAAATAACCTATAAGAGAGCAAGCGAGACCGTATTATTTATCAAGAATTAATTTGATTAAAAGTTGTCTCTGTATGTCAGACCACTAACGTAAAAAAAACAAAAACAAAAACAAAAGAAAGCTTGGTGATATCAATTGTGCATGGTAAATTTGAATATCACATGAGGTGCGTCCCAAATCGTGTACTTATGCACTACTCTACGCCGTTTTGTATTATAAATAGTGCGAGTAGTGCGTTCACACTGACAATTATAAAAAGAAATAGTGCAGTTTAAGTATCCGGGTGATGCATTTTTTAACCGAAAAAAAAGAAGAAGTGTGGACCGTTGGACACTTCATGCACTAAACTGGCGCAGCTTTAATTAGCTACGTAGCGGAGGGGGAGGGTCTATCAGACTCCGATGTTGAAAGACAAAATAAACTTAAGTTCATACACTACATGGTTGAGTACATAATAGGGTATAAGTGGCGAGTAGTCCATCATTTGGTACACAACTATGGACTTAACTAGCATGTTAGCATAGTTAGCATTGCTACCACACTAGCTGCTTTAACAGGTCTTGCCATGAAATATTTGTACGTTTAACTGTTTACTGTTTAATTGCTTAATGTTCCTAGGCCTCTCCCATTTGCTCTTTGGTCGAATGAAGGAAACACACTAGAGGGCAAAACGCTGCTGGTTTAAAGGCTCTTAGTGCTTAAGGCGTAAGTTTAAGAGTCTTAAAGCTGCATCTCAGAATATCCTCTGCCCTAGTCTCTCACACCGTCACATGTGTGCACACACGGCTTTCACTCCATGCATCAGCCCACGTCAACAAGCTAAAGTCAAGACAATGACGTTGTATTCAAATGCCCTGACCCCAGTAACTTTTGCACAGAAGCACGTGGAGTCTAAGACTCGGTGATTAGACCCAGGGCACTTCAACAGCCTTTGTTACCAGCCGTGTTATTGAGCTGCCATTTCCTCGCATTCCCTCACTGAGCAGCTAATGAGTCTTCTCTCCGCAGCAGAACTGGTGAAGCACTGGCAGAATGTTGAATGCTGGCTATATCTGATAATCTGGTAGCCTTGAGGCATTTCCTTAACAAAGCCCTGCTTTGACTTTCTGCTCAGACAGGAAGCGAGACGGTTCTCAGTAGTTCAACATGTGGTAAAGTGAACTAATGTCGGGTATCACAAGGTTCACTACACGCATACTTCTGCCATGATACTATTAAAAAGTAGTCAAATATAAATAAAAAGAGACAAGTTGTGTAAATGAGTAAGCTTACAATACTGCAAACACACACATGAGTATGACTGATTACAATATCGTGCAATCATTTGAATATTTTACTAAATCTACTAAAATACAAATTACTAAGCAAATTTCAGCTTTACAATTTAAAATTAGCAACTAGTGACTCACCGTGTAAGTCTAAGTGTATCATGTGTGAATAAAATGGTCTGTGTTTATCAATAGAAACATATTTTAATTCAGAATAAAACAGGCAGTTCACTTTTTTTTGTATTATTGCTCATGTAGCAACTGGAGATTCAAAAATATTCTGTATTTATTTCCCTGTGAGCCCTATTAAGTCTTTAATTTATTGAAATATGATATTGTGAAAATGCTTAGTCATCAACCACTCAAAGTAAAACACAAATCATATCTTGGAACGAACTGTCGGTGTGTGAAACTGCCACCATACACAAGTCCATTATGCTGATTATAATGAGGGAAGTCTATCTTTACTGAAAATATATCAGAGCATTTATTATTTGACCAGCTGATGAAGTTATTTGAGCAACGGATTGCTGAACCTAATCATATTGTGCCGAATGGACTGTTCCTTTCCCAGATTAAGGCAGTGTTTACAGCAGGGAATGCAGAGCCGGGGTCAGGTTGAGGACTGTCAGAGAGTTAAGAGGTCTGGGAAAATCAAAGCAAGGCCTTGCAACAGGATTTTTTTCATGACAGCAAACAAGCCTTTTCACTTGAGCCCAGTGAGAGATGCAATAACACTATAGTAAAGTGAGCCTCTTTACCTTTTTATGTTCATATTTCAACTGAGTAGTGAACTAGTTAGGTAACTATTACCCATGTGTAGTGTCTTGCTCAAGGGCAATCAATCGTAAAAGTATTATTCAAATAATATAAATTAGCTTTAGCTCTGCTAAGTTTAACATTAGTTAAATTAATGCTAAAACAAATTCCATTCACCAAAACTTATTGTTTGTGTTTTTCTATTTTATAACTTTAGGGTTTGCAATTTCAGAGAAGTAGCAATAGCGAGCTAGCTTAGAAAACATAAGATCCCATCCTCCCTTCAGAGCGCCTCCAAAGCCACATCTTCTTCAACATAAACACGTACTCTTAAAGGACAAGTTCGGTATTTTACACTTAAAGCCCTGGTTTCAGTTGAGCTGCAGTCTTTTTAATCACACAGAATCATAATGTCTGTGTTACAAAATATGCATATTATCTACAGTATAGATCAAAGCAGAGGAAATCACATTTTGAAAGTAATTGCAAATAACGATTGTATAAATTACATCGTTGCACCAGTAGGTGCCGACAAGTGACTGTTAGAAAATGTATTTGTCATTGAATCATTTGTTCAAGAGAATCGTTCAAAAATGCCGATTAAGTGTTTATGAGTGAGTCATTGAATAATTCATTCAAACCGATTTTTAAAAAATTATTAATTTAGATTAAATATATTAAATAGACTGCAGCAATTAACATTTTGTCAGGGCCTTTAGTAAATTGCATGATTATTTTGTTTAGTTATCTGTTCAAAAAATGTTTCACTTTGGCTGAGGGAGATTTCCTTACAAGCTCTGCCTCAAATGAAATGTTTTATGAACATAAGTTATACATTATGGTTTGCAAGGCCGGTCAGATGTGGTCAGGTTTGGGAAGAGGTGAATCAAAATGGTGGCCTTTGCTTTAAAAAAAAAAAAAAAAGTATTTTCTTGACATCTTTGTTTAGTCAGCAATTCACTGACTATACACACACAGTACGGCGGACATGCTAAGATTTCAATTGGCTTTTTTGAAAAACACAATCTTGATATTTTAGGATAAAAGACTGCTCCAGACTTTCCACTGTCAACCACGAATATGTTACAGGCTCAATAAACAATAATTCTGCTACCACAGAAACCCAAAATTCTCGGGACAGCAGCATGTGTCCAAATTTCAATCTTAACCGTTCTATTTCATCAGAAACTATCTGAAAACAGGGCTTTAAGTGTAAAATAAGAAAACTTGTTCTTTAAGATAAAGTGGTAACACTTATGTTAACAGATACAACTTTTAGTTTCATTTATTTTTTTAAATCTTTAAAATCTTTAAAAAATATATATATTAGTAAGTGTTGAGAATAACATTAACTTACGATTGACACTGTAGAAGTTTTTATAATTTGTTATAAATTGCTATGTTAACTAGTTATTTACAAATTAAGCCTTATTGTAAAGTTTTACCAACTATAACCCATTCAGTTTGATAGCAATTTGCCATGTGTAAATCTTTTTAAAACTTTTATTTTTATTTTTTTACAGTAAAGACTGTCTAAATATCTAGTTCAGTCATGAAACTCTAGTGGGCGCAGGATGATTTGTCCTTTACAAGCAATCACATCATTACCACATGGCACAAGCTGATTGGCCTCTGCTGATCCTGCAGCCAATGAGATTGCTTGCTCAACATGTAAATAGTCTGATTCAGTGTTTGCTGTAGGCTAGTCCTGTATCGTGCTATCAGAGTTCCTCTGAACCCCTCCACCTCCCCCAGCTCCACCTGTCTGGATCTGTTACGGGGTTTATGTCTATTTACGCAGCAGCTGCAGCAGATCTTACATTCTCACACCAGCGAGTCTGTGTATCTATTATCAGCAGCAAGTCCATACTTGCTCTGCAGACGCAATGATCATCATCAACTGCAGCAGATCTAGTCTGCCAAGACCAATGCGATTAGAGTGCCGTATTCAACAACATGCTAAAACTATCTGAGTTGTCATGATTGAAATCTTACCGAATGTAAAAAATATATAAAAACATGAACATGACTTTCAGGTGTGAAAACGCCCTAAGTTAATTACCTTACCACATAAAATGGGGGAAAAAAGGTTAATGGTATTAATTATATTAATTTGATCAAACGAAAGGAACAGGGTGAGGCTGGCGATGATGTGTTTGATCTATTGTCTATGGCCGTGATCAGTAAAGAGAGTCTCACTATAACATCATTATTTATACATTTCTCTGCTTATGATCTTTGGTCACATATACTGATGCAGCGCATTTGATACACAATAACATTTCAAAGTACTATGTAGAACAAAAAGAGGAAAAAAAATAGAGACTGTAAAAGTCAAATCATTAAAAAACACACTCCCATGACATGATGACCATTAGCAATGATGCAAAGGCCAGCAAACAACTTCAACCCTGGGGCACAGCGACATCAAAGGGCAAGTCAGAAGCTGGTAGACAGTTTCAAGAAGAAAGAAAGTCCTTTTGAAAAAGGGGTTTCCAACAACTGTATTCTTGAAGCACATACACGCGCTTCAAAAATATAGACAACGCAAGAAGTATCCAACTCTATATTCCTCTGCCACTACCTCTCATATCATCTTCTGCTTCTGTCGCTGTTCTCCACCCTCTTCATAATGCAGATGTGCTATTATCTGTGCAGTGCCTTTGAATAATGAATATAGGGTTCAGTCTTGCCTCAGAAGTGGACAGCGGACAGGAAGGCAGACAGCAGTCTCTGTTTGTGTTTATGTTAGACTCCGTCTGCAGGAAAGATCCGACTTAGGAACGTCTCAGCCCAGTTCTGAACGCTCATGGTGGAGATGTGGCGACGTGTCATCAGCGCCTTGTAATTTTGGTATCATATATCACATCTCCAGGTGTGAATTAGTGGGTGGATTGTTATTTATAACTGCAGGTCTGTCATTGTAAGCATTTAGTGCATGATAATTAAGTCGTTATTTACTCAGTCTAATATCATTCCAAACCCTTTTGTCATTCTTTAGAACACAAAACAATATGTTTAATTGTATACTGATTGTTCTTTTCCATGCAATTAAAATGAATAGTGAGTGGAGTTTCCAAGCTTCAAGAGGACCATAACAGTTCTATAACAAGGCAAGGTTAATAAAGGGGGCTTTTACATTACACCAGTTTCATTTAACAGCGTTTCAGCATTTTCATTTTTCAGCATTTTCATTTAACAGCATCATGATAACAGCGGCCTGAAAACGCAAACCTTTTAGAACGGGTTTCAAAAGACGCAGTTATTGTCTCGTGTAAACTACAAAAATGTACATTTGTGAAAACGGTGACATCATGCGCATGCGTTGCCTATTACATGTTCAGTCTATTAGGCGTGTAGTGTTTCTTTACAAAGTGGCATCGCCAACTACTGGCCTGGCAGCAGAATACAGTGATCTGTGTCACTGTGCGAATGGGGATCGTTTTGACAACGTTGTCTTCTTTACACTAAACTTTTCAAAAATGCAAAGGAAAAACGTTTACATTTAGTACATCGTTGTTACACATCACATAAATCTATAGGATATACATCGCCTAAACAAAACCTAATATCATAAAAAAAACAAAAAAAACCGTAATGATATATTTGTAAAAAAATATATATTTTTTTTTGCTTTTTACCTTGAATTTTTTTCCAAAATCTTTTTTTTTTATAATGATTCAGGTTTATATACACAGATGTATTTAATCTGTATACACAGATTTATTTACTGTGTAAGAAAAATATTTGATTACTTTGTATAACATTTTTCTCATTTGAATCTTTTCCTGAAATTGATATAGGTTTTTCACAAACATATGAAGCTCACACGATTACAATAATTACATTTCTAAGAATTGAACGTGTTTTAAAGTGATTTTCCACCCTCTCTATATTTTTAGTCTATGACCCAGAAATAGTTCCAGGATAATCTAAGGATATGTTCATCTGGAAACATGTCCTGTTTGGCAAACTCATGGTAAGCATTTGCGCTTGATCCCGTGTGTGTGTTTGCACAGGGGCACTTGACAGTGAGATTGCCCTTTTGAATAATAGCCATAGAAACCAAACTGTCTTTGAACTCATAACTCTCAAAGTACCTCTGAGCTTCTGCTGCAATCCCTTTGACTCATGCATTATGTAACGACACACTCTTAGAGTCAAAACACTTTTCCCTCGACTATTATAATAGTACAGTGAGTGTCGTCAGACTTAGACATGATGCGTTTAGCTAAGCACAGAACTCAATTAACAGGCAGCTCATTAATGCACTTCAAAAGTGTTTTTAAAAATGTACCATCTGTGTCTTTTGAAATGTCTGTCAATCAGGAAGATATGAATAATCTATTCATGAAAAGGTCATTCAACTTTCATGTAGTTTTTTTATATGTTAGGTAGAACATGATTAGTACAATAGCTTGAGAAAAAGGAAAAGAGAAGAATCCACCATTGCAGTTTGATACTTTAAAAAAAATATCCTGGTGCATTCAAAAAGCTCTCTTTACAACACCCCATACACATTAAAACCCTGAATGATAAATGCAATAAGTTGTGAGGGAAGAGCCAACTTTTTTCCAATTTTGTCGGATAAAGGTGAAACGACAAATTAATCGATGAATGGTCCAGTCACACCAAAAGTGAAACAAATACGCGTCAGTCTGAAGAAAAACACGAATTCACACTCAGGCATGACACAAACGCACCTTTCAACTGCGCTACCATTCTGGATAGCAGAACATGAAGCAGTAGTTGTAACTTTACAACACTTATTTCAGAAATAGCCAAATAGGCCTAAAAGTAAATAATAATAACAATAACAACAACATATGACATTTAACTAAAATAACATAATTTGCAGTTATATTGTTGAATTTGATGAAGGTCACAGCAAGATGTTGGCAAATAAAGTGAGATTAAATGCATGGAGTGTATTATTTACCATATTAGCTGTGTCCAAAATAACATGCTATACATTATGCACTTTTACTATGCCTCTTAACTGTTTTAAGTTTTTAAATGTTCGCCGGTTCCCGCCTCCTTCTTCCCATGACAGCAAACTGCGTTACAATTAGTCTTACAAGTTAGTCATCAATTTATTACATCAAGTTAAACTTAACAAAAAAATGTTGCCTGTTGCGGAAATAAAATAAGTTTTAGTTTTTTACAGTTTATTTATTTATTTTATTTCAAACAACAACAAAAACATCTTTAAAAAAGTTTTTTATTGCTTTAGTTTTAGTTTAAGTTAACTATAATAACCCTAAAATGCAGTACGTCCAGATTACATTTATACTACTCACTATAATTACTTAAAAGAAGTACATATTCAGAGAGTGATTTTGGACACAGCCTTCATTTTTTTGGGTCAAATGAGTGCATCATTTGATTATTTGAAGTGCACTTTTTTCCTTTTGAAATTTCAAGTGTGAACACACTACTCGCACTATTTATACTACAATATAGCATAATAGTGCAGAATGAGCAATTGAGACGCACTTGTTTTTTAATTATTCCTGGTTTGCATACAGTGTTAATAGTATAACCTGTGTGCTTTTATTTATTTTAAGGAGTATTGCATCTGTTTTTGTGTGTGTGTGTCTGTGTGTGTCTGTGTGTGTGTGTGTGTGTGTGTGTGTGTGTGTGTGTGTGTGTGTGTGTGTGTGTGTGTGTGTGTGTGTGTGTGTGTGTGTGTGTGTGTGTGTGTGTGTGTGTGTGTGTGTGAGTGAGTGAGATGTTTCGTTCCTGAATGAATTAGTGTTTTTGAATAAACTATTTCCTTAGTTTTCAACTGACTCAGATTTGACGACCGGAACTAAGTTATATTGCATATTCTGATTGACAAAAGGCATGTGTGTTGTTTTGCTATTGTTCTGCTCAGTGCAGATACCAAAGTAAAGACAACAGAAAAATGGAACAATGAAGGCCTTTGGCACTGGAAGCAATCGTGTACCGCAGTAGCTCGTACGTCTGTGAATATTAACCTTGTTTATGAGTTCTGGCAGAACATCATTCTGCACAAATCCAGAGAATAATGAATAGGGACATCTGGACCTCACACTGAGATCGAGATGACAAATATGCAGATTAAGTCTGCATGTCCGCTCACAGGATTGATAATTCAGCCTCAGTTGCAAAACTGATTTGAGAGATTGATGGCTGTTTAGAAAATAAATGATGGATACCTACAATTTTTTTTTTTTTTTTACAAAGACATATTAGAAATCAATTTATGTTGAGATCATGCTCTCTTTAAGATCCTCCCTTCTTTATGATCTCATTTGATCTCTAGTAGTGACTAGTGATGCTATTTCCTAATTGTTGTACTTTGACATTTATATTTATACACCTGATATTTTATAGAAAGAACTGGATGGGTAGATGGATGGGGTGGTTGCTAGGGTGTTCTGGGTAGTTGTTCTATGGTTGCCAAGGTATACTGGGTGGTTGCTAAGGTGTTGCTATGTAGATGCTATGGCAGGGGTGTCCAATCCTGCTCCTGAAGGGCCACTTTCCTGCAAAGTTTGCCTCCAACCCCAATAAAAATAAATAATAATAAAAAACACCTGACCCAGCCAACCAAGGTCTTACTAGGCATACTAGAAACTTCCAGGCAGTTGTGTTGAGGAAAGTTGGAGCTCAACTCGGCAGGACAGTGGCCCTCAAGGACCGAATTTGGACATCCCTGTGCTATAGTATTTTGGGTGGATGCTATAGGGTGTTGCTAGGGTGTTGCTAGGGTGTTGCTATACTGTTGCTATGGTGTACTAGGTGGTTCGGGTGGTTGTGTAGCCCCTCCAGTTCGAACCGCCTGCTCTAAGCAGGACTTGAACCCGTCCCGTCCGCATGGGAGATCAGGGGAGTGAGGTTTGCACGCACAGATCTCACTGGCCTACGTCTGTTACAGTTGCATTGTTGTTACTAAGGAGTTGGTGTCAAAAATGTTAGCCTCAGAATAATAATAATAAGAAATACGTAATAACAGTATGTTGGCTTTCTCAATTTTTTTTAATTTTTTTATAAATGACAAAACAATACATAGTGTTAAATTACTGTTTGAAGTAAAGACAACACTGAGACACAAAACAATATTGGACCCCATTGACTTTTATTATAGGGGGGGGGGGGGGGGGGGGATAATAATTTTTTTTCAGAATATGATTTTTGTGTGTGTTTCAAGAAAACTTGAAACGACATGAGGGTGAGTAAATGATGGCAGAATTTTTATTTTTAGATGAACTTTCCCTTTAATGCAATGACATTCATACATTAGTAGTATAGGTTAAAGCTACACTGTGTGATTTTTACCCCCATCTAGCGGTGAAAAGGTATATGACCATCCAGTGAATATTAGTTTCTGTTCCTCTCAATTCCGATTTCGTTTTAACTCCTACGGTGGCCAATGTAGTCCAAGATTAACATGGCTTCCAGTTCGACCTCGTCCATGAGTATTCCTTCAAGTGATGAGGTTACTTTAGAAATTATTATAATTTGCAGTAATTTAATTTGTCTGTTAACATATAGGTTATGACATCTATGTAAAATGAATAATAGTTTTATGTTTTCGTTATTTTTTTACCATTTCATTGCTAACATCAGCTATCAGGTTCCCAGACGAATGCAAGCTAATCTTAGTAAACTAACTTTTATCAGTGCTATCGTTATTCTGTATTGTACGACATCACTAGCGTAAAGGCAAAGTTTACATTGTAGGCTATATCATTTTCTCCGTGAGCAGAGATCAGTTGATGTGACGGAGGTGCGAGGGAGAGGTAGAGGTAGAGGTAGAGGGAGAGGAAAAAATAAAAACAGGGCCGGTGACAGTGAATTGCGGAGACGCGAAAGGCGAAGCTTGAATTAACGGGTATGTCCCTCTTTGGCTAATGTACTTTCAAGATGGAGGGGCAACATGGCGACCGACATTCGAACCCCTCACCCGTATGTATTTTCAATGGCATATTATACACTCACGAGAATACTTTATTACTTGAACGAAGTAAATATACATTAATGAGCACATATATTTTTGAAAGAACTAAGTGTTTTTAGCTAAGAATAAACTAAAAAAGTTACACAGTGTAGCTTTAAATATCCAAATGCTTTTGAGAGGCAACGTATGTATTAGTAGATGTTTCTTTAGTTAACCCTATAGTAGCCTATTTAACAGTTAAACCAACTAAAAAATGTCATGTTTTTTGTGTGTTTGTTCTTATACGTTTTATTCACAGCCGTGCTGGACGAGAAATCCCAGGGGGGCAAACACAATTTACAGCATATAAACAACTAGAGAAGAAATAAATCAGCTTGGCTTGTGCAAATGTCAGGAAGCCATGGAGCAAAGGTCATCCTCCTCACCCTGATCTATCGACCACTGACGTCAGAGGATTCTTGAAAACCAGAACTTTGAAGTCGCAACTTCTACAACTATACCCCTCAAAGCATCAGTGCTACAAAACAAGAACACACACCCAATGAACCGGCGCACACTGTTTATACAGTACCACTTCTGTCTACTGCCCCTCCGGGTCTGTCTTGTTGTCTTACTCATAAATGGCTGTTTGACGCGGCAGAAGAACACTCCAGTCAACAGAAGTGCATTGCGGATCTCTGGAGAGACATTTGGTGTAGAGCAACTATTTTTCTCACTCTCTCCCATTGTTTCCTTTCTGCTCTGTGGGTTGTATTCCACTGAGAATAGCTTTGGTGCATGAAATGTTTCATTACTAAACCCACCCTTAAAATGTATAGTGCAATAATTATCTGACAAACAGAAAACATCAAGAAAAAGTTAGCTACAGGGCATACAAAATAATGGTTAGCAATCCCTTATCTCGTATTTCTTTCATGCTGCATAACCACTTACGATTCAATTAAATGCATTTCAGAGGTTGGTTACACCAGCTGCTGTGCGTGTTAAGACACATTTGTTTTTTTTCTTCTCTCTCTCCTTTCTCTTTCTCTCTATTTAGTAGCTCAGGTGGAGCATACAGTATCTCTGTATGCAATCTCACAATTTACCTACATTGCTATCTGTCTACTGTAGCTATCTATCTCCCTGTCTATCTGATCTGTCTTATATCTATCTTCAAATTTCAAATTGAGTTGTATCTAGTTTATAAGGAAAAAATCTAAACATGATTAACGAATTAGTAAGTAATAATGCTCGGTTGAATGATGTAGTCAATCAATACCTACTATTTTTCTCCTGGAGAAATCATTACACATCTTCTTAAACCCCTAAAGTCTATAAAAAGAGCACATCCAGTGAACCGGTCACAGCTCCAGATGCCTGACCGTCAGTGTGCTGTGACCAGACACTCACCACAGATGCCAGCCACCCTCGGGTTCTCTCAGCTCGCTGCTGTTAGTCCAGATGCTTTGTTATGGACAATATGTATACATTATTGAGTGCAGCGCTGTTTTATGGCTGATGCTCCATGATATTTTACTGGAAATAATGCCCCTTAATGCACCAGTAAAAGTCCTCTCACCTCTCTGCTCCTCATCTGGACATGGTTATAATGGACTTTTTTTTGTTTCTTTGCCGTCTGTAAAGAAATAATGAAAACACATTGTGTGGTATGAGCCTATTTACACAGACTACTGTGGGTCAGCACAACTAATGCTCTTTAATGAATAATAACAGCATGTTACAGCTGTTTTAATGTGAGAGCTTGTGGTTTGAGGCTCTTGTGATGTAGTCATTGCTTTTAAAGGTTTAGTTCTCTGTTTGTGTCGCAGTGGCTGGTTTCTTGTGTTAATCAGTGTTGTGATTCTTGACTACAATAAAAAAACTACAAAAAATGTAAAAAACAAAATATTGATAAATATGACGGTGTAAAAATTATACTAAAATAACTAATAAAGATAAAATAAAGCAATAAGCCCCTTGAAGCCGTAGCCGTGAAGCTAAGGGGTGTAGATCCAATTCAACTGTGCTAAAACCCCCTTGGCTGTTCTAAATCCACTGTAAAACACGTCTTCAATGGGCTTATTGCTTTTATAAAACGGTAACTTCATAAAAATATTCATTTTAATATTTATTTTATTCATAAAATAAACACCAGCTACAAAAAATATTACGTTATAACATATTTATTCCTCCGCTAAGCCATGTAGTTCCAGAGAGGTTGCTAAGCAACATGCAGCAACAAAGAATCACAAGTGGCAGTTGCGCAGTAACACCAGAGCCCATCAACGGAGAGCCTGGCCACTCCCTATGAAGTCCTATTGTACCGAATTTTGGTTGTAGTTCCACCAGAGTTCCAGTGGGGGCGATCACCCCCGAGTGCAAAATGAATGGGAGTCTATGGAGCTAGACGGCTAAATTTGTCTCTTTCACCTGATTGGCGTTGAGAAATCTCAGATTTGATTGTAGGTTTTGCCAGTTCAACATGGGTTATAGGTCGAAAGTTGAATGAACGAGTACTTATGTCCTCGATTTCTTACAGGTTGAGTTGTTGTTGCCCATAACACGCTAGCATTCTGCTAATGAACGCTGATTGGTCAGTGAAGGACTGATTACGACCGGAGATACCGCTTGATGGCATCGTGGCATCCGAAGCGGGACCAGAATGTCTTCTAGCAAAAACTCTTCTAGCACGTGTATTCTAGCACGTGTCAGCGGTGTTGTCGATACCTCGAGAGAAAAGAAAAAAGTAATTTACAACGGCTTCGAAAGATTTTCAAACCGTGAGCAACAACGGTTGCTCAACCAATCAGAATCAAGGACTGGAACTATCCGTTTTATAGACCTTATGTAGCCCCGCCCCTTTTCAGCGCTGCGCTCGTTGTCTTTTGACTTCCGGTCTGTATTTTCACAGCGATCTTGCGCATTTATGAATGAACGGCTCGTTTTAGAATCGTCCCGTTTTACTGACATTTGTTAAGACATCTGCTTTAAACATTACAATCCTCATGATAACTTCCGTTAACTTTACATTAAGTAAATCCACTTTAAAAGCTAGTTGCTCCTGGACAGCGATCCCATTGAAATACACAGAGCGACCGCAAAACGGAAGTTCAAAGACAATATTCTAAAGATGGCTCTTCTAAAGAATACTTTTTTGTATTATTTCTTAAGAAAGTTTTAATGATTGTTTTAGATATAAAATAAATGTAAAAAAAAATACACATAAAATACATAAATGCTGATCAAGAAAAAAAAAATTCCCCATGGTTTGTACTGGTGCGGTAAATCTGAAATGAATTATCTGCAAGAAACGCTATAAGGGAGAATTGGAAGACATCAATTAATAAATTCATACATTCTGAAGAATAATCATATTCCCTTGCAAATTGGATCTATAAATGAGAAAACAACAAATACCAGTTTAATACAATTGGATTTATGTGACTACTGAGCATCCTTCTTCTTCTTTTTTATCAAAACATGGGACAATTTTCACCCTAACCCTCTCCATCTCCTGAAAAGTCGAGTGCAGGGAGAGCATATTTACTCTCCCTGCATTAGATTGATCAGTCTATATATACTTGCTCACAAAGCATGCATTTCTATTTGTTTATGGTAATGAAGGAACCTTAATAATGTCTTTGTTGTATATTGCACACTTTTATTACATTATATTAACAAAGTACACTGAATCAGGGGTATGTGAGCTGACAGCAGGCCGGCGTGGGCCAAGGGAACGGGTCTTATTGACTGAATTAGAGCAAGGATTGATGTGTTCATGCTTTCTTGGTCAGTGCTCAGCAGAAAAGCATCACGATTAAATCCAGAGCTTTCGGTTTTCTCATGCATCTATTATAAAAGTCTGAGTCTGCTGAGCCAAGTCAATACGCTTTATTTAATGATTTAAAGCTGTGGAATTCTATCGACGAATCAGAACAGAGCTTTGCATCATTGTGTTGCTTTTAGCATTTTGAAGGTATTTACACTAAGTGTTTCTAAATGTGCGTGTCACGTTAATGTCACAAGAGATGGCATCAGTTATAAGGACTGGGTGTGTGTTTTGATTGACATTGTTTACCAAAATGAGAAGAACATTTTTGACAGTTAAAAAGTATTTTGTTGATTCGTCAGAGAGGGGTGGGGAGATATGACCAAACTCTTAAATCAAAAATATGATTAATTTTATTTCACGATCATGATAAATAGCCTAAATTATATTTATTTTTGCTTTAAATAAGGTTTTTATGATATACATTTTTTTGACACCATTACAATTTCATAATTCTCATCACTGACACAAAATATGATTCTAGCCGAAGTAAAAAAAAAAAAACTAAAACAGACTCAAGCTTACTGAAAACAAGTAAACACTCAGTGATAAGATAAGAACAAAGAATCTAATTACAAGCATAGGACTAAACTACAATAGAACAAAGACAACAATCAAATAAACCTACCTAAAAAACTTCAAGCACTAGAAAAAATAAATACTACATAAATTGTGTAAAGTATTTAATTGTATGAAAAACTTAGTCTTCACTGTGTAAATTAAATATACATTTACACTTAATAAAGTTAAAAAAGTGATTCATTCAAGAGCAGTGAGTGATTTTTTCGTAGTTTTTTGTTGTTTGATTAACATTATAAAACGGATAGTTCCAGTTCTTGATTCTGATTGGTAGAGCCGCGTTCAAAGCCGTTGTAAATTACTCAACAAACACACACCTGTGACCGCATTACATTAGAGTTACTGCGCAACTGCTGTTTGTGATTCTTTGTTGTTGCATGTGTTGCTTAGCAACCTCTTTGGAACTACATTGCTTGGCGGAGGAATACACTCCGCTCCGCGTCCTGCCTAACAACTGTTCTAAATCCACTGTAAAATACGGCTTCGCGGGGCTTATTGTTTTAATAAGCCCCGCGAAGCCATGTTTTACAGTGGATTTAGAACAGCTACAACACGGCTTCAAAGGGCGTATTGCTTTTATAAAACGGTTACTCCATACAAATATTCATTTTAATATTTATTTTATTCATAAAATAAACACCAGCAACAAAAAATATTACTCTATTACACATTTATTCCTCAGCCAAGCAATGTAGTTCCAAAGAGGTTGCTAAGCAACATGCAGCAACAAATAATCACAAACGGCAGTTGCGCAGTAACTTTAATGTAATGCGGTCACAGATGTGTGTTTAATTTACAACGGCTTCGAACGCGGCTCAACCAATCAGAATCAAGGACCGGAACTATCCGTTTTATAATGCTTTATTAATGACACAGACATCAGCAGGGTTATTAGGCTACTGTCACTTTAAGGCAGAATGCACAGATCCAATATACTGATAGACTCACACTTTATTTCTCAACTGTTTACATTCATTTAAGACATAAATGACTGTGTTTATAAAGATACTCGGATGTTGACTCATTAGTGTGTGTATTTGACCGTTCAAGCCCAATTAGGCGGCAAAAATAACTCAGTTCTCATGCAAAGAGTGGCTTCATGTTCGCGCATCTCTCAGACAGTGCTCAGAAACCATCTCTCAGACGGTGCACGTAAATACCGAAATAAGTACACTTTCGCTAAATTGCGCTTTCAGCATTTTAAAAGCACTTTTTTTTTAAACAGCAATGCTTATTCATGCAAAACACGTTTTCGTGATGGCGCAGCATGGCAAGGTCGCTCGAGAGTAATCGTTAGGCTATAGAGACGATAATGCGAAATCACTACAAGGTTGACAATTTCCAGCCAGTTAATCGTGTCTACCGGTATATCGCCCAACCCCTAGGTCAGAGGCGTTCCAAGAGTACTGATATTTAGCCAAATATTTTTGGTATGTTTCACTTTGGCATCAATTCAGAGCTCTGTTTTGAAATAAGACTGTGAGAATTCGAAATGACTAGCTTATTTTAGCTCTGGAATGACACATTTCTAGTTTTTCTTTGAAGTCGGTCTCCAGCTGGTATGTGAGGGTGCGTTCACGCCACGTCGTAATTACTGTAACGATTCTGAACTGTAAAAAGCCTTCGCGTGCTCGTAGAACTCGTCATTTCCCGAGAGCTACGACGTGTAGCAATCCACCTGACCACTGCAGATTTAAGGTGTGTTCGACTTGTGTTTCGACATCAGAGGACCAGAGAGCGATCCGGAAGCACACAGAGCTTTTGTTTATGGTATTACGACATGGCGTGAGCGCAGCACCACACCAGCCCCCTTAGCTCCACAGCCACCTTGACTTGCTCCCACTTGCCACATTCTTTTCTTTCTGCTCCTCTTCCAGCCCTGGAGTTTCTCCTGCGTTTTCTTTGATTTTATTGCTCTGTATTATTTTATTTAACTTGTTTTACAGTGCAAATATCTTTGTACGAACATCTGCAAACATTAAATGAAGATACATGAGAAGCAAAGTTACTTAAGGTCTTGTTCTCTTAAAAAAAGGGTTCATAACTTAAATAAGAACTTCAAAAGGAAAATAATACTCGTTTAAAAAATATATTTTTGCTGTGTACTCCGTACCTCTGATATTGATGTTGAGTTGTCAGGGTCAAACCTCATGACAAAGATATGATATTTGTTATAGGCACATACTTTTCGTGGTGTTTGATATCATTTTAAAGTTGTTAAATGGTTGATAATGTTCTATAATTATTGTTAGTTAATAATGGAAAATGAAAAGGAGTCAATTTAATCCTAAACAGGAATTCAGGGCCTGTTCAAATACCCAAACTTGCAGTCTTTGACCAATTTCCGGAGTTTTGGCCAAAGTGTTCAAGTGGGTGTTTTAAGACTTTCGTTAACTCAATGTGACAAACTGAACCAGTGTGTGATAGTGGAGCTTCATTTGCAAGCGTTTTATAAATGCATATCTCTGCAGTCTCTGCAACAATAAAATGTGCAACCTAACATTTAAAAAACAAATCAACATTCAATGAATAGACATGATGCTCCGAAGCGATATTAGCAATATGTGGATTTAGTGTACACTTGCGGTCTTGGCCACTTGAAAGCATATACACATAAACAGAAAGTGTGCAAGACTGTCCCGGATCTGAAAAATTCCTAAGTGCTTAGCTACACTTAACACACACTAAATCCACACAATGGCTGTGCCTGAAAATGCATGATCTTTTGAGTTGGCACTAATCTGGAGCAATTAGTTTGAGATTGCTAAAAAAGTACATTCTAGTATGAATTTGTTTAGTATGAATGTAATCCAGATGTATACATTCGCAATGTTGTCATTATCGGCCTCTATATAATTTGGTTTTAAAATGTAAGGTTTTATTGGTGCAGAGACTGCAGAGGTTATATTGTAAAATGTTTGCAAAAAAAGCAAATGATAGTAGCCTAGCTGTATCAGACTGAAAAAAGTAGCCTGTCGTCCATCTCTGGGTTGCTTTGAGTTAATACTTGTCAGTGTGAATCTTTCATTTTTAGTATTTGTTAATATTGCAAATAGTGCTGTTAATAACACAATTATTTTAACTTAGAAAGAAAAGCGTGCATTTGAAGCCTGTTGCGGGATACAATGGTGAACGCAGAACGAGACAGAAAGAGGCTCAACAAAGGGGCGCTTAGATATAATTAAAATCTCTTGATAATAGACTCAATCTACAGGCAACAAAGCACATTTTATACACTCATTTAAATGATTAGCCATTACGCTGTCAACGGGGCTCAACTAGGGCTTGATCTCCAAGGTTTTCCTTCTTTGTCAGCCTTGATGTATAAACATTGGCCGTACCTGAAAATGTCACATTTTCAATTAAAACAAAAGTCCAAACACTCTTTACTTTTTACTTATAGCTTTTTCTATTGTAAAGTGAGCAGCAACTGTCATTAATATGTACATTTTTCTTCTTCTACAAAAACCAAGATCCCAAGCCTTGGTATAGGCCTGCGTTGTGCCTTTTATTCTTACAATGAGCAGTTGTGTTTTTGAACCAGACATTTAATGCATGGAAATTACTCCGAAACACATCCACCGGTGAATAAAGCGTCTCTCGGGTACAATAAGACAAGGCAAAAGAAAAAAAACGCTCTCTGTGTTCTGTGATCTTAAGCCTTTGAGGTAACAAAGTGACACAATGCTTCTATTCTATTGGTCGGCATATTCTTTCATTTCACTCTCAGCTTACAAATGCTCAAAACTACTTTAAATCGAGCACAAAAAAGCAGTGTCCTGCACAGATTGAAGCTTTAATTTGGTATCAGATCCAGACAGTTCAAAGCCTCTTTAAAAAAAAAGCAAAACTGACAATAATTTCTTTAAAAAAAAGAGCATTTCTGTTTCATCTGTAATTTCAAGGGTGATCCAAGAGCTTCAAACAGTACTTACACCTCCATAAAAGAGCAAAATATTTGAGTATTGCAAAAAGATTACTTAAACCAGATGTTCTGAGGATTATGACACAGACATATTTTTAGACAAATACATTTATGTCCGGTAATTCTCCATGGAAAATTACAGTCATGCTTGTATCCTGCCAAATCTTTAGGGCTGGAGGCTTGGAGGAGTGATATAGTCTAGCTGGCCTTTCGAGTCTATTTCGCGTCAGGGTCATTTCAGTTTTAATGCGGTCAGCCCATTTCCATCAGCTAGTCCTAGAATAGTTTCTTTTCAATAAGAAGGGAATGTTCATCTGTCTCTCTTTTTCATGAAATGCTCTTTACGACAAGCCTATTTTAAGTGATATCGAGCATTTGCCCGAAAGAATCTGTAGTTAGAGGAAATCTAAATAAAGCGTGCTCTCAGAGTGGTGTCAGCAGTCTTCAGTAAGATGTCATTGAACTCGGACTGAGTGACTGTAGGCCTACCCTTAAATATATCTCTTCCGCATAATAATTGCTTTTCACTTATTACCGTGACCTGTGTGTATCTGTGTGGCTCTCTAGTCTGCGCAGGGAAAGAATGCAACACAATAGTGATAAGACTGCAAGCTTTAATTAACTTAGAATGTGGGAGGTGTTCAAATATCCTCGATCCCTCAGGCTTGGGACAGACAGACAGGGGTTAGGGCAAACAACCGTTTTGAGCAAACATAATAAAGAGGACACTGTCTACTCTTTTCTTTAATAACGCCTGAGTAGAACTGTCGACACAAACCGCTATTTACAAATAGTCTATCAACATTAATGGAGAAAGTCAGTCGTAGCAAGCATCTCTCAATGTTTGACGCCATCTAGTGCACATTGTAAGTATTACCACAAAGATGGCAATATTCGAAATACTTCTTTTGTTCCCTGTGAGTAAAAACAAAAACAAATCGCTAGTAGGGGTAAAAAAGTGCAGAAGAAGAAGAAGAAGAAGAAGAAGAAGGAGAAGAAGAAGAAGAAGAAGGAGAAGAAGAAGAAGAAGAAGGAGAAGAAGAAGAAGAAGAAGAAGAAGAAGAAGAAGAAGAAGAAGGAGAAGAAGAAGAAGAAGAAGAAGGAGAAGAAGAAGAAGAAGGAGAAGGAGAAAATGCGATTCATTGATATGTTTACGTCTCTCGACCACGTGCTTCAACTGCCGAAAGATATCAATAAAACAGCTTCAGAATAATATCTCACATTTACCTCAGGCATTTAGTGTCGACAGCAGAAACAAACTAAGCATTTCGTATATGCACTTTATTAGCATATTCTTTATATATTTAATAAGAATAGGCTATAGGCTAGTGTGTCTCAATGTTTTGAGAGATAGCCTACTCAAGACGTTACTGTATAGGCCTACTTGATTATTTAATATGTTTAAATAAAATTGTCAGTAAAACAGGTTATGACAGCCACTGTTTAAATGATTAGGTTTCAAAAATGAACTTTAATATTAGATTTAGAAGTTAATGCGAAACCTACCTTATGTGAAAATGAAATGCATTAAATTACGTCAGGGTTTCCCAAACTTGGGTTTAGGAAGGAACTGCAGGGGGTTCGTAAATTGTGGAAAAGCTAATAATTAATCAATCGTAAAATATTAAATGAAAATAAAAGAAAAAACGAAATAACATACTAAATAACAAAACAATTCAATATTTTATGTTTTTGCCGTGTGGCCTCCCAATTTTCCACGTAATTCTGACCAGTGGCTGTTTGCAATTCCACACAACTGGACTTTCTGAACATAAGCAATGTAAAATGTAAAATATATAAAAGAATAATTAGGGAGGATCAATGAATTCTGAATAATGCACTGCCATTTTTAAAGATGAAGTAATCATAATCAATAAAAAGCTATTGCAGTCTGATTATAATAATCATAATAATAATATAATAATTGTAATAATCGAATTAAAACGACTTCTACAATCAGTTACACCCAGTAGCTATACTGTCCATTTGAATATGATTTACATGTCTGTTTCTATGGTAGGCTACTAGTCCGCTCACACATTGCTGTTTGTTTAATGGCTTTTAGGTTTTGGCTAGACAAAGGTCTGTTCAGATGCATATGGTCTACAAATAAATCACAAAGGAGCAGCTGCTTAACAGTCCAAGTCAGCCATGAGTCGGATCTCTCTCTGTGTGTGTGTGTGTGTGTGTGTGTGTGTGTGTGTGTGTATCCTGCTTGTTGAGTGGTTTGTTGACTAATTATCTCTGCGCTGGTGTGTTGAATAAAATTTGACTGCAGACGGCATGGATCTTCTCCGTCCTCTGGCTCTCCAACTGGACTCAGTAATGGGATGATATTCGTATCATTCTCGTCTGTGCTCATCTGAACATCAGGCTAATGACTCTGATTGGGTCGTGCCACAGAGAGTCGCCAAACGGCCCCGGCAGAACTCATTCACACTCAAGTATCGTCCCAGATTACTATTTGAAAGGTTTTAGGGATGAAAGTAACACCTTTTGTGTGAGCATCAGTAATCCAGTCTTTGTGTGTGATATATTTCTCAAATTTGATGCCAGCCACATTTTGTCTGCAACAAAAGATAACTCACTTGGATATGTACACTACCAGGCAAACGTTTTGGAACGGTAAGATTTTTTTAATGTTTTTTAAAAGATGTCTCTTCTGCTCACCAAGGCTGCATTCTTTTGATAAAAAAAGAAAAGAAAAAAACAGTAATATTGTGAATTAAAACAGATGTTTTCTATGTGAATATATAGTAAAGTGTAATTTATTCCTGTGATCAAAGCTGATTTTTCAGTATCATTACTCCAGTCTTCAGTGTCACATGATCCTTAAAAAAAAAAAACATTCTAATATGATGAGTTAATGCTCAATTTTTTATTTTTTTATTTTTAATCAATGTTAGAAAGTTTTGTAACATTAAACACTACCGTTCAAAAGTTTGGGGTCAGTAAGAATTTTTATTTTATTTTTTTGGGGGAAATAAATAAAATAAATCAATACTTTTACTCATCAAGGATGAGTTAAATTGATCAAAAGTTACAGTAAAAACATTTATAATGTTACAAAATATTCTATTTAAAATAAATGCTGTTCTTTTGAACTTTCCATTCATCAAATAAATAAAAAATTTTACACAACTGTTTTCAACATAGATAATAATGAATGTTTTATTTGAGCATCAAATCTGCATATTAGACTGATTTCTGAAGGATCATGTGACACTGAAGACTGGAGTAATGATGCTGAAAATTCAGCTTTGAACACAGGAATAAAATACATTTTAAAATATATTAGAATAGAAAACAGTTATTTTAAATTGTCATAATATTTAACAATATCACTTAAAAAAAAAAAAATCGAATAAATGCAGCCTTGTTGAACAGAAGAGACTTCTTTTAAAAACAATACAAATCTTACCGGTCCAAAACTTTTGACTGGTAGTGTGTATGCAACACATTTCAAAATTACAAAAGTTTGAATTGTTTCAAATGATGGAGCAATAGACTAAACGACTTCATGCATTTACAGTACTAAAAAAAAAAATCACGTTGACACCAGTTGCAAGCCATTGTGAAATCTCTCTCTAAAAAAAAAGCTAATTCTGAGGAAAGTCCAGCATCATTTGTTTGCAGAGAGGCGCTAGATATTTAAAAGTTTGACATTTTATCTAATGCAAATGCAATGAAATTCAGTGTGTGACTTACTTTTTAAGCCGCTGCATAACATACATTTTTCAACAAAAAAAAGCACCACTAGATGTCACCAGAGTACTGACATCTTCTAGAGATCTCTTTATATTGGGATGAGGAGCGATTGGGTTTCTCATTATTTCCAAAGAAATGAACATTGCTTCTTTAAAATATTTTTTTTTTTATCAATCAACGTTATACTTTCGTTAAATATTCTGATATAAGTTTAACTGGAGACACATTTTCAAAGTCAGTTTACATTTTCATGTTCATTCAAAGTCCAGTAGCCTATTAAAAATAATAGGCTGCTAATAATAGGTCTAATCAATGTTACACTTTCATCAAATAACCTGATATAAGGTTAGCCAAGTTTTACAAAGTTATACAGTATTTGCCTATTCCAGTCATAAACGCATACTAGTATTAATAGTAAATTAATTGTAGGCTATAGGCTACTGTATGAAATACATGTGTTTACTACTGTAAATAATATAGCTTATAGGCTACACAATGATGCGAACAGTTTGATTTTCCATGCATAAATTAATAACATGTTCGCCACAGGAACTCAAAATAACTGCGATTGACTGACAGAAGTGGCTTTCAATCTCTTCACTCTCATCAATTGCCTTTGGAAAGTGTTTATGTGGGCGTGCAACTCACATGATATTCACTGATTTTCACTCACATTTGACAGAGTGGTCAAAAGTAGGAGGTCTCCTCCATAAAAGAGAGGTGTTTTTTTTGTTTCTTATAAAATGTCTCAATTACAGGTCAGGAAAATACACCTGAGTGAGGATGAGACGTGAAGAGGGCAGCGCTCCTGAGATCGAGGGAGGAGTTACGACACGATCACCTAGTAACCACTAACGTAAACTGACCAGAAGGGTCGTAAATACGAAACCCGATCCGCGAAGTCGGATCTTTTGTGCAGCTGCCTCTATACGCTCGCAGACTGAACTTGTCTCGAGATCGAGAAGACAACCTATGCGAATTTTAAAGGAATAAGGAAAAGGGAATGGGAATGTGCACGCAACAAATGGACAACGTGGGGAAGCATCGATGCACGCGGCTGGTGGAAAGAGACTGGAGTTCATAAATAGGCAACGGACGCTTCCTCGAGCGAGTGGGATAAACCCGTAGTTTCTCACATTTTTATTTGGTAGGTTGTGGAATTTGCATGTCATCATTGCATGTGGTCATATTCATATTTCCAATGTTTTCTACCGTGAAATGTGAATGAACTTCTGTATCGAAACGGCTAAAGTAACTTATGTTGATTGCAAAAGCGAATGGATGGAGAAACTTTTCTATTTTGCACTGATGATAATGGATCACAAACTGCTCGATAATAATATAAATGATATATATTTTATTATTATTATCATGTCAATAACCATTCAGATATTTTGTATTATTCTTATCGATCACCATGGGTGAAAATGATATCAACATCTCGTTCTGTGATCGTGTACTTGAGAGTGCATAAGTTTGCCATTTAACGTTACTTTATATCACACTAACAAAGTCAAAGTTCCCGAGTGCATTACTCCATGTCCTCGCAGTTTCGTCGCTCTTGTTTACCTGCTTATCTACTAACGTTGCTCTATATTATCCGCAGTTTAAAATGCTTTAAAGTCTTCATGGTCCATGATTGACGTGGCGAATTGACCATTGACTCCAGCGGTCAGAGTTTGAATGGTCAGCTGCTGACATGGTTAAAAAAACAGACGTTTACAGCCAGGTCTTACTTGTTGTTTTTGTGACTTGCAATAGTTCAATGTCATCTCTACAGAAACAGAACTTAAACCAGTTTATGTTGTTTGTTCAGGCGTCCAATAAGTAATCACTGTAAACAAAAAAAAAAAAATGTTGGTTTAACTTAAGTTACCTGGTTGCCTTAATTTTGAGTTCATTTAAAAAAAAAAATTGAGAATACAACGAAGGGCTTTTTTTTTCCTTACAGTGTGTTAATATTTATAAAGTTAAAATAAACTAGTGAACTGCACAGCAGGTGGGCGAAACAATGCTTTGAAACAAAACTCAGGTGAAGTGTCTCTGAGCTGTCTTATTTCTCTCTCTCTGTGTGTGTGTGTGTGTGTGTGTGTGTGTGTGTGTGTGTGTGTGTGTGTGTGTGTGTGTGTGTGTGTGTTGACAGAAATTGTATGGCAAATGAGTTTGTAATGACATCAGGGCTCCAGACTGCGACTTGTACGTTCAGACTGCAGGCAAATGTCGCCCAAATCCAAATTGTTTTGCGACTCCGATCTGTTTTTCTAATGAGAGTGTGAACAGCACAAACCACATGAAATCTGATCTTTTTTAATTCCGATTTGTGGTTAGTCTGGAGCCCTAGACATGAAGCTTGTGTAAATGATGGTGGCAGAGCATTCATTTTTGGGTGAACTATCCCTTTAAGGGTTGTTCATGTAGGTCACCCACTTGCTTTCACACACTACAGCCATCAATCATAAGAGTGTAAAGTGCAAGCTGACATCTACCCCCCTCACATTTGAGCTTGGCTCCTGTTCGGTGAGGTTTCTTACACGCACAGCATGGATAATTTATTGCTCTTTATCTGGTTGGGATAGTGACTGTTGTACTTGCAGCATATAGCGGCTCGGCCGCGTTGTGTGATCAAACATTATTGACTCGAGCAGTCAATAGCTGTGACAACTGTGGTTTTCATTTTCAATACCACAGAGAAGTGGAACTTAAAGCAGCACGCAACACAATGAATTGCCCAGCACGCATTGTTTAAACATTGATAGAGAAGTAAGAGAGCCTCGATCTTTCTAAAGACATTCACGTATCATTTACATTTACTTCCTCTATTCTTGAGACTACTGAAGCGTGTGTGTGTGTGTGTGTGATACTAATGAGATACTTTTGACACATTTTAAAAACTTTTGCTTTTCTTATGACTTTTTGGAGTCCTGCAAATATAAATGTATCAAAATATCGTGAGAGAGTGGAGAAAAGTTTCCATAGTGTGACAGGGCTCATTGACCTTCCCAAGCATCATTGTTTAAATTCATTTGCGAGGGTAGATGTTGAACATTTTTACTAAAAACTGGATTTATTTCGCAGTGCTGGAGCCCAGGTTTGTTGTGGAGCTTTGAAACTGCTGTTGATGAATCATCTTGAAAACCGTCCCCATCTGCCAGACGTTTGCCAGGTCTGTTTACCTCTCTCTGCATGATGTGCCTTATCCCTTCAGAAGAAGTTTTGCGCTCTATACACTAAAGTCTTGAAAGTTGTGAGCAGCGAGAGCTTTGTGTCTCTTTCTGTATGGAAAACATGTCCGGTGAGAAGGCTGTTTAGTTATCTGAGCTCTCTCTCTCTCTCTCTCTCTCTCTCTCTCTCTCTCTCTCTCTCTCTCTCTCTCTCTCTCTCTCTCTCTCTCTCTCTCTCTCTCTCTCTCTCCATGATGATGTGTGGTTTTTATTGGACCTTTTCCCCCGCTCGTAAAGTGCTGAGGGAGAGGCAGAAAATGACTACAGCTTTACTCACACGAGCCTCAAAGAAACCCATGAGGAACCATCAACTTGCATGTTCCTGTCTTTGGGGCAATTCACACAGAACACGTTTTCCCCCATTCCAATAGATAGATGTGTTTGATCATTGCGCTCGTGTCTTTGGGTCTTGCAACCAAAGATAACCAAAGATAATTCAGCAAACACACTGTGAGATGATCACGCTATCACGCTTTTTGCAGCGTCCCGAACATTTCTCAGTTAAAAGACGTTCAACTTTTAAATCTTTGCATCTTGTGATTTTGCTGTCAGAGGAACAAAAACTTATTCTGTGTGAACCGGCCCTTACTGAAGGTTTCATGCTTACAAATTGGCTACAAACATCGTCAAATTATTTATTTTTTTAAGTTTTTTTATTTGCTTCATGCCAGTGTCTGTGTCAGACATACGTCTTTGGTTGTTGATTTGTCTCAGTTTTTTTTTCTTTTAGCATATTCATTATTACAGGCTTTGTAACAAAAAGTACAAAAAATATTTTGTCATTATGCGACAAGGCATCGCCTGAAGATTACCATAATTATTTTAATTAGCAGAGCTTCTATAAGCATTGCGGTTTTAATACACGTTTCCAGTCATGTCTATTGAATAATCACTTTGGGTAAAGAAAAAAAAAATCAATGCACGTTTTCCACATTTTTAGTTATGCAGTTGTTTATGGGCTGACATTGCCGTGCCATTATTTGAGCTTTCCCCCAACCGGTCTATTAATGCGTTATCAGCTATTTCAGATCAACCCCACTTTATATGACACGGAAAAACAAAAACTGTGGTCGAGCGCTTTATATGCTGGTCTCTTCCTGTCGAAGTCTTTGTTAAGTGGGTTAGACTTTATGCGGCTGTAGTCAAAAGTCTGGCTACATGAGACTACCAATGCAACAACTGCCAAACACATAACGCTTTTATTTTGAAAGGCTTGTGTACTTATTTAGGGAGGTTTTGTTCTCATTAAAAATGTCTCTACCCTACTTTATCCAATATTTAGTCAAATACTGTATTCAAAGTATGCATGCTGCTGCCTTGTTTAAAATGTCATTTGAATTCAAGTTAGTGATGTAATCACTGAGTCATACATCTCGTTTGACTGACGTATTTGACTAGCCCGATCATGCCTGGCTTTTCTGCTGCACGTGCAAATTGACTATGTCTTCATTTCCTTTCTGTCTGTCCTTTCCTTTCTCTCTGTCTTTTTTTGCTGTTGTTGCTATTTTTAGTAGGGCTGGGGGATATGGCCAAAAAGATTATCACGATGACATTTTTCATAGCAGTCGATATCTATAATTATCACGATAAATGTCAAATCTTTATTTCTTTTAAGTTTAAAGGCAGATTTCCTAAGTGAAAGTTGTAGAAACCAGACCATTAATTGTGGGTTTTAAGCCGTTCTTTATTGCAGAACAACATGACAAACGCTGAATGTTAGGAGTTAGACTTGTTCGGCCAACACAGATTTTCCCCATTTTCCGCTTTTTGCATGGAGATAAATATTTGGAAGTCATTTTTTGAGCCAATGTGTAATATATATATTTTTTACTGTTTGTATAGGAGCCTCATCCTACATTGTTCTGGAAAGAGTCTTCTCTTAGAGCAACAGTTTTTTTTTTTTTTTGCTGGGTATCAAATGTCATCTAGAGAGCCTCTTATAAATGCCTTTTAGCCTAATTATTTGATGTATTATACATGTTTTTCTGAATAATTATAATGGGCTAAAAAATGGCAATTGAAAATGCTTTCAAAAAGTTCAAGTTTGGGGTCAGTAAAATGTTTTATTTTTATTTATTTTTTTATACATACTTACTGCATTTTATTGATCAAAAGGGACAGTAAAAACAAGTAATGTTACAAAGGATGTCTATTTCAAATATACCGTACTTGAATAATATAAAAATAAAAATAATCTTGAATCATATAACACCGTTATACATAACAATAATATGATTGTTAATCATATAACATGTTATTATATTAACATATAATATATAGCGGAATATATAATGGCCGCTGAAAATTCAGCTTTGCCATCACAGGAATAATTCAGATTTGAACTGTTTTCTGTTTTTAAATGTATATTGTATTTAAATTGTAATAATAATTCACAATATTACTGTCTTTAGTGGATTTTGATTAAATAAATGTAGCCTTGATAAGCATAATAAACTTCTTTCAAAAACATCAAAAAAATCATACTGACTTTTGAACGGTAGTGTACTACTGTACATCACTGAATTTAAAGTGTTAAGAAGTCGCAGTGAGCATTGTCATTTTAATTTTTAATAATTCCCACCAATCTGTTTCCCTCCCCACAAGGCTGGGCTTTGAATGTTAGATTGAAACACAAACTGACACAAGAAAATGCCAACATGCAGATTGATTGTTCCTCTGTTTTCCCCAATAAACTCTTTAGAACAATCTGTTCTCTCAAACGCGTCTGAAAGAAGTGCATCATTAACACGTATGACTTCATGGCATGGCTTTATTAATCTGATTCAATTTCTCTGTTTCAGGTAGAGTGGATTACTGGTGTTGCGGCTTAATGCCTGAACTCGACGTAAAATCAGAGAGCCCTCCTGTAAAACATGGTGAGAGGGGCTCTTGAAACCGATGGGCTTACCAGGCAACATTGCTGCCAGCATGGACCACTCTAACTAACGTGAACGTGATGGGGATGATAATTATATTACACATAGCAATGATGGAACACCCACATTGACGAAGACTAACCGCATCCATCTTCAGTGCGCTGCAGCCAATCAGCATGCTGCGTTCGCTCAAATTTGGCCGCGTCTACCGATGTGGCAAGTTCCTCTTCATCGTAGCGCTTTTTGTGATCCTGCTGATGAACACTCACAACCTGTTCGCCTCGTTTCAGAGGAACGAGCTTACTGACCGCCGATTCATCGGCCTCAACAAGTGTCCGGCCTGCTTCGGCACTAGCTGGTGCCGCAAGTTCATGAACGGCCAGGTGACCTTCGAGATGTGGGGTCGCCTGCGTTTCCTAGACTTTTTCAATGTGAAGAACGTCTATTTTGCTCAATACGGAGAACCCAGGGAAGGAACGCGCAGGGTCGTGCTCAAGCGCCTGGGCTCCAACCAAGAGCTGGCAGAGATCGATCAGAAGATCTGCAAACGGGCCACCGGTAGACCGCGCTGTGATCTCATTCAGGGTATGTACAAAACGGAGTTTGCCCGACTTAACGGGGACGTGAGACTGCTGACCCCTGAGGTGGTGGAGGGCTGGTCGGATCTGGTGCACTGCCCCTCGCAGAGGCTTCTGGACCGGGTGGTCAGGAGGTACGCGGAGACCAAGGACTCTGGAAGCTTCCTGCTGAAGAACCTCAAGGACACGGAGCGAATGCAGCTGTTGATGACGCTGGCGTTCAACCCCGAGCCTCTCGTGCTGCAGGTATACACACACCAGCCCATAAAACATCTGCTTTATATGGAATTTTCAAGTTGCTGAATCTTTCTTTTGATGCAGAAGCACTGTGTCTGATGCCTGCTTGAAAGTTCAAGGGATTAACTCCGCATCTTTGCATATTTTACAGTTCTGCACAAGGCTGTGTAAATAATAGATACTTTGTGTCTGTCGGTGGTCACTGAGAGATTTCTCTGCTTTGGGCAGCGGGCATGCTTGTCCTGAAGAATTCCTGCAGACATAAATCATGTGCATTTGTCGTTCCATAAGTAAATTTGGCGTTTAAAGATACGGAGGTGGTGGATTGTTCTCAAAGATTGTCCAAAACATGTTTCCTATGTAGAGTTGCGCGATATTGACAAAATATTCTCAATATCTTCTGGAATTTTGTCGATAATGATAATTAGGCTAGATATTGTTTTGCTGAGTGTGTGCTTGATTGATTTAGGACAGCTGACTCCCAAAGCTTTTCATATTTTTCATATTCTGTGTGCTGGTCAGTTCACAGCTAGCCTGGAAATCCAGACCTAAATCTGAAAGATTAATGGTCTGGCGTCGACATTTGAAAATCTCACTGCACGCAATTGGATAACACTACGACCAATCACAACAATACACAGTCTAAGCCGCATACGTTTAGCTACCAGCGGAGCCAACTGGTAGATTAGACTCTTGCCGTATCCGGTCACTTCGACGTCACAGCGTTGTCGTCATCTCGCCTCTGGCCAGCCTATATATGATAACCCGATGTGATTGGTGCAGCTCAGATACAAGGGCACATTTAATGAGCATCATTACTCGACACCAGAGTAACTCGCTGAGCAAATTCAACGTGTGCTCTCGTGAGAACTCTGGGTTTCCAGGGTAGTTCACAGCAGTGACACAGTTTAACCTTTCCAATGAAGGGTGATGTTTTCCCTCTCAGGGATTTTTACCTTTATAATGGCAATTTATTTATAACCTTATTAGTTGTATACATTGTCTAATGTCAAATTCTTATATTTATTTAATAAATAGGGTTAGAATTGACACTGATACAATGAAATTAGTATTAACAAAATCCATCGTTGCGCTGCAGAAGTTGCCTAACTGTATAATTTGATATGTAGAAGACAAAACTCACGGGTGGGATTGAAATATCATAGACGATACATATCACTATTTCCACTGTACTTTTTTTCCTAATGTTTTCATTCACACCAATGAGAGACCTTGACAGCTCTCTCTTTTTTTTTTGCACCCCTCGGTCTGGTATTGATTTTTACACCCAGCTAATCTATTCCAATTTCTTTTGCGATTGACCCAGCTTGTCGAAGGCCTGGGCAAACAAAAGGACATCTCTGTGAGAGCAGCCAATATCCGTTCTCACCTCCCATCATTCAGTCCATCTGCCACACCTCAGGCATTCGATGTGATAAAGGCAATCTGATCTCTCTCCGGAGAGCGGGCCGCTCGATTTGATTAGCAACATACAGTTTAGCCCCCCTTTTGCCCTGCAACCTCTGCAGCGGTTTGGTCAACATAATGAAATGTCATTAGTTTGCTGGGGATGCCACTAATGAATTGGCTCCTAATCCATAGATGCGATTAAGTGTGATCTTCACCGAATGCTTGGCTGTTCCTTCCTCTGCTAAAAAAACATGATGTTCAAGCTAACAGATGCTTGTCTCCTCAGAATGCTCTAAATCATTCATCAAACTTCCTGAAGCTAAGAAAAGCCAGTTTTTCTAGC
Organism: Phoxinus phoxinus; assembly: GCF_949152265.1. Taxonomy (NCBI): domain Eukaryota; kingdom Metazoa; phylum Chordata; class Actinopteri; order Cypriniformes; family Leuciscidae; genus Phoxinus; species Phoxinus phoxinus. Next base: position 17,555,966 of record NC_136880.1, on the reverse strand, counting down.
TCGCCAGAAGTTGTAGCAACCTTTTGCTGTTTCAGAAAGGCAGGCAAAAATCTGCTTTCCGATCGGAAACCTGAGGCAACTGCCTTGCTGTCACTCCAAAAGCACCATAAAGTGCTGAAAAACATGATCATTTATTAAATCATGCAATATGCGAGACGATAGTCCTAAAAGTATGTAAGATCAATTGAAATTATATTTAAAGTGGGAAAGTAACTGAAGTAGAGACATATCTTTTCTTTCGTATTGTGACTTACGTTCGAGTTAAACGGATTATCGAAAGAGAAAAAAAGATGAGCGGGGACTGGGTTTTACCCAATAAAAGTTGATTTGGATGGAGGCAGATCTGAATACGAGCTTGCATTCGATGGTAATAAATGGGTGGGTTTAAGCGGATTATATTTGCTATGAGCGCATCACTGTGGAACGTTGGAGTTTTCCCCTCTATTGCACCTCGCTTTTAAATCGCTGTTTCGGACAGTAATATGGATAGGAATGAACTGAAAGCGCTCTCTCTGCTCTGCTCTTTCCATGCCGCTATGAATGCCGGTGCGGCCGTGCACATTTGACTTTTACTCGACTTTGCAGCAGTTCGGGGATTTGCTTGAATGGTGGGTTCATTATTATTCTTAATGAAAAACGCAACTAGAAAAACACAGCTAATCCTTTGCAGGTTCCCTATTAGTATTGGGTTCAAATCCAAAAATATTGCCAAATAGCCGCTTTTACATTTCGCTTCGAAACCAATTCTTCCGCCATCGTCTCGTCAGTCAGCTCCTCACTCTCACTCTGCTGCGACTCTCTTTCAGCGCATGCTGCATTGGCCTGTAATTACTTAATTAATTACTGTAATCTAATTACTTTTCCCATTAAAACAAAGTAAAGAGATTACTCTTAATTGTTCCATTTTATTTAATTGGAGTTACTTACTTCTGATGTAATGGAATTAAATAAATACTGTATAGACTGTAGAACAAATATAAAACAATAGTGGATTTAACGTCAACATTTAACTTCTAATTCTAATGTTAAAATTAGGGCTGTCAAAAGATTAATCGCGATTAATCACATCCAAAATAAAAGTTAGTGTTTGCATAATATATGTGTGTGTACTGTGTATAATTATTATGTATAAATACACACACATTCATGTATATATTTAAGAAATATTTGCATTTATATACTGTATATATATATTTATATAATTTGTTATATATAAATATTTTATATATAAATATAACAAATTTTAATTTTATATATAAATAAAACATGATTGTGTGTGTTTTTATATATATATAAATAATTATACGCAGTACACACACATATATTATGTAAACACAAACTTTTATTTTGGATGCGATTAATCGCGATTAATCTTTTGACAGCCCTAGTTAAAATGTATATTTTTAATGTAACCTTCTCCCTTTAATAAGTTTGGTCAGTTTAAGAATAATTAAAGATAATTATTTAATTAAAGAATTAAAAGAGCGGTTTCATACCTATCCTTGTATTGTTCAACTGGTCGAGGTTGATGGGTTGAAGTAATGCAATACTTTTTAGAGTAATTAGTACAGTAATCCAACTCCAACATCCTCGGTTGAAGATGTAATTAATAACTTTTTAGAGTAACTTACCCAACATTTATTGCAATACATTTCGATAATGCAGAGATATTGTGCAGGTGCAGCCCTAACTTTGAACACAGTTCTTATTTTCCAGTAAATACCTTTAAAAAAAGACATTTAATACTCATTTCAGTCTTTCTATTAGATGGCATTTTATATTTCCACCAATAGTTGATCCACACACACAGGATTGTGGGATATTATTATACAGTAAGCAAACAAAGTACAGCCTTCAGAAACTTTTGTTTTACACTTACATTGCATTCGGACATGCTTTATTGTCTTCCTATAGCCTGGGAAAACCCAGACCACTTCCGGCAAATTTAGATTTGCTCTGCAAGTGGGTCTGGCAAAGAGCCCATTTAAACCCATTTCCAATCCGTCGAAATCGCGGCACCAATCAGAAACGTTGGGGCGGGCTTTACACGATGACGACAGAGCAGCGACGGTGACGCAGATTTTGTACATTACCGAGATGGATGCCGCCATGAAACATCACTCGTTCGAATCAGCTATCGCGTCTGTTTCAAGCGATTTAAAATAGTAATTTACAAAAACGGCAAAAGTCGTCAGAAGCCATTGCTACATCTTCCTGAAAAACACAAACAGAGAATTGCTGAGAGTCTCAGATGTTTCTCCGTCGTTCTGATTGGTTTTAGGTCTATCCAATTGCGCCCAGAGCCATTTGAACGACGTCTGTTGGTGACGCCCCTGTGGAAATGAATTGTCTATGGAGCTTTGCCAGACCCTAACTCAGTTACAACTGAGAGTGGTCTGGGTTTTCCCAGGCTAGTCTTCCTACCTTCATGTTCTGCTTTTGAAGACAGTCTTTTTTGGTTTTATACCACAATGGAGACCATATGCTCTCTTCTACTGTATTTCTGTACGTTGGAAAGCCAACTTTAGATTCTGTCATACGACTGTTTTCCGTTAGCCCTGCAGGATGGATCTAGAGTCACTCAAGTTCATATTTTTGTGGTCTGTTTATTTTTAGGTTTGAGTAAAAAAAATAAATAAAAATTGTTGTGTTTGGAGTTGACGAGAGGGAAAAGAGCCTATGGAGCCGGAGACGAGCAAGACAGTGAAAGGATTACAAAACCAGCGTGTGACAAGAATTCAGATGCCCCTTCCTGTACATGTTTTTTAAAAGCTTTGTCCACTGGGCATTTTCTACCGCTATTTATAGCAGTAAAGGTCAGAAACGCAATTTGTTCCCCTTAGCCTGGTATTGTGTCAGATTGTTGTGAAATATGTGTCCTCTGGAAAAAAAAAAAGCTGCTTGCGCTTGACTTTGTTGCTTGCATTACTCGCGCCTCCTTCCTCCATTGAGAACGTAGCCCATCTGCTCGGTCAGGCTGAGAATAGCACAGGCAGAGCCCTGAGGGTCACGTCCATCACGGCATTAATCTTGCACACAGCCCAGTGTGCTCGGCGTGCGCCTCCTCTCCCTTCACCTGACAATGAGGTTATTATGAGGTTGCCATGCCCGGAGCACCTTTCTAAACAGTCCCAGAGCTGACACGAGTCAACCGCTGTTTGTGTGTAAGGCTTTCACAAACAAGACTGGGCACAGCAAGGTTGTTATCAAGGACATGCCTATTATTTAGTGCATGTAAACCGGTGAACTCTTCTCCCTTTGAGGGAATTTGTCCAGATAGTGCCAGAAGTATTTAAAAAAAGCCTGAAAGTTTTTAACTTAGTTTCCCTTAGGTTTTTTAAAAAAGTATAATACCTGTATGGTCATAAAAGTCTTAATTACTGTTATATCTTAAAAGAGTACAAAAAAAATTTCTGATTTATTGTTTGCAGATGCCTTACATTTGGGGGAAGAGAGACAGGAAATGATTAAGGTACATTTATAATGCAGAATTAAAGGAACTCTTGAGTAGAGTATGAAGAGTAAAATATTTAGTCTAACTACTGCTCAAAAGTTTGGTGAAAAATGTTTTTGAAAGAATTCTCTTATGCTCACCATATTTTGACCAAACAACTTTGAGAACCTTGAGAAAAAAAGCACAACTTCTCTAGTCTTAATAACAACTTGTATTTAACAACTTAACAACTAAGTGCGAGTCTCAGAATAGGTCTCTCTTTTTTTTTTTGCTGCTGAACGCATCCTGTCTTTCTTCCTCTGTAGCTGCTCAGCTTTTGTATTTTTGGCAGATCAGCTGACTTATGTTGCATCACACGATTTTATCAGCGTGAATTTGCTTTTGATAAATATTTGTTTTACATTTAGTGTGAAGTCCCCTAGTGGTGAATCAAGTTTTTAATATTGTTTATGTCTATGTGGTGTTTTCATATGATTTTGCACATGGTTTGTCTTAAACCATAAGTCAACACCATTGCTGAGTATTTTCTCCTTAAAACTGCAGTGAACCAAAGACAGTCTCAAATACGCAGTTTGGACGTTTCTGACGCCACAAACTACCTTGTAACCAACCAGGTCAACGTGTGATCGTCAACAAGTGGATATCTGAGCTGGTGTGAGTGAGTGGAGGCGGAGCTGATTTGCATATTCATAGAAACGCTAATACTAAATAAGGCAAGGGTGTAGAACATTGAAGCTGTTTTAAGGCAAGAAGACTTTTTTTTTTCAAGGAAAAAACTTTTAAATATGTAATTTTGGTGATCAAAGATGAGTTTTAAGGGATGACATTATTGATTACAGAGGGACTTTAACTAATGCTTTTTCAATAGAAGTCTATTGGACGAGACCTTCTGGAGGGTTTAAAAGCAGAAATATGCTGCAAAAATCTTTTCAAAATTATTCTATACAAAAATGTGTTACTTGAGCTATACATAGTCTTTTCAGGACTAGACAGATGATTATACATTACCAATTAGAGGTGTGCGATATATCGTTTAGACGATAATATCCAAATTGTTGTCTGGACGATATGCAAAATTGGGATATCGAATATTTCATAATTTGTACAATCCGACCCCCCCAAACATGAAAAGAGCTGAAGGAAGTTAAAGAGAAAACAAATAACACACACTATAACCTTCTAAACTATGATATGTAGCGATTTTAATACTGTATGGGGTTTTTTTGACTGTATTTTATGTTTTTTTTTTTTTTACAAAATCACGATCGTTCCTCAATTGCATGAGAGTAATTGCTGCTACTAATTTGCAATACAACTACGGAGTTCTTACCTGTGTGTTATGACGTTTCTTAGGTTGAAGCAACAATCCAAAAACGTTAAGAGTAAAGCCGATGAACGATTAATGAAATAGCTGATAGAAAAGGCAACATATGCGTTGTTTGCGGAAAACTGAAGTCTGGAGTTAAAACGTTTTTCTTAAATGTCTGTGCCTCAAGTGGCGAGTTTCGTGATTGCATCATTAGAAAATTGCGTTGCATAATGATGAGTCCAAAAAGATGGAATACATTTTCCCAAGAGATCCACCGTAATAGCCTCCGAACAGGGCTTCTTTTAACTTCTAGTAAATGGGTAGTCACATTGTTGTTAGTCTACTAATAGAAGTACTGTTTGCAAATAGGGGTGTAACGTTACACGTATTCGTATTGAACCGTTCGGTACGAGGCTTTCGGTTCGGTACGCATACAAACCGAACGATTCGTTGGACCATTTTTTCCTGCCGACCAAAATCCGCGCTGGCGCGACCACCATAACATTGCACAACATCAATGGCAAACCTCTGGGCAAACGTAATAAAAGCGGAACGAAACTGCGCTATTATTTTGTGCTTCACGGTCACTTTATCAGTTCGGACCATCAATGTCAGTGCAGCGCGAGCCGAATCGTGATGAAGCGACACTGTTATACAGCGCTAAGAGATCCAGAGAAAACATTTGAATTCGCCACTGAAGTAATAACATCACTGCGAGATCTAGTGAGAAGCATTCACATTTCTCTGTTATTAACAGATCAAACGTTGAAACCAGGAGAAACATTTTGCCATGAATGAACTAGTTATTATAGGCTTTAAGTTCACAGATCAGCAACATTCACCATGGATTTAATATAGTTCACTAACTGTAACCATGGAAGTTTGGCAGAAATGGTAAAATGCCTTCAGGTATGCCTAATGTTACATCACACATCTTTTTCCAGCACTTCATAACTCAAATATTATCATATTTAAATGTTATTATTTTTAATGTGATGATGACCAAAACATTATTTGTTCATTCTTCAAAGATGACCCCCATTTATAAAACTAAAAGTTCCAAAAAAAGTTCCCAAAAAAATTTATTTTAATAAATAGGAAATTTATCTGGCATTTCTTTCTTTTTGCTGTATCGAAAACGTACATCACTGTATTGTATCGAAACAAACCGTGAATTTTGTGAACCGCCTATTTGCAAAGCACAAAGTTAATTTATTACGTACATATATTGTACTGAAAAAGCACTGTTCTTGTATTACAATAACTATTTAGTACAGTAACTGGGTTCATGTTTAAATCAATAATGTCTCATATCTTTATGTACTAGTAATTCTATACAATGATAGGTCAAATGCAGCAAGTCAAAAGACCAACTGGACCTTTGCCTGTTTGCACACATTTCTTTGAAGGATTGCAAAAATATCGTCTGAATATCGATATCGAGATATTGGAAAAAAAATATCGAGATATTCATTTTTGTCAATATCTCCCACCCCTATTACCAATGTAGTTCCTGTGAATGACTTTTTCTCACTATCTTTCTGTATCATAGCAAAGTTTCTGAGTTTTGCACATACAAAGTTAGTGATTTTATTCTTATGTTAATGTGTAATTAAATTTTGTTGGCTAAATGTTTGAAACATTTTTGTACTTTATTCTATTATAATGCCTTGCCCAATGGATTTTCATTTAAAGTGCTGAACCGTAAACCCAAATATAGCAGAGGTTGGGAATGGGATCGGAAAACGTTGCAGGCAGGCTTTAAACCAGCGTTACCCACATGAGCATCAGTGTGCTCTGCTACAGCTCCAACATGCCCATGTTTTCAAAATAGCACTGCTGTATTCTTTCACAGTTTGTCACATAGAGCATAGCCATCTGTGCAGAGTTGATATTCCCTCCTTACACGTCAGCACCAGTTTGACAGACTCTATAATTGTAGAGAGTGTGAGCAAACTGTAGACTTGAGCTTCGCCACCCAAACGGAAGTTGGCGTTCTTTATTAGTTGTAAAGCACGTGTTTGTTTTTTAAAGAAATTTTGGTCTAACCCACACTATAGAAGTGGTTTTAACTACTGCTATATACTGCCATTTAAATTAATCATGTGATGCAGTGCACTTATTTTGTACACATGATGGTTTTGCATTGTATTTAAAAAAAATCTACATTTATTTACAGCTAACCCTTCACTTATCCCTTAACCCACTCTTAAAACTTCCCCATACCACGAAACCTCTCTCTGACCTTCCCCATATATCCCAAGTCCATAGCAGCAAAAGTGTTTTGCAATATAACATGAACACAGTAAGTACAATACCTCACACTTAATTTATGCAAGTACATAAAGACAATTAATATAAAGTGTGACTGAAACTTTCATGCATATATTACAAGGACAGTCTCTCTCAGACTACCTGGCAATAAGTCTGGTGATTGGTAATCTCACTAACTCTCAATTTCTGGAATTGGCCCTACCAAGGTTGGAACCGGCCTTTGGGTTTCTTGTCCAGATACCATTAAGCTGCCTCTACTTTAAATAGGGTAGGCTTGATACCAACATTTTAACATCAGCACAACGTCAGAACCTTGGTATCCATACTAAATTAGTGCCTTGACACAAACATGGTGACATTTAAACATGATTTAAAATCCATACTGATCAATAAAGCCCCTTTCACACAGCGCGTTGCTCCCGGGAAATTGCCGTAAAATTGCTAGAGTGCCTTCTGTGTGAACGCAAACACGTCCCTGGATTGGCGGTATCGATGCCGGGATGGGGACCTAGTAACATTGCCGGGATCAGTCCCGGAACGTGCCCTGTGTGAACAAAAGCCAGGACCAATGCCGTAAAAGTGTATTTTGTTGCTCTTAGAAGAAAATTTGTGTTCATCAACATCAACAAAGAAAGAACGAAAAATTCAGAGATCAGGGGGCTCCCCGCTGAAGCTGAGATCGTTCGCCAGCTTTGTGGAACGGTACGCGATGTGTTAGTGTACGACTGAATCTGGCAAAAAAATGCTCGAGCGTGATTTCTCGAGATCGAAAGCGCAGATCATTAGCAAACTTAAGACGCTGCGTAACAAAATCCACCAAGTGCACGACAACAATGGAAAGAGTGTTCGTGGAAGATTAGACTGGCCTTTCTACAACACATCCTGACGTCACGTGTCTTTACTGGATGTGTGTGTGAACGCACTCACAGATTCCGGAAAATCACTGGCTGTGTGAATGAACCAAAATCAAACGATCCCGGGACACATTATCTGTGTATTTTCCGGAATCTCTGTGTGAAAGGGGCTTAAGTGAAATTTATAGGGTTATATCAAATCTGTTTTATTTTTCCCAAATTATTTCTTTTGCATTTTTTTTCTAGATATGAGAAAGTCTAATTAATTGAAATAATGACATTTTTATATAATTTTACAATTTATTAAAGGTTAACAAAATTAATAATAGGGCACACATTTTTTAGGGCCCTATGAAATCACCTTTATTCCCCCCAATGGTGGTGATCAAATGAGGGCATAAAACATTGACAATTTCATTAATCTTTTAAAATGTAAATGAATTTAACAATTGATTGTATTTTGTAAAGGTTTAATTGTATTATCACCACCATCATTATTGCTTTAAGAAGTACATTCTACTGTATGTTTGTTTCAGTTTTAATTTAGTTTCCACTGTGTCCTATTCCAGTTTGCCTTTGTCCCCTTTAGTTTGTTTTCATGGTTTTTGACTGAGTTATGCTTTTAACGTTTCACGTTAATTAACCCTGTGTATTTGAACCCTCTGTTCATTCAGTTTCTTTGTCCGGAATCGTCTGAGTTGCGTGATTGTCATGCTGAGTTTCTCTTTCCTGTAATCTAGTGGATGTATTATTTAAGACTGTTTAGTCTGTACTCCTCTTCTTCATGCGCTCATGACGCTGTACAAAATCACAATTTCTTTAAGTTAAACCAAACTTTTATTTCAAGAGTTGCCATGAAAACCTTTGTTTATGTGCATATGTGTATATATATACCCATCATCCGCAGGTTACATTAGAAGGGTGTCTCTGGCACGTCTGTCATTATGTGGTGTTGATGGTGCTTTTATTAAAACAAACCTTTCACCTGCCTACAACCACCTATTCAGTGCGTCACACGGCCATTTGGCCATTGTTGGAGTTTATGAAAGAGTCGAGTGCAAACAGACGCACATTCCTATTCTTGGTGGGCTAGAATTTCCACTGAGTCAGAAAAACGAATAACGAACTCCTCTGAAACGGCTCTCGGCACGCTCTTGTGTGTGTCACTTATTCCACGCTTTACTGATCTGACAACACTCTGTGATGTAATTAGTCCGATGCCATTACTCTTGAACGCACGTGTAGCGGAGACTCCGGAGGCTTCAGCTGACAATAGTTGACAGACAGTAACCTCAGATCGAATTTGCTCTTGAATGTGTATGCAGCTCTTCATATCGTTCATTTTCCTTAACCCGTTTACAGTTGTTTGTAGACTCACATGCAGCTTTAGAGTGAGAATCGAGGATCTCTTTGACCTTTCTTGGTAAAGCATCTCTTAGAAATGGCTGAATATACTTTTGAAGGTTATGTACATCGCCATCTTACAGAGTCCTTGATGGAATTCACTGCTTTGTGTTGGGAAATAGTGTTAAGTGTTAGTCAGAGTCTCAATTATAGCAAGAACATCACTTCAAGTTGAAAAAAAAAAAGCTTGTTTCCGGACCATGTTAAACGGCCAACTGCAGCTCAACAGGTTTGTGGTGCGGAGGGCTGTTTTATTTCACTAAAATTAAATTGTTGGAGCTGTTCTGTTTTTATGTCATAACTTGGTTTCACTTAAATTGAATGCATATGGATTTGGTTTTCCTTCACGTTTGGTAATGAGGCAAATCCTTGGAAATTTGATAGCAGAGTGTAGCAGAACAGGAGACATTGTAATGACAGTGATGTTTGACAAAATCAATGCAGAATGTAAGCAGAGAATGTTTGATACAAGTAAAATAGGACTTGACATGCAACTACAGTTTTTTTTTTCTTTCTTCAAAATAGTCATGAGTTGTGTTCGTTCCTCTGACAAACATGCTTGTGAAGTTTTCTAGAGGAGAATAGAGACCTGTAATTTAACTTGATTTTAAATATAGACTGAATACTAGAATTTAAACAACACAAAACACACAGGTGAATCTCGAAAAGTTAGAATATCGTGCAAAAGTTCATTTATTTCAGTAATTCAACTTAAAAGGTGAAACTAATATATTATAGACTCATTACATGCAAAGTGAGATATTTCAAGCCTTTGACAGCTTTTACGAGCATATTTGCAAAGATGGGCATTTTGACTCATAAGTTTGTGTATTTGACCGTTCAAGCCCAACAGACCTTTTTCACAGCAGCGCCATCTTTGATTCTTAATGGGAATGAAAACGAGGCTGTGTGTGATAGACGTATCTCTTCTGTGGGTTGCACGGTTATTTAAGGTGGTTTTGGATTGTCCTGCTGATTAAACACTGCAAATTTGCAAGACATTTCAATATAAAAAAACTCCAGACAACATGAGCTGTGGAAAACATGAGCTTTATACAGATTTGTATACGTGTGTGTGTGTGTTCTCTATTTATCAGTGTTTTGTTTTATTTATTTATTTTGTCAGTGTCGGGATAAAGAAAAGGAAAAAAAGTGAGAATTTTCTGGTGGTCATCTATTATTTATAAAGTTCAACAACAGAGTGTAGGGGAAACCACTTGGATTCTGCACAGTGAAGTTTTTTTTATATATATATACTTTAGTGAAATATATATATATATATATAATATATATTATACACTTCTCGTGGGTTTTGTCTTTGCGTAATTCACTTATGACCATTAAAAGATTCAAGGACAGGATGAGTGTTATAGTTTGGACACATCACTGAAATGCCTCCTGCAGTTATCAGATTTATGACATTAGGAGTGTAAGCCAGTAAAATACGTGACTGGTTTGCTTCGCCAAAATGTCCATCACAAAACATATATATTGTGAAGAATAGCAGGAAGGATCCCCTCTCCAGCCCAGACCACAGAAGGCCAGATGTCGGAGGCTCCGACTGGTTACCGAATGCTGTGTTTTGTCCTCTAAATTATTTGAATCTCTGGGATTAAAGTTTAATGGTCACTTATCTATTTTTAATGACTCGACTTGAAATGGGGCTATCGAATATCCACAGCACTTAAGAAAAGTTTGGTTCAACTACTTTGCTCCAAGCTAATGATTTTGCAGTTTATCAGTGTCCTAATGAAGATCTTTTGCTCTAAATTTGAGAGGACATGCTGTTTTTTTTCCCTTACCGTGTGTGTGAATGGAAAACATCTCTCTCACCTTGACTCTCTCTCCTCATGTTTCATCTCTGCAGAGTTTTCCTTCCGATGAGGGCTGGCCATTTGCCAAATACCTGGGGGCCTGCGGCCGGATGGTGGCGGTGAATTACGTGGGCGAGGAGCTCTGGAGCTTCTACAATGCACCCTGGGAGAAAAGAGTAGATCTGGCCAAGCAGCTGATGGACATCGCCGAGCAGCTGACCAACAACGACTTTGACTTTGCCCTTTACCTCCTAGACGTCAGCTTCGACAACTTTGCAGTCGGGCCCCGCGACGGGAAAGTCATCGTCGTCGATGCAGAAAACGTCATAGTGGCAGACAAAAGATTAATAAAGCAGAGTAAGTAATGACTCCATTCCAGTGTCTCCGTGCTCTTGGTTTGCTTTACGACATTAATAAATTGCACAGGAAACTGTTATCCAGGTTAGACGGTGTGTTTTTTTTATTTTGTCTACTTTCATATGTTCTGACCCACTTTCAGTTTTCCCTCAGATGGGCTCGAGCACCTGTTTTTTGGCCTTCCACGTCAACATAAATGTTTCTCTGACCTTTCAGGCTGAATTATCACAGTCTAGTACCGGTAGATACAAATGTGGACACATTAACTCTGCAATTCGGCACTCAAGTCAAGTTGCGTTTATTTATGTACCACTTTACACAATAGATTGAAAGCAAGCAGCTTTGCAGTATTAAACATGAAAAAAAAAACAGAACAGTGACAAGTGTCGCTTTCGATTAGAATTACAACAAACAAATTTCTACTATAAAACGGGTTTCCAGTGTGCACATTTTTACTCGCATCTAAGCTCGGCGGGACTGAACAGAAGAAATTAATTGAAGACTATTAATCGCACAGTAAGAGCGCAATCCCATAAAAGCCCACATTAAAGAATACGGACGCAGCTGGATCATTTCCATAATGACCAACGCAATCTACCAAGAACAGAGCAAATTATCATCCAGTTTAAACCAGACGTTAAAGGAGTCATGACCTGTAATTTTCACTTTTCCACGAGAATCAATGTATGTTATGATTGCCTAACGATTACACACTGGCCGGGAAGCCGATATTTAAAAGTGAAGCGTTTGTTTACCCCTGGGTTCGTAAACCAGCCCACGTGCACGCGCACTCAAATACGAGATTTTAATTTCTGCCCCGACTTGACGTCAAGACGGGGTCGGATACACCATAAATGGACACCGCAGACCTATGCTGCAGGAAGCCCGCCCTGCCCCTCTCCCCCTCATATTCAGTCGCGAAAGATGCAGAAACGTAGTGCACACGTGAGTTGCTCTGTTGTTGACTGCCAGAATCAACATGTAACTTAAATGTGTTTTCTCTCCCAAGAACGGACCAAGCTGTCAGGGACCAGTGGATTAAATTCATTTTTAATGACGCGGTTCCTACAACCCTTCCCACTGGCTTAACGTTAGGTGTCTGTGCTAATCATTTTACGCCGGAATCGTTCACAAATTTGAATGTCTAAAAAAACACAACGTGAGACAAGGCAAAAACACCACATGATAGCAAACGTTTATCTCAATAACCACTGTAAGCTAAAAAAAAGTAGACTACATCTCCGTTAATGTAATCTACATTAAATAAAAGGTATAATGTATGTCTCAGTCAAAATGATTGTCTTTACCATTCAGAGACATACCAGTAAATTGACTAGCGCAAACCTTAGTAAATTGCATTGCGTAATTAATTTAAATACTCTCCTCATAAATGTTGTGTCTGAAAGGGAAACTCAAACAAATGCATGTGCAATAAGATCAGCTGCAAAAATAACTTTCAAAGCCTTTTCAGTGCTCATTTTTCACTGTGTGCGTGCCTTTAGTAAATCCTCACAGAAGTTTTTTAAACGGCAAAAGAGGGTTGGTGCTGATGCAAGCTGTTAGTAAATCTGGCCCAAAAATGATAAATAATACAAAGGTTATTTAAACTATTGTCCTCTGAGAATTATGGAAAAACTCATTTATGCCCCTGATAGAGCCCATAATTACCGGTAATAATGCATGGGGTTTAAATTTCAGTTTCACATTTGATTATATTTAGCTATTGAAGCGTTTGTATTGCAACATATGACCGTGGCCCAAAGCTGCACTTTTGATTCTGAACGGTAGCGAGTTGGCATGGATTGGTGCAGTGCTGGTCCCAAGTACTGTACGTGTGCCAGTGTATCTGCCATCCGGAGAGGCCAAACTGGGCTGGCGGATGAACTTGGAGCATGTGTGCTACATAACAATGGCTATTTGCTTCAGCCTGCCAGCATTTATCTGAATGGAGCTCGTGTGTGTGTACGCGTTTGCTCGCAGATGGGTCTTTCTGAAATGTTAGATAACAACCCTTTTTTTAATTGAGTTTCTATTCTGAATTGACGTGTGCTTATGATGTCATATCCCTTCACTGGACCTGTGTGGGCTTCAAGGTTCGAAGTCATTTAGCAAAGGGCACTGGATGGATGTGCTTTTATTATAAAAAAAAAATTCTCTCTGCTGCTGATAATAAAATCTAAGTGCACTAATTCAATTAAAACATGAACCTTTTGAGGATTGCCGTTCATGGCTTCAGAAACGATTTCCATTCACTGGTTCCATCCAAAGGTGGTTTCTGCGTATATATACGCTTAGCTTTTTCTTATTGAGAATATTTGAAGGTCTTGAAGTGTTGCCAATTTTAGTGGGTTTAAGATGTTTTGAAGATTGTTTAATCTGTTTTGTTCACACAGGGAAAGTCAATGGGGTTCTTTTGTATCCCATAGAAGAAATAGTCATGCAGGTTTGAAACGACATGCTAGTGAATAAATGATAAACTATCCCTTTAACTTATGACTTTCCATCAGCTCTGGAACAGTGTTTTCTTATTTCACGTTGTTTCTCCATAAACCTCTGCATGTGATTCTCCGCACACACACACACAGAAAAGCACTGAAGCCAGCGTGCGCTCTGATTGGCTGTGGCACATTAACTCCTCTGGATCTCGTAATTGGCTCCCTCGAGAGTGATTGGCAGCATGGTGACTTCATTTTCTCTAATTAGTTATTGGCACAATATTGAGCTGTGTCAAATGACCAAGACCGCAGATCCCCCACTCTTTAAGGCGCTTTATGACTCAATATAGTTTTGCTGATGAATAGATGTCACAGCGGCCCAGTCTATTTCTGCACCCACCACCTCCTCCTAAAGGTTCCTCAGCTTTATTGATTTGTTCAGCATTAAAATGTGTGGCCAGAGAAGAGCCGCACCTGCTGTCAGAAGAATTTCTTATTGGTCGTCTTCCAGTGAAAAGCTGAATCAATTCAGCATCCTTATTCTGCAGATCGCCACTCAATTGTAATGTATGTCGTGCTTTTTGAAGTTACCTTCAAGAAATAAAGCACTGTGTTATGTTAAAGGGTTTCCTTTGTTGCTGTTGTTGCCTGCTATATAGAATCTAACAGCATCTTGCCTGTTTTTCAAGTTATTTGGACCACCAGCCAATCTTTTTTTTAGGAATTGTTTAAGGCTACAGTTTTAGGTAATGCAGCCTTTCTTAAATGTTATTTAGTTAAGTGTAATTAAATGCCAGTTAACAATTTTAGTAATAGCTACTATAATAATTGCCAAATAATGATAGATTTGTATGCCGTTAAATGGACAAAACGACGCAAGCGCATGAACAATTACAGCAGCGTGAGCACAGCAACAAAGCTTGCACGTAAAATGTAAACCTGCTGAAATTTCAGAGGACAAAAAAATATGCTTGTGCACACAAATCAACACGTTGCGAGAAGTAGTAACAAAACCGCGAATGCTGACTGGTCCCACACTCGCAGGACTGACCACAAGCTCGAGTTCTGTTCTGCCCACGTGCAAGATTTGTCACTGCGCTCACACTGCCGATGCGTGCTTGACTAACGTGACCTGCCAGAACTAACGCTATGCTTGATTGTTAACGGCATTTACCTGTGTTCTTGTCTTGGCCTCTATATAGCACCGCAAGTTGGAGATTTCGTCCCCCCTTTTTGCTCTTTCCATTACATAACTTATATACCTACATTCTACGTCTGTTATCACGAAACCCACGACTCACAACAAAAACACAGCTCTGATCACGACGTCCCCCATCCTCCAGTTGTTGCCTTAAATGACGTTGCTGTCGGCTGGCTTAAGTCACCACAGAGTTCCTACTGGCGGTGCGAATGCTACCAGGAAAAAGGTCCTAGGGGACACTGGGGAACTGCCCTGGTGGCTTGTTCCTATAACTACCTGGTGCAAAAGCCCCTATTAATGCACTACTACAACTTCAACGGGCTTCTCTTTGTGGTCATGATTTGAAGTCTGTAAGTGGCGTCTTAACTTGTTTGTCTTCATACTGTCAGAAGCTAATATTTTGTCTGTACTGGTGAATCGGAGGCTGAGATATGCTTTGTTTCTTGACTTTTCACCATGTCTACACCGGAAGCGACGGCCACGTCGCAGTAGTTTGAGGCTGTCTACAGGACTCAAGAAATCGAACGTTGCAAATCCATTTGTCTTTTGTGTCAGAAGTTGCACAAGTGCAAACGGGGCATCAGTTTGCTCTCAGGGATTTGTTGTGCTGCACCACATCCAGTGTAGACAGCATCACTGATTATAATGGTTTCTATTTGCTGTTGTCGCGACACTCGTGGCTAGTTTAATCACATTGTTTTGGTATGAGATTATCGTCTGCTGTTTTCCTGGCAGTCCTTTCACAAACAACTCCATGCTTAGTGCAGAACCATACATCATTAATGTATATTTTTACATTGTCTCCCTGCAATACTCAATTCTGATTCTTCAATCATGGTCTGTTATTGCACAACAACCACTACAACTAATAGGCCTAACAGACCAATTTTTGCTTTTGCTGCTTTGAAACGATCTGCGTTTTATAAAGCGCTATGTAAATAAAGGTGACTTGACTTAACTTCACTGCTGGAGTCCTGAATTATTTTCGTTCACTTTTATTTTTTATTTTTTTATCAGCCCCGGAATTGCCTTGAAAATACCACTGGAGCTCTCTTTTGGTCAACTACTTGGTGATAGATATTACGAGTTTATCTTTTACTAGTAACGATTACAGCAACTAAGCAAAAAAAAAAAAAAAGAACAATTGAAGCTTTTAATCTTCATTAATCTATAACCTACACTATAAATCAGTTAGGGCCAGATTTACTAACAGCTTGCATCAGCTCAAACCTTCTTTTGGTGTTATATTGGTGAATATATTTGGTGAAATATTAGCGCTGAAAAGGCGGGGACTGGGTTTTTTTCCGCTGCTGACATTATTGCATATGCATTTGTAGGAGTTCAGATGCTAAATTTATGGGAGGAGAGTATTTCAATTAATTATGCAAGGTGATTTACTAAGGTTTACGCACGTCAATTTACTGGTATTTGTGCCATTTATTTACCGCCCAACCAGACGCAAATTTTCTTTGTAGATTGTGTTGGTCATTATGGAAATGATCCGGCTGCATCTGTTCTTTAAGTTGCACGCCGTCAGTAGATCACGCGCAGAACTTTCCACTCCCATCTGCGCTTTTATGGGATATTTCTCTCACGCTAATTAACCCGGTTTAGTAAATCCTTACTCTGCAATGATTTATACTGAAGCTCAAAGTATACTTTGTCAGGCCTACATGTTACATCAAGCTACAGCTACAAAACGATAACAGGTGTTAGGCTGTTTTAAATAGCTACACGAAGATATTGCAATAACAGCTTTTGATTAGCGGGCTTCCCCCTGGGGTCCAATGTGAACTGTGTAGCGCAGGGGTCCTAACTCTTCATGACACACCACCGCCGTTTCAATTCACTTTGCCCTGGCTCCACTTCATAGGGAAGATCACATTAAATCAGTTGAATTTTTTTCTGAATTTCCGTTTGTTGTGAAACTTAGTTTATCAACAATTTATTAAAAGCTTATTTTTTTTAGGGCTCTATTAAATACATTTAAATTAGGATAAATCCATTCTCCAAATTCACCGTTTTCCATTTTAATTTTACTGGATACCATTTTTAATTTTAATAATCAAAAAGCATGTCTATTTCTAATTCATAAAACTTCTAACAATTTATTAACTGATACAATTTTTTACAATAATATTTTTTCTTTCTTAGAGATGCACCAATATGAAAATTTTGTCCGATACCGATAATTCTTTATATTTGAAAGCCGATAACCGATATATTGGCCGATAAATCTAAATCCAATTTTTTAAAATATAATTTTTAAGAGCCTGATCACAAAAACAAGTCTCGCCATTAAAGGCCACATCCAAAACACAATTATAATGTACTCATAATAATTTTATGTTGCCTATATGACAGACTTGAACTGCCCATGTTGCACTGAACTCTATTTTCCTTTTTTGAAGCAATTCAAATCATATTTTTAGCAATTCAAAACCATCATGTTGAACAGTGTGCGACTGAAGTGTCTCAGCTGAAGAAAATACATTATTTATCGGCTCTAATATTTAGGCCAAATTTTCTTATCGGGCCGATAACGAAAACATTAAAAATGAACATATAGCGGCCGATACCGATATGGTGACCGATATATCGTGCGTCCCTAATTTTTTTTTCAAACTCTGTGTTTTACAATTTTTCTGGATTTATGATTTAACACAAGTTTATTTTGCAAAACATGCTGACTTAGTCTTTCTGTGGCTTAATATTCACAGACACTACATATCACAGTTTGATTAAGTGTACAGCTTTACGTATGATGTACTCTTCAAATTCATTGACATTCACTGTACTCTAAAATTCAATTTGTATGAGTGGATTCTGCCCAGGTTTTCTGCAATGTGGAAATCAAAAGGCTTCAATATTTAATTTCCGAATATCTAACATGGGTTACAAATGTCATGTTGATTTTAAAGTTTGTTCCCATGTTTGATTTTGGCAAATATTATGCACCCTTTGACAGATTTTTTGTTTGTTTTAATCCACTCAGACAAACCAGAGAACTATGACGTGTGGTACGAGAGCCGCTACGAGGAATGCGACAAAGAAGCCTGCCTCTCCTTCTCCAAGGACATCCTCTGCTCGCGAGTCACCGTGGACCACAACTACTATGCCGTCTGTCAGAACCTCCTCTCCAGATTCGCCACCTGGCGTGGCACCACGGGGGGTCTCCTGCACGACCCCCCCGCTGACGTGGTGAAAGACGGGCGTCTCACGACCCTGCTGGACGAGTGCACCAAACCTCAGAAACGTTACGGCCGCTACCAGGCAGCTAAAGAACTGCGGGAGTTCCTGACACAACTCACACAGATGAGCAATACTAGCAGGTAGTGCTGAGAACAGGGGACAACATCCCCTCAAAAAAAAACAAAAAAGACATCAGAAGTACTTTTACAAATGTGCTGCCAGATTCTGGAACGCGTTTGCACACCTTCAAGGGAGTTGCTGTTTCGTTGCCGCTATCAATCATGCCAACATTGGTCCCAGTCCTGTCTCCGGGGCTGATTAAGAAGTTTGCACATAAACATGGATTAAAGGGTCGTGTGAAAAATCAGCAGACTAGAGGCTCGAACTGCTGTGATCGCACCAGTGTGTGTCTGTGTGTGTGTGACTGCGAGATGATGCTACGGTGAACCCTCACTGCTATTATCGGTTCTGATCAGAATCCTATAATACGGTTTCTTATTAATTTATAAATTGGGTGCTGTAAGTGCACCGTGAGCTGTGGTTATTACTGATGTGACACAGGGAACGGTGAATCTTAAAAAAAATGTTCAGGTCATGTTTTACCCCCCCAAAAAATAAACAAATATTTTAGTATATTCCCATTTTGGCCAGGAATATAATTATATTTTAGGAAAAAAATGGTTTTGCGTATTATCTCCCTAAAATTCTCATGATCCTAATGCCAAATATGTAACTTATGTTTTGTATTTTGTTTTTCGTAGTTTTCTTTTCCCTTTTTTCTCGTTTTTTTTTTTTTTTTTTAAGATTACCAGAACATGTTCTTGACAGGATTTAAGATTCATCCATTTGTGTTTTCTCTATATTGGAATAACCACCTGATTTCTTTGCTACAGGAATCTTTGGTGAAGTCTTAACTGAATTTGAAAGTGTGCTTGGTCAAATTATGCCTCTCTTCGAAGGAAAATTTGATCAAGCGTTTCATGTTACAATTAACCTTTTTGGTGAGACGTTGATGCTTTTTGTAAAAGTGGCAGTCAGTGTTGGTAGTTGGTCGCCATGATTTAAAAAACTAAATAACAAAACAACAAAATGGAGTTGAAACAACCGAGTATGCAAGAATAAAAATACCAAAGAATATTGTCACCATTGTGTGGTTCATTTTGTTCTTTTAGCAATGCTTTGACCAAGATTGTTCAAAAGGGAAACCACAATAAATCTCTTCTTTTTCATGTTTCTGTGTTCATAAACCGTTGTTGTTGTTTTTTTAACCTTCTTTTTGGACCGATGCAGTTTAATTTTTCATAAGCTGGCAACCACGACATACCGTCACATTCACTCGCACTTGCATTACGTTTACAGAGACAAGTTGCACTACATATTCAGATCATAGGTTTTCCTCATAGACTCTTTAATTGTTGCCCTCTTATCCTCTAAAATATGTTTTGTGATTTTAATTTGAATTTTTATGCCCTACTAATGTTACCCATGTTTGTAATAAGCAATACTGGGAGTTGATTGAGCTTAATGAACTATCACTTTAAAAATTCCTCATTTCATATTGGTTTGAAGACATTCCAACCCTTGAACTCTGCTGTTTGTGTTCAAATTTGAGTTATTTGTGCATTTTCTGTAAGAAAAATGTCTGCTTTCTGTACGTGTTTGTTCTGAGACTGTTGAAAAGTCTGGTCGTACTGTGCCTTTCATTCAAAAGTTGTATTTTCGACTGGATAAGAATTCAAAAGTATATTAAAGTTTATCTATACTTGCCTGTTCTGATGCATTTTCTTTATTGAATCCGCAGTATCAAATCCATTATGAGGTTTGACAATAACAAAATTTTGTTACAATGTGGTGATTTCTCCTTGATTCGGTTCGCTTTCACAAGGCAACATTTCTAAATGGACCGAAATTAGTTTCAGTTTTCCTTGATTGCTTAAACACATTTCTTGAAACTATGCCTCGTATTCTCAAAACAGTAAACACAAATCCATAACATCTCACCCAATTCTCCAAACTTCCTATTTTCAGGTCAAAATGAAACTTTACACTCAAAACCATTCACTCTTGCTGAAAAAAAACAAACTTTGCCCTCAGACAGGACACACAAGCCCTCAAAATCACACACACAACAACATAGTCTTACACACTGGTACAATGAATTCAAAACAACATTTTCAAAACTGGTAAATTATGTTGCTTGTGCTCACACTCTGTGACTGTACGACTGCTGGCCTTTTCTTGCAAGAAAATAAAGCTCATCAAAGACAATTGGAAATGTTTGTCTATTATTCAGTGATATAATTTTGTTTGCCACCACACCTCCTGAAGGTTCTGAGGATGGAGGCGATGGTGAAGCGACTCAACTTAGGCCTTACTCGTAGACCAGCCTCCCTCATAGTCATACCATGGATATACTTTGGGACATGGTCACCTAAAGTGGCTTGAATTTCATCCGAGAATGCTTGTCTTCTTGCCCTTCCCTTTGCCCTTCCTCCTCCTCGACCTCTTTCTTCATGTCTTTCTAGATCCATTGTTCCAAAACTCAATAAACTGATTCAGGCCCTTTTATCTATCTATTGAAGGATCTGATTGACGTGTGTTAAATTTTGACTCTTAGTGTTTCCACCTGGGGAAATGTGTGCTAACTGAGCTGAAGCTGTGCTGACTTGAGTGAACAATATTGAATACTAGTGCTTTCTAAATGGCCACATGGTGTAGGCAATGAGAAATGAAGGGATTTGTGTTTATAGTTTAGTGAAATGGGTGTGCTTTTTGATAAATGGCATTATGGTTTTGAAATTTTAGTTCAAAAGCCTGGCTATAGTGTTTAAGCAATCGAGAAAAACTGTAATATGAGTCAAGTACTATGTCAATGTCAACTACTATTCTAAAATATGTTCGTCTAACGCGAGTGAGCGCTTTGTTTGTGTTTGGAGCTCCGTCGAATTGATTCATAAATCATTGATTCTCTTCTTTACACTCATTTATAAACGAGCATTTTCTATTTTTCCAGCGTGTGAACATATCTCCGATACTACTCTCTATAAAAAACAATCGGATTGCTTTGATATCGCTGGTTATATCCAACTTTCCGAACTTCCGTTACTATCTCTAACGTTAGCCCGCTAGCATTTGCACGCGTGGTCTCGTCTATCGACCGTCTTATTTACACTCGAATCACTGGAAGGATACGGGTTCTATCCATGATTTCAGTCCTAAATTAGTAGTGATATTGGTAGCATCACTGCTAATTTATTGTTCATCTGTCATAATGGCGAATATATCGGATGTGTGTCTACCTCTGAGTGCAGGTGAGGACACGTTTGAGCTGCATTCGGTGCGGTTGGAGCTGGAGTCTGTGGAGAAGCAGATCCGTGATCTGCTGGGGAGGCAGGCCGAGCTGCGAGACCGACACTCAGCGCTTGAAGCATCACGCGCCGATGCTCACAAGTCAGTGGTTAGTAACTTTTCGACTCCGGCCTCCTCTACTCCGTGTATTTCTCTGCACAGGACCCGAGCATCCCTGCCCTCATTCACCCCGGCACCGACACAGCACCATGGACCCTGGATGATTCCACAACGGAAGACGCGAGCCAGGACCAGAGCAAGGACCTCTCCGCCCCTCCCGGTCTTCGAGATCTCCACCCGGACCTGCTTCTCCCCTCTTCGCGAGACGGAACGCGACGACGCTGTGAACATCGGCAGTTCCATGGTCCGGCATGTCCGCGCTACCTCAGGTAAAGGTATGGTGCGCACTCACTGCTTTCCTGGTGCTCGTGTTCTCGATGTCGCTGCGCAGGTCCCCGAGATCCTGAACGGTGACGAGCGCGTCGGAGCTGTCGTGCTGCACGCGGGGGTGAACGACATCAGGCTGCAGCAGACGGAGGTTCTGAAGAGGGACTACAGGAGCCTGATCGAGATCGCCTGAAGCAAAGATCGTCGTGTCTGGACCACTTCCCACGTACCGACAAGGACAAGAAAGGTTCAGTAGATTGTTTGCACTAAATGAATGGTTAATGTCATGGTGTAATGAACAGAGACTGCTCTTTGTAAATAATCTGTTTTGGGAGCGACCTAGGCTCTACCGTGCTGATGGCCTGCACCCCAGCAGAATCGGAGCGGCTGTTCTGTCGGACAACATCTCCAAGACGTTACACACCATATGACTAGTAAATCAAAGTCCAAATCACATTCTTTGCTGTCCCAAATTAAGTGATATAAGTACCAGTGTAGAACACTTTATAGAAACTGTGTCTATTCCTCGTTTAGTGAGGCCAAACAATAAATCTACTGTAGGATCTAAGAAAAATCTAATTGTGATTAAACCAGAAAATCTCAATATTAGTGAACAAAAACCATTTCTAAAGCTAGGTCTTCTAAACATTAGGTCGCTTACACCTAAGGCGGTTATTGTAAATGAAATGGTCACTGATAATAGCTTCGATGTACTCTGTCTTACTGAAACCTGGCTTAAATCGAATGATTATTTCGGTCTTAATGAGTCCACTCCACCAGGATACTGTTATAAGCATGAGCCCCGTCTGATTGGTCGTGGCGGCGGTGTTGCAACAATCTATAGAGATATTCTTAATGTTACTCAGAAAACAGGCCACAGGTTTAATTCGTTTGAAGTACTTGTGCTAAATGTTACGCTCCTAGATGTAAGAAAGAAATCCCTATTATCTCTAGCCTTGGCTACTGTATATAGACCTCCAGGGCCTTACGCTGATTTCCTAAAAGAGTTTGCAGATTTTCTCTCAGATCTATTGGTCAATGTCGATAAGGCAATAATTGTTGGAGATTTCAACATACACGTTGATAACACAAATGATGCATTAGGGGCTGCGTTTACAGATTTATTAAACTCCTTTGGGGTCAAGCAAAACGTTAGTGGTCCCACTCATCGTCTTAATCATACTCTAGATTTAATTATATCATATGGAACCGATCCAACCGATATAGATATTATACCGCAAAGTGATGATGTCACTGATCATTACATGGTAACTTGCATACTACGTACGGCTGAAATGTGTCATGTTGCGCCGCGTTATCGACCAGGCAGAACAATCCTTCCAACTACTATAGATAGATTCTTGAATAGCTTACCTGATCTATCTCAGCTTCTCAGTGAACCCAAACAAACAGGTGAACTAGAGGAAATGACTAGCAGTATGAGCACCATTTTCTCTAGTACATTAGAAATTGTTGCACCAATTAGATTAAAAAAGGTTAGAGAGAAAACTAAAGCACCATGGTACAACAGTGCTACGCATGTTATCAAGAGAGAAACTCGTAACTTAGAGCGCAAATGGAAACAAACTAATTTAGAGGTCTTTAGAATCGCGTGGAAAGACAGTATGTCACGTTATAAAAAGGCTCTAAAAGCAGCCAGGGCTGAGCATCTCCGCAAACTAATAGAAAATAACCAAAATAATACAAGGTTTTTATTTAACACCGTGGCTAGATTAACAAATAAACAGACATCACCTGAACAAAATATTCCGTTACATTTTAATAGTAATGATTTCATGAATTTCTTCACTGAGAAAATAGAAAGCATCAGAAACACAATTGTAAATGTACAATCTTTGACAGCGTCTTATGATTCAGCCTCAATTATCGCCCCTCAAGAACAACTACAGCGCTTTACAACTATAGGACAGGAAGAGCTAAATAAACTTATCACTGCATCTAAACCAACAACATGTTTATTAGATCCAATACCCACTAAACTACTGAAAGAAGTGTTACCTGTAGTGGAAGAGCCTCTTCTCAATATTATTAACTCGTCTCTATCTTTAGGACATGTTCCAAAAACGTTCAAGCTGGCAGTTATAAAACCTCTTATTAAGAAACCACAATTAGATCCAAATAACCTAGCAAATTACAGACCCATTTCAAATCTTCCATTTATGTCTAAAATACTAGAAAAAGTTGTGTCCGCTCAATTGTGCTCTTTCTTGCAAGAAAACGATATCTATGAAAAGTTTCAGTCTGGATTCAGGCCACATCATAGCACAGAAACTGCGCTGGTTAAAATTACAAATGATTTACTTTTAGCCTCTGACCAAGGCTGTATCTCAATACTAGTTTTACTCGATCTTAGTGCTGCGTTTGACACTATAGATCATAAAGTACTCTTAGATCGACTTCAAAATTACACTGGTGTTCAGGGACAGGCATTAAGCTGGTTTAGATCGTACCTATCAGACCGTTACCATTTTGTCCATTTAAATGGGGAAAAATCAAAGATAACGTCAGTAAATTATGGAGTGCCGCAGGGATCTGTATTAGGCCCTCTGCTATTCTCAATTTATATGCTGCCACTTGGTAATATTATAAGAAAACATGTAATAAGTTTCCACTGTTATGCTGATGACACTCAATTATATATTTCATCAAGACCAGATGATAACACTAAATTATCTAAAATGACAGAGTGTGTTAAAGATATAAAATATTGGATGAAGTGTAATTTTCTTCTATTAAATTCAGATAAAACGGAGGTATTACTGATTGGTCCAAAAAACTGCCCACAAAACCTCTTACAATACAACCTTAATCTAGATGGACGTACTGTTACTTTATCCTCTACAGTAAAAGACCTGGGTGTTATACTAGACCGCAACTTGTCTTTTGAAAATCATATTTCAAATGTCACAAGAACAGCCTTTTTCCACCTTAGAAACATTGCTAAGCTACGTAATATGCTATCAGTTTCTGATGCAGAAAAGTTAGTTCATGCATTCATGACCTCGAGACTAGATTACTGTAATGCTTTATTAGCTGGTTGTCCTGCATCCTCCGTAAACAAGCTACAGTTAGTCCAAAATGCAGCGGCTAGAGTTCTTACTAGGTCAAGAAAATATGATCATATAACACCAATTTTATCATCTCTACACTGGTTCCCTATTAAGTTCCGTATCAATTACAAAGTATTGTTACTGACCTATAAAGCCCTAAATGGTTTAGCTCCTGTGTATTTAAGAAATCTTCTATCGCCATATAATCCATCGCGCTCTTTAAGATCGCTAAATTCGAGGCTTCTGGTCGTACCTAGGATAACTAAGTCCACTAAAGGAGGGAGGGCGTTTTCACATCTAGCTCCTAAACTCTGGAATAGCCTTCCTGATATTGTCCGAGGCTCAGACTCGCTCTCCCAGTTTAAAACTAGATTAAAGACGCATCTCTTTAGCCAAGCATTCACATGATGCATCTCATACCTTTTATACTACAGTTAAATCAGATCAAATGCATTCATATTATGAACAGCAGCTACGCTAATTATTTCCCATCTGCCTTTTTTGTTGTTATCTCGGGATGCCTGTCCCGAGATAATTCAAATAGAGTTCGTCAGCTCCAGTTATGTATCCAGCCTCTCATGGAGACTTCAGATGCCCCAACGCCTGTGATGAGACGACTCGACGCCTGTGAAGAGACAACCCAACGCCGACGATATGTTATGCCCTAAATTTTATGATTAACTAACTGTATTTTTGTATGTATATTTTTGAAATGCATTTTCTGTAAAGCTGCTTTGAAACAATATGTATTGTGAAAAGCGCTATACAAATAAACTTGAATTGAATTGAATTGAATCTAACCAAATTTCAATAAGGCTTCATCTTTGCTCCAGGTTAACCCATGATTCATATTTAGAGTCATTAGCAAAACAAAAACTGCTGCTTTTCATACAATATGACTATCATATATTGTGATGCAGCCTGGTTCTTCGGTCCGTTCACGAGTTCACACTCGGATAGATTTCTTTCGTTTGCAATCGGTCCGAAATTACCATGTTAAGCCGATCTCGGACCAAATATTTTGGTGCGAATCCGAGCGAGATTGCCATGTTCACAAATAACCAAACTAAGGCTGTGTGTCCACCAAAGCGTTTTTAGCCTGCTGAAAAAAATAAAATAAATGCACAAGGTTCTGAAACAAATGCTGGAATATACGGGGATGGAATATACCGTTTTTACAGTGTAAAAATCATTATGTTTGTGGAATGTCCCCATAAAACCTGGAAACCCAACTTGTGTGTGTGTCTGAGGACTTCCATATGGTTTAATCTGGAAAAAAGCCAATGCACATATCCTGAGCAGGAGCTGCAGAGAAGTGTGTGAAGACTGCTAGACAAACTAAACAGAACATGAACCCTTTTCCAGTTTAGTCCTTCAGCTTCAACAGAATGTGGATTGCTTAAGGATAGCCCGAGTTCAAGAATTATTGTCTGGTAAAGCATTGCTTTTGTTGGACAACATACTGTAAATAAATATAAAGTGTTTGCCGTTCGGGTTGATCACGGAAGTCATTTATATCATGGCCTGAAGCTGGAGTCGAGGTTCGCCCTCCTTTGAGCGCGTTCTGGTGATGAATGGAGCGACTCTGGGCTAAAGTTAAACACATTCACCCATGGCATCCTAAATATAGATTTTTTCCTCTGGTTGCAAAACCCACAGCAAGGATTAGAGAATACAGAGTCAGCGCCATTCTGACAGTTCTCGAAATCTAGTGAAGAGGGGAAAATCGAGGGTAAAAAAAAAAAAAAGACATCCAATGCCCCGAAACCGTTCATATTATTCAGCCGTTTCATACACTCCAGGCTAAACAAGAAGAAAGTTTCAGGCTGACCAAGGGTTCAGGAAAGTACATGTGCCCCAGTGTCAGAAATGTCTTAGAAAACTTTGATTTGGAAGCAATATTTGTGACTTTAAGGGCCCCTTTTTTTTCAAACTATATAAAAACATACTTCTGGTTCTGTCTAATGCTTCAATTAAAGAATTGAAATGAAATACTTATAAAATCATATACATATTAAATCATATGAAGCCCCTAAGGGGACATGGGTTGGAACAAAAATATGAGATGGGAGGACAAATAATAAGTCAATGGTTTTGAGTTCTCTAGCAAATGTTTTGCGTTCCCCTGAGAAACTTTGCGTTCCATTTTGTGAAACATTTATTGGAAATAGAAATGTTTGGTAGCATTATAAATGCATCCTTAATGAATTAATTACATGGATGGATGGATGGATGGATGGATGGATGGATGGATGGATGGATGGATGGATGGTTTTGAACAGTAGTGTATTTTGTAGACAGATGAATTTTTTTTTTTTTTTTGCAGACAGCAAAAGACAGACACTTTTAATATTCGCATTTTAAATATAAATATAAGTGTGACTACCAGCTTTACACCCAGCGGGGTCTCATTTATGAAACTGCGTAGGATCCTTTCTAAAAGTGTACGTGCGCCCGAAAGCCAAAAATGGCTAAAAAAATATTCAGACATAAATAAATAATTAGAAAACTAAAACTAAGGTTGGAAATAAAACTGTGCGTATGCCAGAACCTGTGCAAAATTCCCTTTATAAATCCAATGTATGGAGCTTACAACGCCTTGTTTTACTGTGCATATCCTCATCTGCATATCATTTGCATATGCATAATCATCCACGTGATACCATGTTTAAAGGTACAAGACATTAGTAAAATGGGAGATACAGATGTGGCATTAAATTGCTAAAAATCATTTAGTAGCCTATCCTTGCCTTGTTTTTGAATAAATAACATTAATGAGAACGGCATATTTAATCTAAATGTGTATATCAGATGTAAAGCATAGTTTAAATCATTCTTTTATTTATTTAAACTGTATTGTGAACCTGCACTGTATTTGTGATTAGGACTCTACACGTACGCCTCTTTCAGGTCCTGTTTTGTGCGTACGGTTATAAATGAGGTCCCTGGTCTTTTTAGGAAAGGTGAGGTGTTCCACGTCTTTAGTCATGGAAAGAAGCAGAGAGGAAGAAAGGAACATTTCCTTTAGAGATGCTCTGAATATAACATAATATAATGAGCACAAGTTCAGTCATTATTTCATTGGCACGGCGGTGTGAAACTGTACAAGTCAAGACACCGGTCACGACCTCAGAGGCACCGCACAGTCTGAACACAGTTTAAAACATGCTGTAGTCTTTATTTTTTATCTGATGTTGATGCAAAA
Source organism: Phoxinus phoxinus (assembly GCF_949152265.1). Lineage (NCBI taxonomy): Eukaryota > Metazoa > Chordata > Actinopteri > Cypriniformes > Leuciscidae > Phoxinus > Phoxinus phoxinus. The sequence goes on along the minus strand of NC_136880.1, from coordinate 17,527,661 downwards.
TAGCCAAGGTAGGGCAACATATTCGCCAATGTGAAATGAAGCCTCTCAGGTTGTGGAGACTGTTACGGTCGGCTGCCACTTCTGTTGTGGAATTAATAACCTCTTTATGTGATGAAAAGATTGAAGTTTAAGTCATTTTCAAACCAAATTAAAACCAACTTGACATTTGAAGTATGTCTGATTGTTGTCTGTCAGGGCAAACTCACACTACAGGACTGCAAGACTACCTGAATTGCTGTGGTGCTCAAACCATACAACAAGATTTCTTGTAATATGTCGTCATCTTGTCATAGCAACATATTGTCATATACTGCACAACGCTGACGAGGTGCACAATGACATTTGGTTAAGAGGCAGTCCCAATCAACAGCGAAAAAATGTTTCCTCACATAAATTCACAGTGATCATGAGATTTTCCCATTAATAGCTACCATCTGCACTGTGATTGGCTGGATTAGTTGCACCTTGTTGAATTAGCCACACAAGATCCAACCCGATCTCACTGCAATTTGTACGTATTTATCTAATTCGTACGAATTCAAACAGCCTCACTTGTACGCTTTTGTAAGATTTTTGCTAAATCGTACTTATTTTACGAGTTGCCAAATTCGTATGAATTCGTACAAATGACCTACCCCTGACCCCGCTCCTAAACCTACCCATCACTGGGGTTTAGATGAATCGTACGAATGAATATGAATTAGCCACCTTTTACTTACTCGTACGAATTCGTACAATTTAGCCACCTTTTACTCACTCGTACGAATTCGTAAATTAGCCACCTTTTACTCACTCGTACGAAATTAGCCACCTTTTACTCACTCGTACGAAATTAGCCACCTTTTACTCACTCGTACGAATTAGCCACCTTTTACTCACTCGTACGAAATTAGCCACCTTTTACTCACTCGTACGAATTCGTACAAATTAGCCACCTTTTACTCACTCGTACGAATTAGCCACCTTTTACTCACTCGTACGAAATTAGCCACCTTTTACTCACTCGTACGAATTCGTAAATTAGCCACCTTTTACTCACTCGTACGAAATTAGCCACCTTTTACTCACTCGTACGAATTCGTAAATTAGCCACCTTTTACTCACTCGTACGAAATTAGCCACCTTTTACTCACTCGTACGAATTAGCCACCTTTTACTCACTCGTACGAAATTAGCCACCTTTTACTCACTCGTACGAATTAGCCACCTTTTACTCACTCGTACGAATTAGCCACCTTTTACTCACTCGTACGAATTCGTACAAATTAGCCACCTTTTACTCACTCGTACGAATTCGTACGAGTCAGTAAAAGGTGGCTAATTCGTACGAGTGAGTAAAAGGTGGCTAATTTGTACGAATTCGTACGAGTGAGTAAAAGGTGGCTAATTCGTACGAGTGAGTAAAAGGTGGCTAATTTCGTACGAGTGAGTAAAAGGTGGCTAATTTACGAATTCGTACGAGTCAGTAAAAGGTGGCTAATTCGTACGAGTGAGTAAAAGGTGGCTAATTCGTACGAATTCGTACGAGTGAGCAAATTAGCCACCTTTTACTCACTCGTACAAATTTGTAGAAATAAGCCACCTTTTACTCACTCGTACGAATTAGCCACCTTTTATTCACTCGTACAAATTCGTAGAAATTAGCCACCTTTTACTCACTCATACGAATTCGTACGAATTGGTCGTGAGATGGTGTTGCAATATCACATGGCTCATAGTTGACGAGCATCAGCGATTTGGCCGCGATCTTTGAGATTTCCAAGTTGTGCGACATCAAAATCCAGCCTAAAGTCATGTAAGCTCGTCTTGTTGCCTTGAGAAATCATCTAGAAAATAGTCGTGTTCAGATTCTACATTAGAACACATCTTATGGTCAGAGGACTATCCAGCTGTCAGGGGTTATATAAACTGTTTCATTATCTGAATGTTTGTTCAGGTTCACAAAGTAAGCTTCATGAATCAATTTGTAAGTGACAAATTTACAGCTGTGTATAATGTTATTCAGTCTCAACGGGAAACTTTTTGCACATCGCGGCCACTTTGTTGCTGATTATGCAGACAAAAACATCACATCATAAATGTCAGCATGTACTCGAAAAAGCCACATGGCTGTGGTTTCATGAAATTTGAGCCGTAAACACAGATGTTACAGCAATAGTTCACTGTAAATAGGGGCAGCGGGAAAGAAGCAAATAAGGAACTTCTGCAGTGAAAATGTTGCTTTTTCTCTTTGAGGGGATGAAGGGGAAAACTAAGGTAAATTAATTGAGATCTACATGACAAGCAGCACCTGACCTGACAGTACCAACAACTCCATACTATATATACTGTCAAACCAGAACACACACAACCGTTGCTATAGCTGCCGTCTGTGACAGCATCCTATAGTAAGACAAATATAAGCTCATAAATAACTGATTTGGACGCTGTACACAAGCATGAGCTCTAGCTGTGCATGCCAAGCGCACAAAAGACTCGCAAAGGATTTCAAAATAGATGATGTGAGAGGAACCCTGCTATGTATTATAATATAGGACATAACATTTTGGGGGTAAAATTTGTATTTTGAATTTTTTTTAAAGCAGTTTTTGTTGATAATTTGTTTGAAGGCTCATCCATGTGACCCTACATAGGACAACCGGTTTGGAAAATGGATGTATGGACGATTATGAGGTAAAATAGTCATAGGATCCAGGCGGGTTCACTTGTATTAATATGAATGGGAGAAAGTGCACCACGCAATATGGCGGAATGACTGGTGCTGAGATCTGGATAGAAAAAACATCCATAACACTGCAGCACAGAATAGTCAATTGTCCATCTATTTCAAGACATCACTATGGAATAATAATAATAAAAAAAGTAAACAAAATGCACTTGTGATCCAGTATTTTAATCTCTAAAAACAACGGGACATTCTAAACCGTGAAAAAACACATGAATTACCATAATTTACTAAAGATATTAAAAGACTAAATCTTATTGATGATGCATAGGTGAGCAGATGAGTCCATAGTATGCATTATCAATAAAGTGTACATTGAATTTGGTATTTTAATATCACTGTCTTACTACATTAGTACTTATACAAACCTGGTAAAAATGAATGGGTCTATAAGGGTGTGACGTCACGTGATATGGATTGGTATAGTCATCACATCACTGCAGTCCCTTTCAAGAGAAGTCGGTTCACTCGGCAGCCGTATTTGCAACGCCACCGGGCAGCTACTGTATTTTGGGCATCCAACTATCTACTTTAATGTTGAGATCCTGAAATTTCAAAACTGCTTGCCATACTCATATTTAAATAACATATTTCAAATCTACGACAAAATCTGTTTCTTAAGCGTTTTCAGGCTGGATCAGCCAATTGCACGTGCAGTCTCAGGAGTGACATGATGATTTTATCAATTTATGATTGGCTCTTTTCTTTAGAAGGCGAGCCTTTTTCTACCATATTGTGCTTTGCACATTCTCTCATTAATATGAGTGAACCCCGTCTTGGTATATGCAAATACCATCAGAAGGTCAGAGAAGCGTGCTGAAATGTAGGCCTATGCCTTTTTTGCTATCTGAGTATAAAAAACTAAATTAAATGGACAGTTACTGTTTTTTTTGTTGGTTTGTTGTTTTTTGTTTTATAAATGAGGCAGTATCTAATTAAATATACACTAATTTGCTAATATCTAATATCTTTTTTAGATCAGACATCTCAGCATTGAAGAAGGCCAGGTACAAAAGTCTTGTTTCAGTTTGTTTATATATTAGAGTCAATGTTTTTTTTACAGAGGGAAGTTCGTATTTTATATCTCTTTATCACTCAATATATCAGAATATACTGTCAACACCCAGAGAGAAAAAAATCACCACATTTTTAAGGAATAAAATGTTATATAAATCAGGCAACTGGTATGAAAAAAACCCCTCTGTAAAAAAAAAAACCTTCAGAATGTAGATAGGAATAAAACTGGAACATTTGGTGTATGCTACTGAAGTAGAGTTTCCTGGCTCAGTGCAGGAGAAAAAAAAACATTACTGTAAATATAAAAGGGCTCCTGAGTTAGACAACATTAGCTCTTTTGTCTTCAGGAGTTGCTTTGTTTGTATGCATGTGTAAGATGAGAATCTGTTGGAGCTTATTTGACTCTCAAGGGAGCTGGATGCTCTAATTGTGATGAATTCATGGTAAATGCTTTTGTTCTGAGAGCAATGAGAATCAAGCGTTGACATGTTGAGCATGTTTGGCTTTCGAGGGAGCTAAATGCATTCACTGTGATACGTTTGCTGTGGGAAGCTCCACCCATGCTTGACTTTCTCTTGCAAAATGAGTCGAGCATCTGCACCTTGCGATTTGGGTTCCAGTGCTGTAGCTGTGAGCCTTTCATTCCTAGATCTTCACATTGCTTGTATAATGTCTCCCATGTAGTCGAACTTTTTGCATGTGGAGGGGTAGCGTGACCAGTGATATGCGAGGATGCCCCGGTTAAAGAGTTGCTTGCGAGCGATCTCTACCTTGGTGCTGCATCCTCTTGAAAGGGACTTACCTTGCCAGTAGAGAGTAGTTCGGCTCTATTCTGTTTACCTCCCTCCCCAACTATGGTTGGGGTTTAACATAGGGACTTTGATACCCTTGGGAGGAAGTGTGGTGATGATGGATTTCATGGGCAGAACGCTAAGCATCCCATGCCCCTCTTTTACCCCCCTCTCTAGTTATATACTGGAGTTTCAAGTAGGGCTAATGGCTTCCTTCCACACATATCTTCCACATATCTTTCCGTACAGGATGGATTGATCTATGGGCCGTCAGCCATTCATCTCCCTCTACAACCATTGTTGGGCTTCAAGTAGGGATGTACGCTCCACTTTGGATGGGTTACTTGGTAGTATAGTTGTTCCATGACAGTTGGAAGACTATAAGTCCAATCCTTCTCTTTTTCTGCCCTCTCCGGTTCATGATTTTAATTAGGGCTAAAAGATTCCCATTAGACCTCCCTTAATAACCTTCCCAAGATTGAGATATAGATGAAGTTATGATGGGCGATTCCATTGGGGCATAGAGCCTGGTTTACGAGAATGTCTTTGGGTACCACAGTATGTCCCATGGTCTTGTTACCTACCTCCGTTATGATTTGTATGTGGTCGGGATATATGCTTTCCCTTGGCTGGTGGTGATACTAAGGTGGTAGCTAAAGGCTTATGGGCAGAGTTAAGTTGGACTTAACATTTTCTTGTCCACCTGTCGCCTTTCTCAGTAACCTCAGTTTGGAGGTACTGGCTTGCTCCCTTTGGTAGACTGCTCTCTACAAGCCTCATAAGGCTTATACATAACATTGCTGAGGCTATGTTGTGTATTCCCCTTATAGCCTTGCTTCTGGGCTTTCAGGCCAAGGATGGGGCTGTCTAAATCTGAACTTCCTCATCTAAAGTCAGAAGTTTGTGGGATATTCTTTAAGTGCCTGTGGATACTAACCAGTGGAACAGAGCCCCTGTGCATCTCTTGCACATAGGATGTGGCCTTGGGTGTTGCTGTGCTCTTACGACTCCGGTTTGACCCGTGAAGTTACTTAAGTGCTGTGGCCACTCTGTTTGTGCATACTCACAGTCTAGTAGGGCAGGACTTTTCTTCAGCATGGCTTAGTGGGTATTGCTTTCCCCATAGCGTCAGCAACGCAGCATCGCAGTTCCACTTAGAAAGGGAACGTCTCAGTTTGTGAATGCAAAGGGGAATGAGGGGAATCTCATTGGCATACCTCCTTCAGACAAAAAAGTTGATGACTTGTAACTCAGATGATCTTTTATATTCCCGGGCGCTCCGCATGTGACATCATAGACGGCTGTCTGACAATGATTATTGGTGGTTGTTTACACATGCTCAGACACCAGTCAGAAAGCTCAGGGCGTTCCCCCTAGCATCAACAACAAGACGCAGGATCTTGTTACCCTTCTCAGGGAACAGGAAACTGGGTTGCATTCGCAACCTGAGATGGTTTGTCTGCAGTGTATTGATTCAGTGAGTTATACGTATATTTCTAATACTTTTTTTTTTTTCAGAATCCAGCCTTGAGGTCATGAATGCATTAACTAACAGTTCTGCGTTTGTCATTGAAAGCATATGTCGTAATTTAGATATATTTTTAAGATGGAAGAATGCGGTTTTACAGATGCTAGAAACATGGCTTTCAAATTAAAGATTGGTATCAAAGAGCACACCCAGGTTTGTAACCGACGACGAAGACTTGACAGAGCAGGGTTTTTGTCAAAAAATTAAAAACTAAATTTTTTCAGAATTAAGTAGTAGAAAATTACTAGTCATCCAATTTTATTTTATATCAGCTGCATTCCTTTAATTTTGTGAATTGGTAAGTTTCGTCAGGGCGCAAAAAAATCTAGATCAGGGGCCGTATTCACAAAGCATTTTATCTTACCACTAGGAGTACTCCTAAATCGCACTAAAAGATTTTAGCTAGGAGTGTTCTCTAACGCCTTTCAGACCTACTCTTAGTAAGGAAAAATGACAACTCCTAAACTAAGAGTGAGTCTTCGTTGCTATGGATGACGTCAATTCTCATGCACGAGCTTCCTCGCAATGATCTCGGTGATTGGTTGTTAGATGACAGGGCCATCATGCGGAACATAACACAGACGCACACCAAATCATGGAATTACGACATCTAAATATGTCTGTGTCCTACACAAAATAATAATAATAATATCATCGAAATGCATATATAATGACATGTTTGTGCAGGCCCCAGTGAAGTGTAATTCTAAAAAGGCAGAGAGAGAGAGAGAGAAAAGTTGTGAATTAAATTAAATTAAATCAAGGTAGCCTAATACCCTAACGAAAACCGCCCCTTGCCTAATAATGAAAAATGACACTTGCATTAACACTTGCTTGGTTAATTGACATCCTATTAGCCTAAATACAATAGACTACTTAAAGCAAGGAAATGTTGCTCCTATTGAAGTAATGTAATAGTTGAATGACGGTGGATTATGAACTCGGCAAAACGGAAAAGAAAGCCCAACTGACGAAGGATCAGTTACTGCTGCTGGCCCAGTTGGTGATGGAAAAAAAAAACATAATAAAAGGGAAATTCGGCACTGGGATACAACATCGAGAATTGTGAAGTTTGCATCTAACACAATCTGGGTATTGATGGAGTGGGTTTTCTTTCTATTCACAAACACGTCCTCATCCTGACGTGGTGCAATTATTTTAATATGTGTCCCGTCTATAGCACCGACCACTCCGGGCACACCGGCAATATCCATAAAGCTGGCTTTGTTTCTTTGGAGTTGGCGAATGTCCAAAGGAAAACTTATGAACTGTCGAATAATATGGGGTCTACAGAGTGCATTGATGGTTTGGTGGATGGATCTGCTTCCCGATGGCTGGGATATCGCTAGATCGTCGGCATTACACAATTGCATTTTCCCCGTTGCCAGGTAGCGAAGTGTTATCAAACATTTCAATTCGGCACTGATTGGGTTGTTGCGATTAGTTGGCGCTGTTATTGCATCCCAAGATCCACAACAATCAGTATTCCCTCAAGGTTAAGGCGGTATCTTTGTAATAACTTCGTGTCATTGGCTGTCTCCAACACACTGTGTCGCGCGGCGATTTTAAGATTGTGAATAGGTCTTAGTGAGTTAGGAGTCCTCTCGACTTCTTTTAAGCTGTCCCAGACTTAGGTGCTACTTTTAGGGCTAAAATGCTTCGTGAATTACTCTTAGTGAAAAAAATTAGGAGTCCTAAAGTTAGGAGTGACACGCCCATTATTTTTACGAGTTGCTCCTAAATTCGCCTGTTAGGAGCTACTTTTAGCCTTAAAATTCTTTGTGAATACGGCCCCAGAGTATCATCAGCATAACAGTGAAATAGTGTTGGGGACACTTAATATTCAACAGTATTATGGATCTGCCTGCACTGACACCATTATTTGAGAACTGAACTGAGCTGCACGATGACATCTCCAGAATATGTATATATATATATATAAATTAACTGAATTAATACAATTTTTACGTCAAAAATGAACAATCACTGAACTTACTTAAGCTGGACTGTGACGCCATTTTCCTCCAGATCTGCTGTACAGCCGAAACAAACTTTGTTGTATTATTTTCCTGTTATCACTGTAAAGCTGTTTTGGAAACAATCTGTATTGAAAAAAGCGCTAAATAAAGGTAAAAAAAATTAAAATAGTTTGTCATCTTGCAATTGTATGCATGGCCTGCATATTTAATCTGGTAATAAAACATCGTCTTATGAGGCAGCATAATCAAGTTGTGACCATTTGAAACAAGCTTATGCCTATGATATCTTAAATTGGTGCACATGGAGTTCACTATGTTTTGGGAAAAGAGCTAGAGTCTTTTCTGTCAGCATGGTCTTGTGAGATGGCCACAAGCACTGGGGTTAGAGAAACAGAGAGTGCTTGGAAAACCAACACAGCGGGGCATCTGAACAGCTGTGCCCCCATTACTCTCACTGCCCACATGACCACCACACAGAACACATAGGATGTGATTACTATTGACCTGAGCAGAAGAAGAAGAAAAAAAAGACAACACCATCCATACCCCCCGGGGGACTTTTAGAGATGTGTTGGCCTCATGATTACAGCACTCTCTCTCTCTCTCTGTGTGTGTGTGTGTGTGTGTGTGTGTGTGTGTTTGTGTGTAACTACACACTGACCTCTCTACCATCCATCTCTATTACTGGCACAAATAACACAGCACTGCAGGACACAGTGTTGTTCGGTTCTTTCTCATTGCTCTTGTCCTTAACTGCAAACTTCAGAAGTTTCAGCTTTATTTAAAGGCAGAATTCAAAATGTCCTTTATTCTCCATAATGTCATTACTTCTAAAAGAGCAGCATGAACATTCTGCTTATTATATTATTTTGCGTAAAAGAAGATAATAAGCAGAATGTTCATGCTGCTCTTTTCTATTTACAATATAAGTGAACAGGGACATTCACACAGATATTCAGTTAGAGATCTATACTTAATATCCCAATGATTTTTGGCATAAAAGAAAAATCGATAATTTTGACCCATACAGTGTTTTGTTGGCTATTGCTGGAAATATACCCATGGGACATGTGACTGGTTTTGTGATCCAGGGTCACATACTGTATATGTACTGTATATATAGACCTCATAATTTTTATCAAAAATATCATAATTTGTTAGGTTCTAAGCAGGACGTGTGCACTTTTCCTTGTGGCAGAAAGTCAGGGCATACTGCAGGTATTTAAAACTAAGCACTTCTTGCTGCTCACCATTATCAAGTAAAGGATTTGGATGTTGACTGGTGATCTTTTATATGTTAATGACATTCATTTGGCGACGTTTACAAGCAGAGCTAGTAAAAATGCGATGTATAACTTGGATGCACGTTTTATTGTGCATGCATGCGTTCGTTCTCTAAATCACATGCCTTTGCACATTTTAAAAAAGATCGTAAGATCAAATGTAGGGTGGTTTCTATGCAACAATTTATAAATAAGGCCCCCTCCAGCAACATAGTGTCGGCCCAGATCCGGCCCACATCTGGCTGACACTATGTTGCTGTGTAAGGGCTGTGTTTAGATAATATCCTGCCCAACATTTGTTTCTTGTTCAATAAGCCAGTTCTCTTCTCAACACAAAAATAATGTAGCAACCTCCGTTTAATGCCAACTTTAAAATATTGTCAGACGATCAAGATTCAAACCTGCATTCTCTTGCAGACATAATAAAGGCAAAGAGCTCTCAGTTACTCGCTTTAAGTTAGGGATTGAGCACATCTAAAGGTGAAATCCTAGAATCGCTCCAGGGTACTTTTATGATACTTTTATAAGTACGTTTTGTACTTTTTTTTTTTTTTTAGCTTGACAGTCGCTATTACTACTTACTTTCATTATATGGAAACTTAAGAAGCATCTTTGACTAAAGAAGCACAGAGCATAGATATTCTGCAAACCTTTAAATAATAAGAAACATGTAGCCAGATATATCAACATTTAAACCTTTGAGATATTTGACTTTGTTGGTGGTAAGTTTCATGCATATCCAATTTCCCTTCCACAGTTTCCCCCTTCATCTTACACTTTTCAAGCAATAAAGCTCAACTAAGGGCTTGAAAACCTCTATTGAGCCTTTTTGTGCTGAATCTCCAATTTTCACCTTTGAGAGAGAGCGGACCAGGTTTTCCATCTCTATTAAATGAATGGAGAGTAAAGACCTGAGGTGCATCCACAGATCAAATGCATCGACGTGCTGACTCAGACGCGGGACGCTCGGAGACGCTGCAACTCTTTAGCATGGCAGCGTCGATCAATAGAGCAAAGCTGGTGATTCAGGACGGCGCCGTGCCGAGCCAACAAATTGGGACGCTCTTCATCTTTTGATCAACATTTCACTCTGATGAAGATCAGTGCCAACATCAGTTCAGAGCAACATGTTGATGACAACACGCGTCTCCCAGAGCGAGCTCACTTCTGAGAATGATTAGAAAATGTCTCTGTGTGGATTGATGGGCTCACAAACTTCTGCAGTCAGAATGTGAGTTAAAATTAAATGGATCGAAAGTGGCATTTGTAATGTTTTGATTTCCATTTCAAATAAATGCTGTTCTCTCGACCTTTCTGTTCACCAAAGAATCCTGAAAAATAAGGATCATGGCTTACACAAAAATATCAAGCAGCACAACTGTTTTCAACTTATAATAATAATAAATGTCTATTAAGCACCAAAACAGCATATTAGAATGAATTCTGAAGGATCATGACACTGAAGACTGGAGTAATGATGAGTAATGATGCTGAAAATAAATTACATGGTAACACTTGGGCCCTATCTTGCACCCAGCGCAATTGACTTTGTACACCGACGCATGTATCATTCATATTTTGCACCCGCGCAAAGCAGACTTTTCCCTCCACAGACGCACGTCGGTTAAGAAATACACCTGCGCTCCCCGGGGCGGTTTAGCGCAAAGAGGAGGTGTGTTCCGGCGCAAACGTCCCCTGGTGCTATTTTGCAGTTTTAAAAAACAATTCCGCCACTGACCTGGAAAAAAATAGTCTAAAGACAGTGGCGCGTTGCGCGTTAGTCATATGGTATCTTAAGCGCGCATGCTTGGCCATAATGTACCATTCTCTAATCTAAACAGACGCAGCAGTTTTTATTTTTGCAAATCATACATTATTACAAGGAAACATATTAACACACGAGGGAAATCATTGTTGTGTCCATGAAGATGTGAAAAAATTGTCATAAATCTAGCTTACACATTTACCCAAATTATTATACGCCTGTTTAACCGAAGCTAATTTGGGTGGGTTTCTCCCATCCCCATACATTGTCACTTCTCTGTGTTTTACGGCCCTGACGAGAACGTCGGTCTCCTCGGCTGTGAACTGCTCCTGGCGTGCGCCGGCAAATCCGCCGTTATAATAGCGATCCGCCATGGAACAAGTGCGCCTGCTCTTAAAGGGAATGTTGGATGACGCTCTGATTGGTTTATTTCACGTTACGCCCAAACCACACCTATGAATAATGAAGCTACTTCAGACCAACCCCTTTTAGATTTGCGCCAGGCGCAAGAGTCATTTATCCCGCCGGGAAAATAGCAACAGCGCCCAAGACCCGCCCACAAAGTTCTTGCGCTTTGCGCTTTGACACTTGCGTTTCAGATCGTTAAAATAGGGCCCATTATTTCGATGGTCCACTTTAGACATTCTACTAACTATAAGTAACGTTACAGCTACATGTTAACTATTGGTCATTAGAGTATTAGTAGACTGTCTGCTTAATATTTGCTAACACTTTTTTGTTGTTGGTCCTCCAACAGATATTCTACTGACTATAAGAAACGTGGCAACTACAAGTCAACTTACTCTACTAACCCGAACCCTAATCATTACCTAACAGTCTACTGACAGTCTACTAATACTCTAATGAGAGTTAGTTGACATGTAGTTGAAAAGTTACTTATAGTTAGTAGAATGTCTAAAGTGGACTATCGAAATGAAGTGTAACCAATTAGGGTATAAAATATATTGAAATATAAAAATATATATATTAAATTGTAATAATAATTTACATTATTATGTGTTTTACTGTAATTTTGACCAAATAAATGCAGCCTTGGTGAGCAAAAGAGACTTCTTTCAAGTATTATTGACTTACCCCGCTTTGCATCAGAAGGCCTTTAAGCAGTGTGGAGCACTTTTATAATGTATATATGCACTTTTATAATGTATATATGCACTTTTATAATGGATAGATGCACTTTTATGATAGATAGATGCACTTTTATAATGTATATATGCACTTTTATAATGGATAGATGCACTTTTATAATGGATAGATGCACTTTTATGATGGATAGATGCACTTTTATAATGTATATATGCACTTTTATCATGTATAGATGCACTTTTATAATGTATATATGCACTTTTATAATGGATAGATGCACTTTTATGATGGATAGATGCACTTTTATGATGGATAGATGCACTTTTATGATGGATAGATGCACTTTTATGATGGATAGATGCACTTTTACAATGGATATATGCACTTTTATGATGGATATATGCACTTTTATAATGTATATATGCACTTTTATAATGTATATATGCACTTTTATGATGGATAGATGCACTTTTATGATGGATAGATGCACTTTTATAATGTATATATGCACTTTTATAATGGATAGATGCACTTTTATGATGGATAGATGCACTTTTATGATGGATAGATGCACTTTTATGATGGATAGATGCACTTTTATGATGGATAGATGCACTTTTATAATGTATATATGCACTTTTATAATGGATAGATGCACTTTTATAATGGATAGATGCACTTTTATGATGGATAGATGCACTTTTATAATGTAAATATGCACTTTTATCATGTATAGATGCACTTTTATAATGTATATATGCACTTTTATAATGGATAGATGCACTTTTATGATGGATAGATGCACTTTTATGATGGATAGATGCACTTTTATGATGGATAGATGCACTTTTATGATGGATAGATGCACTTTTATAATGGATATATGCACTTTTATGATGGATATATGCACTTTTATAATGTATATATGCACTTTTATAATGGATAGATGCACTTTTATGATGGATAGATGCACTTTTATGATGGATAGATGCACTTTTATAATGGATAGATGCACTTTTATAATGGATAGATGCACTTTTATGATGGACAGATGCACTTTTATGATGGATAGATGCACTTTTATGATGGATAGATGCACTTTTATGATGGATAGATGCACTTTTATAATGGATAGATGCACTTTTATGATGTATATATGCACTTTTATAATGTATATATGCACTTTTATAATGTATATATGCACTTTTATAATGGATAGATGCACTTTTATGATAGATAGATGCACTTTTATGATGTATATATGCACTTTTATAATGTATATATGCACTTTTATAATGTATATATGCACTTTTATAATGGATAGATGCACTTTTATGATAGATAGATGCACTTTTATAATGGATAGATGCACTTTTATGATGGATAGATGCACTTTTATAATGGATAGATGCACTTTTATGATGGATAGATGCACTTTTATGATGGATAGATGCACTTTTATAATGTATATATGCACTTTTATAATGTATATATGCACTTTTATAATGGATAGATGCACTTTTATAATGTATATATGCACTTTTATAATGGATAGATGCACTTTTATAATGTATATATGCACTTTTATAATGGATAGATGCACTTTTATAATGTATATATGCACTTTTATAATGTATATATGCACTTTTATAATGGATAGATGCACTTTTATGATGGATAGATGCACTTTTATGATGGATAGATGCACTTTTATGATGGATAGATGCACTTTTATAATGTATATATGCACTTTTATAATGGATAGATGCACTTTTATAATGTATATATGCACTTTTATAATGGATAGATTCACTTTTATGATGGATAGATGCACTTTTATAATGTATATGTGCACTTTTATAATGTATATATGCACTTTTATAATGGATAGATTCACTTTTATGATGGATAGATGCATTTTTATAATGTATATATACACTTTTATAATGGATAGATTTACTTTTATAATGGATAGATGCACTTTTATAATGGATAGATGCACTTTTATGATGGATATATGCACTTTTATAATGGATATATGCACTTTTATAATGGATAGATGCACTTTTATGATGGATAGATGCACTTTTATAATGGATATATGCACTTTTATAATGGATAGATGCACTTTTATGATGGATAGATGCACTTTTATGATGGATAGATGCACTTTTATAATGGATAGATGCACTTTTATGATGGATAGATGCACTTTTATGGACTTCAAAACAGAAACGACAATTCACTGCCATTATACAGCTTGGAAGAGCCAGGACATTTTTTTATTACAACTCCGATTGTATTCGTCTGAAAGAAGAATGTCAAGGACGACTTGAGGGGTGAGTAAATCATGGGCTAATTTCCATTTTTGGGTGAAATCCTTTAAAAAAAAAATATTATAAAGTGTCTATTTTTACAAAAGCAGAGCCACAAAACAATGGAGATTAATCCATGTGTCTTTTCATTGGCTAATAGTACAGAAGGCTCTTATTGTCTATTTTTGGTGCTTTTACGAATTAAAGTCCACTAATGGCATACTTGATGAAGTGTAGCCCGAGGAAGCGTGCATTTGTACTGTGAATTTAGCCTGTCCGAGCATGGAGAGATTAACACAGCTCAGTGGTCTCAGCGTGTCAGGCCTAAGTGCGAATCTCACTAAAGACAAAGCAGCCAGCTGGAGCCGCAGCCCCGTGTGTAATTCCAGTGTGTGGCATACTGAATAAACCCAAAGAACTGGAAAGCCAAGCGTAAGGCGATGCGTTAGATCAACATGATTGCTGCCCTCTCTAGGGCAAATTGATATGGTTGTTAAACCAGTTTTATATCACATAGCAACATATACCCGGTCTAATTGTGACATATCGCCCATGCTAGCCATATGTAACATCATATGACTCTGATTCCCTTGCTAACAATGTGTGTGTGTGCTGTAAGTGGAAAATGTTGATGCTAATTTGTGCTAATTATAAAAGCAGAACCATGCTGAAAAATAGATGAGTGGTTTCCTCAAGGGAAGCTTTCTATAAATGTTGTACACTCATTGCCAGCATGTAATGGCATTTTAGATAAGGGGAGACAGGAAGCGATGCTATTTTCGGACGCATCAAAGTGCCACACCACCATAAATACGAACCAGCTAAATCTGATTTGAAGAAATTCACACGCGCTGCTGAAAAACAGAGGCAGACGATCGGAGACGCGCTAATAGGAAAGAGTCAGAGGTTGTAGCGCTTGCAAAGGAGAAAACTAACTGCGCTAATGTGTTGCGTTTCCTCATTTATGCTGATGCTTTAGCAACGGCTGCTGTCCCGCTCGGAAATACTTAGAACTCCCTTTGAGACTTGGAAAGCTAGCGTTAAAACTCACGTGGTGCTTTTAAAATGGGTCTGTGTTTATTTTCTGAACGGCCGGCCATCTGGTGGAACGCTTGTCTGGTGAAGTCTTATGCGGTGCACTTGGAAAATTGTCATTTAAATCAATTGTGTCTAATCTGGCCTGCAATAAAGACACGTTACAACTTTTACAGGAATAAATGGTATTTATAAGGAGAGCAATTGTGCCGCTATAGGACTTTAGGCAAAATTCATCTTCATTTTTCAACATCTTCTGTGGATAAGCTTCAGTGATCTTGGTAATAGGGGAACACAGGTGGTGTCTCTGATAAGGTAACAAATGGGTGAGCTGTCAAAGCACACTACTGAAATATTTGACCAATCTCTCATTCTCACTCGAGCAACAAAAAAAAAAGTCAGTGGCAGATTGGACGGCAGATGATCAATAAAGCTCTGAAAGCAGTAGGTTTTCTCGGGGCATATGCTGATGCCCCATCAAAGCTAATATAGCCAGCTGTGTGCTGTAATAGCCAGGAATGAAATTATCTCTGGCAATAATTGGCACAAATCTTAGCGACAAATCCAAACTCAAAACATCTTTGCTGGGTAAAAAAAAAAAAGAGCCATGTAGAGGAAAAATAACTGACACTTAGAACTGTGAACAAACTCCACTAGGTGCGAAAAAAGAAAGAAGCAACACAAAAACACCTCCTGAAAGTGATATGCTTTGCTGCAGTTTTGAGTACACTTTCAAAAGTGCATTAATGGGATTTTTCACCAGAATTTTTTTTTTTGTTTAGGACCCTACTGACTTTCATCAATGGCCCAAAACAGTTCAAAATATCTTCCTTATACAGCATAAAAACAGTATAAACTAATACAGTGTAAACAAAATAATTCCTTAACTGAGTTCATTCATTTGATCAACATTTGATCAATAGTCAATAATGCTAAATATTATTTATATAAAATAATAAAACAGAGGGGTGCTTAGACCAAGGACAGAAATTGGCTTGGTGCACAAATCCCATGAGTTTTGGTGTTTTACATTTATAAAAAATGATATAGTACAAGCAATTTCACACGAACAAGAGTGCTACAATAAGTAGTTAAGTTGATAAAAGTGTGGCCAAAAGTATTGGCAGTGACATACATTTTGTTTCTCAAAGTTTGCTGCTTCAGTTTTTGTAAATGATTGTTTTCACATGTTTATGTGGTACACAATGATAAGCATTTAATACGTTTCAGGGTTTTATTGGCAAAAACATTCAATATGTGCAAAGAGTCAATATTTACAGTGTTGACCCTTCTTCATAATCTCTGCAATTCGCTCTGGCATGCTGGATATCAGATTCTGGGCCAAATCCTGACCGATGGCAATCCATTCTTGCCTTATTAGTGCTTGGAGTTGATCACAATTTGTGGACTTCTGCTTGTCCACTCTCCTTTTGAGGATTGACGTCAGGCTTTCTGTGGGATTAAGACCCGGGGAGTTACCTGGCCACGGATCCAAAGTTTCAATGTAATGATCTCTGAGCCACTTCATTATCATTCTTGCCTTGTGACATGGTGCTTCATCATGCTGGAAAATGCACGGATCATCACCAAATGGTTCCTGGGTTGTTGGGAGAAGTTGTTCTTGCGGGGCGTTTAGTTACCATTCTTTATTCGTGGCAGTGTTTTGGGGCAGAATTGTGAGAGAGCCACTGCCTTGGATTAAAAGCAACCCCACATGGTCTCGGGATGCATCACTGTTGGCACTGTACGACAGAGGGCTCTGAGATGTGGTGGTGACACAATGTCATAACTGACTTCTGAGGAAGAGATAGTCCTGGCACTTGCTGGACACTCTGGGGCATCCTGAAGCCTTCTTTACTGCAGTTGAACCTCTCTCCTTCAAGTTCATTATGATCTGGTAAATGGTTCTCTCAGGTGCAATATTCTTTGCAGCTATTTCTGTGCATGTGAGGCCATTTTGACGCAAAGTAATGATGGCTTGGCTTTTTAGGCATTTCTAACACAAGAAAACAATGATTGGAAGCACTCCTTTTATAGCAATTAGTCTGCTCTTATGATCCAACCAGAATAATAGAGTGATTTTACCTGACTAGTTCTTGTTCACACTGAATACTCTGTGCAATAATCTAGAAACAATGTGAATCAACACCACAACAACAGAAGCAGTAAACTTTGCAAAACACAATGTATGTCACTGCGGTCACAGAACAGAAGAATGAAGACAAAGGTAAAATACAAATAGAGTTTATTGAGACACACACACAGGCTGTAATAAGACGAGTAACTGGAAGATAAATTGTTGAGATGATACTGGCAGGGTAAAGACTGATCTCATCTGTATGCATGTGGAGATAACAGGTGACTGGAAGGATGGCTGGCTTAAAGACAAGATGATCACTGAAGACAGAAGACTGGACAGTTCAAGACGAAAGCACACAGGTAAGTATCCACAAGTTGGTAGTCAGTAAGTGTTCATGGTTGAACGACGACACCAGACAAAGATGTTTGGTGCTGGCTTTTATGGAGGAACCAATGAGGCTGATGGCAGACAGATGTGGTGATTGTTGAGTGTGCACCGGTGGTAGTCGGATAGGATTATGGGAAATGTAGGGTGTGGTTGTGACAACTGCCAATACTTTTTGCCACTGCTGCATTAAGTGACTTTCACTGGACACAATATTATCAATATTGTGAATTTTTGCTTTATTTCGCCCACGAAAGCCACAGCAGAACCATTGCATGTCTTCAAGCATCAACTGAATGATGTTTTTAAACAAATTGGTTAAGTAAATGATTCAGTGACCCATACTCACTGAATAAGTACTCGTCCGTGAATGAATAAGCCGTTTCAAATGAATGGGTTAAATTAATGAATGTCTCACTAATTAAGACACTGGCTGCGTCCACAATTGCATACTTTATTACTATATTTGAAGATTTGAATTAATAATATTTATGAAACAGTAGTTGAAAAGTGTCCAGATGACCTACTACTTCTGGCAAGATTCTGAAGTCTGCGTCCAATGAATACTTTACTATTGAGTTGTGAATGGCAGTAAAATTATGCAACTGACCTACATGTCAACTACCAGTCATTAGATTAGACGGCCTGCTTACACTTTATTTTGATGCTCCCCTAACAGACATTCTACCAACTAAGTAACTTTGCTAGTGTCAACTACATGTCAACGTATTGTGCTAACTGTCTACTAATGCTCTAAATTGAGTTAGTTGACATGCCGTTGCAAACTTATACAATAGATATAGAATGTCTAAAGTGGACTATCAAAATTAAATGTTACCTTTTTTCCCCCTGTTTTTTTACTATACTGAAACTTAGCTTATAGCAGATGAGTACACTTGTGTCAATGCGATATGCTATATACGCATATGCCGAATTTAAAGCGATGGGTGGCTGTGTTGTGGTATGCCAGCCCGATCTCATGAAAGTGTGTATCTATACCACAAATGTTATTTCTCGTCCCATTTATACGGCAAAAATAGTTTTTGCGTGCATATGATATGCAGTTTTTGCCGTGTACTACGCACGCACTCCCCACCCCTAATCCTACCCAAGGGTTTTCAGTGCGTAGCATATGCACGCAAAATGTTTTTTTTTGCCATATTAATGGAACGAGAAATAACATTCGTGGTATAGATACGCACTTTCATGAGACTGTGTTGTGTATGCTCAGTGTTACACGGATAAGCAAACTAATTTAAAGGGATACTTTTAGCATTATAGCATTTAGCATTACACTTTGTATCAGTAGAAAACCTGTAGTATTTTCGAATTACCATGCTTCCCTTCCTCATGTCCCCCTGAGACGAGAGATTTATGTATTTTTTTGTCTGGAAAAAATCCTCCGATGACGCAAAAATCGTCATTTTGCATCATCTGAGGATTTTTTGTCCAGAAGCTAGAGACTACAGCCAGTAGAAGGCGCTAGATCCGCATGTTTTCAACCCGCCCATAGAGGGTGGGATCTCACTCACAGAATGTACAAATAGTGTCAGCCATCTTTTTTGGGAAGCTAAACTAACAGGCTCTTGCTCTGTGGAGAAAGCTGAGAAGTCGGGGTTACCATACATCCTTTTCCCCGGACATGTCCGGCCGCCGAGATCGTTCAAAATGTCCGGGATTCGGCTTTTGCTTTCTACAGTCGCCATTCATTGTTTACATGCACACCTTTTGTTTCAATCTAACTGAATTCATTCCGATTGGTGAATCTGAATGTAATGTTTACATGAACGCTAAACAAGTGATGGGTTAATGTGCGTTTTAACATTGCTAAGAAAATTCCCGCTCCGCCCTGAGAGATACGAGACCGGTGCGTCTCACAGGTGCCGCTCAGAAACCGTTGTTCTCCCGCGGCCCTCAGCCTTGTCCTGCTCGCCACAGTAAACATAATGAATGATGACTGTAGAACGCAAAAGCCGAATCGCGGACATTTTGGGCCAATTCCGGACAATCCCGGGCAGACTCGTCACGGAGACTCACGATAAAATGGCGTTTTTTAAGTATTGAGTCAACTAGTAGCCTAACCTTGTTGTTTAACTGTGCTCTTACCGGTAGGCGTGGCTTGGGAGTGGCCTCGTAGGGCAGCGAAGCAAGTGCATTCTGGGAGTTGTTGTCTTTCATCCACATGAGCCAAAAATACATTTTCTGGCTTTTCTCAGTCTAGAACGCTCCAAATTCAAAAATAATTTCACATTTCTACTACATAAATGACCCATTTTAAATACACATTCATCTTTACAGAGGTGAAGTATCCCTTTAAATCAATCAAAGTGCTTATTCTCAATGTCACATTGCCAGAACTAACAAATAAAATAAAATAAAATAACTAACTATGCAGATCAATGCTTATAGACTCCCATATACAGAGTTTATCCAAAAATTATATTTTCTTTTAGATATTGTGCATACTGTGGATGGAGCTTTGATTAGTGCAGACTTCAACATTCACAAAGATGATGAAAAGGATTTTTTTAGATAGTCTTTTACTGACATCCTCAACTCTACTGAGATCATTCATGTCTCTGAATCCACAAGTGTCATAATAACACTATATATTTAATTATGTCATATTTAATTTATATCAATAACACAGCTACTGAACAGCTTGATGATATCTTGGATCTCTCAAATATGTTTAACAAATTTGATTCAATCTGCACTCCAACTTCGACATGCCATGACAGCTGGAGAAACTGATGAGAAGGAAGTGAAACAGGAGATGCCATATAACAGAATCCCATGAGCTGTTGGAAGTGTCAGGCCCCAGGAAAGACACAGGGGTGCTAATCATAGCAGCACAAGAACTTTGTACCAGATCAATAGAAAGGTCTACAACACAAAACAACCCAAGATGGAGAGTGTGCAGTGAATCCCCCAGGACTATCCAGCTCCTATGTTGTTCCCAAAGCAGGAACAACATACCCTGACCAGCTCACTGAAGTCAGCAGGACTGAACACACCAACATCTGTGCTGGGTATTCACCGGCAACTCTCAAGTCCAAATAGGATACTCAACAGAAAGTATCTTGTGGGACTTCAAGTTTCAGTTCCAACTAAACAGTGTGATCAAAGACAAAGAAGAGCGGTGATCGACGTTGAAGAAGCTGGAGAACAACCAGGAACTGAAGGAAGAACCCGAAAGAATGTGGCCAGGTAGTTCTGCCAAGAGGAAAAGTTCATTGCTCTTTCGCAGCTCAGGTGATTTTAATGGTATTTTAATGGAAAATCAACTTCCCCTTATGAAAAAGAAGTACTCTTTACTTTTTAAACGGGTAATTATTATGGAAATAGCAGACTTTAAAAGAATATACACAGGTGCAAACAAAACGTGTTCAGAAAATTAATTGTTATTTACCATTAAATTACAGTAAATGTAGCCTACCATAGTTTAAATGCAATTAGTTGAATGTAAGAGTGCTTTTTTTTTTTTTTTTTTTTAACCCATTTAAGACATCATAATTAGTCTTTGAAATATGGTTAAAAGTGTAGTGCTGAATGTACTGACAAGCATTTATGTTAAAGGTGCCGTTTTTCCTGTGTTTTTGAAGCTTTGATTGTGTTTACAGTGTGCAATATAACATGTATTCATGTTTCGCGTGTAAAAAAAACAGTATTTTTCACAAAATGTACTTATCTGTATACCGCTGTTTTCACTGTCCTAAAAACGGGCTGATGACTTCCTTGTTCTATGAAGTCCCTCCTTCAGAAATACGTTACGAGTTCTGATTGTGCCAGCGGTTCCTGTGTTGTGATTGGACAGCAGCTTAGCGCACGTTGCCCGGAAAGGTCGCGCCTCTTACCATAACGTGGAGATGCATGCGCTCAGTGTTATTGTAAACATGGCCAAACAAAGGTGATTTGACTCCGGGATGAAAATAACAGTGTCTCGACGACATGGCGACAAACGCAACTCTTCCAATCCTCTTCTCTGTAGGAGCGCAACAAGACCACGCCCCCTTTTTTTTGTGTGTATTCCTGTGTGCGGAGGTTAGTCAAAAAACTGTTCTAGTGACGTCATTAAAGCAGGAAGTAGAGGGATGTAGTCCGAACCGGCCGTTCGCTGCCTATAAAGGGGACTTCTGTTAAATAAAATATCTCACTTTGCATTGAACTTTGAGCTTTATAATTTTACAGGTATTATTTATGCTCTAACAGCAACATTACACATTAGCTAAAGTTAAAAAAATGGAATCACGAAGAACGGGACCTTTAAACTAAAAAATACTTTAATGCCATCTCTATTGAAACTTGTTTGTCATGTATTTAAACATATTTATAATTACACATTTGTAATGATGAAGTTCCAATTCAGTACATTTAAAATATATCAACTTTAAATGTTATATCAAAATTATAATCAAATACCTCATGTAACATGCATATTATTTTATGTTATGTTTTGGTTACATACACACTCAGTTTGCTCTGTTCATATATTTGCCTGAAATCCTTGTTAGTTTCCCTGTTTGTAAATGAGTTTCCTCGTAATTCCATGTTCACACATGTTCAGTTTCTCTTTGATAATGTTCCCTGTGTACAGTATTTATGCCCTGCGTTTCATTCTGTTCCTTTGTCGGTTCTTGTTAATGTTAAGTCGGGATAAGTGTCATCTCCTACGTATGCCTGTGTTTTGAAAGATTTTGGATTATTAATTAAAGCCTATCTCCTTCATCGTGCTATTTGGCCAGCATAAAATGGATGAGGAGGGAGTTATTATTAATTAATTTAGGTTCATGTAAACAGTAGGCCTACATATAGGGAAATATAAAAATACATGCAATCCATTACCGACATACTTAATAGCATGGAGGTCACGAGGTTGAGGATGCAAGCGCAGACAGTAGAATTGAACAGGTCACTGATTAGTGTTCTGACTTACGAGAAACCCAGTTGGCAACATTTGCTTCTGTGGGAGGGGAGAAATAATCACATAGTGACTTTGCTCCACAATATATATATGTGTGTGTGTGTGTGTGTGTGTGTGTGTGTGTGTGTGTGTGTGTGTGTGGCCAAGCAGCAATATGAAACATCGGTGTACAATGCTCTCAAAGTATGTGTGGGCGATACTGTGTAAATCTGCAGGCATCTGCATGGTAATAATATTGCACAAATATCTGGACCATGATACTTAACATTATATCTATATATTTAGTCTATTTTGATTCTTAATTACAATATATTGATATCCTACACACTCATTTGCCATTCATCTTCGTTTATGTGAAGTGCTTTGGGGCTTTGCGCAATGAGTGCATTTTCAAGAAACAGCTAAAGACGCATCTTTTTCGTCAACACTTTCGACCCATTATACTAACACTTTCTATTTTATATCTATCTATTTTTTTTCTATTAAAAAAAACAACCTTCCTTGACTAACTGGGACTTGTCACGTATTGTTGCTCTTTTGTTGGTTTAACTGCTTCTATTGTTCTCCTGTAAGTCGCTTTGGCCAAAAGTGTCTGCTAAATGATTAAATGTATTGTAAATGAGCGCTGAACATCCTGCTTTGCTTTATTGCGGAACCATAGAAATTGAGCATGGAGACATTTTCCAGCCAAGTATACAATCTTTGATCAAATCAGAACATCCTGATGCCACATAGTTATAATAATGTGTTTTTTTTTACTCTTCGATCATGTTGCCTTAAGACCCGCATAAGTCGCTTCACCGGGCATTTTGCAGATCTGTGGAAGGAGCATCTACGTAGAACACACATACACTGATAGCATTTACAAAAGATTTCAATGCATGCTAAAATATAAAATTAGCAGTCTGCTTCAAATACCTATTATGTATATTTCTGTCTCATTTTGTTAATCAATCCACATTGAGCTTTGAGGGTCATCAGAATAGTACAAGTTGTTTTGTCAATCTTATATTTTTACTATTGTCTTTTTGGTGCACGGACTCTGATCAGCATGTCTGCACCAGTTGGGGTTTGAGAACAGAATAATTTAGGCTATACGATTATTCAAAGAGTCAAAGCTTTAAATAACCCTGAAGCTATCATTAGTTTAAAGATATATGATTGTGTTTTTATTTTAATTTGGTTTCCATGTTTTATTTCCATTTTTTATTTCTCACGGAAAGATCCGTGACCACCTGTGTGAACATGCCATAGTCAGGGCCGGATTAAGAGTTCAGAGGCCCCTGGGCACAATGACTTGTAGGACCCCCCCCCCCCCCCCCCCCCCCCCTTTAACTTAATATACAAATGAAATAAACGGTGCTTTATTTTTTCAGCTACAGTATGTGTATTTAACAGCATTGAAGAAAGTCATTAAATTATATGAAATATGAAAATAAAACACAACATAGACTTCACTGTATAAATTGTTGATTTATCATTGATTCTTATTAAAGCTACTATTAAATTTCTCAGTCAAGAGTGAGGGATTTGCTCTTTGTATTTTGTTGTTTTATTAACAGGGAAATTTTTAATTGTCATCATTTAGCCTACTCTCTCAAGCCGTTTCAAACCCAAATAAGTCTCCCTCTTCTGTTGAAAATAAAAGTTATTTGGAAGAATGTGGGTAACCAAACAGTTGATGTACCCCAGAGACTTCCATAATAGTTTTTTTCCTACTATATTAGTCAATGGGGACCAGCAACCGCCCGGTTAGCCACACTCCTCAAAATATCTTCTTTTGTGTTCAGCACAAGAAATAAATGAATACATGTATGGAACAACATTAGAGAGTGAGTAAATAATGACATTTTTATTTTTGGGTAACTATCCCTTTAAGGACAAGCGGATGCAAGTTTACTATTAGGGCTACTGTCTCTTTAAGATCTGCCCGCGACGAGTCTAATATACACGCATTTGACAAGCAGATTTGTTTCTTATTTTTTTCTACTGTTCTTTCACTTTAGACATAACCAACTTT
Organism: Phoxinus phoxinus; assembly: GCF_949152265.1. Lineage (NCBI taxonomy): Eukaryota > Metazoa > Chordata > Actinopteri > Cypriniformes > Leuciscidae > Phoxinus > Phoxinus phoxinus. The sequence continues at coordinate 17,502,708 of NC_136880.1, read as the reverse complement.
GTTTATGTAAACCTTGTGTGTATTTGACAGTATTAGAGCAATAAGACTCGAAAGATAACTTAGTCCAGTAACAGGCGCTGTTAGACAGGCTTTAGTGCATGTGCGCGTCGGCGGGTGTAACGTTATTGCGCTCAGAAAAGCGGCCGTTAGAATAGCACATCAGCAGCGAATGACATGTTTAACCGGCAAGGCTTTAAAGCACATGGAAATAATTTTTTTTTATAAACTACAGTGTCCCGTTCCTCTGCATTTCATGTGAATATACGTCGCGCTGTACAGTAGCCTATGTTGAGACGGAGGCGCCAGAACTGCAAACTGATAGAATGCACGATCCTACGATATTTCTTCAAAAGCAGATCGTGGAGACATTTTAATCATAATATTTGACATAATATTTGACGGTGCCCAGGGCCCCTTAGATGTCCTGGGCCCCTGGGCAATTGCCCAGTTGCCCTAATGGTTAATCCGGCCCTGGCCATAGTCCTGCTGCAGGAGACATGAAGACTGCAGATGTGAACAGAGCAATAAACCGCAATGTCTGTCATGTAAGACGCCTAAGACACATCGACAGGAAGGACGGAAGATCGTCCCTGCAGTGCCAAACCACGTGTCCCCCCCTGACGTGTTCAAGAACTTGCAAATGTCTTTATGGAGTAACATCTCACAGCAAGAACTGGGACGTCCGTGAGGACGAGATTCACTGTAGAACTTAAAGCAGTGCCACACCAGACACGCACCGCCACTACAATTGATTACAATGTTGCAATGCAGTTCATTCTAGGTTTTATAACACACTTGTACCACAAGTGGTGGTTAGTCATAGTTCCCCAAAAGATAATAATACAAAAAAAGTAACTAAATGTAACTTTAGGATATGGATACTGTTTTGTCAGGTAAACATTCCTTGGATTTTCGATTTTTCCTTCACCTCTAGTGGGAGGCGGGCTACTTTCCCGCAATGGGGTATCGCATGGCAGCTGCTGTCTCGAGCTCCAACAGATGGACCTCTCTCCAACAGTTTATAAACTTCCTCCCTCTCTCTTTCTCTTCCTCCCTGGCTCCTAATCATGAGAGCTGAGGGGTGAGGCCAGGGCAGCGGGATAAGAAGCTTAGTGGCAGTGCTTTGGCTCACTTCTGTAGATGAAATAAAACTACTTTGAGGGGCTCCTGTGCCCTAGAAAGAGCCACTGGGACTATGAGAGAGCGTAACTGTGCGAACACAAGTAATGTCATTAGGACTTGCATCTTTCCCTTGTTACAGTGCATTTAGCACAGCAGAAGGATTAAGGGAGAAGTATTCTGTCACGAGGAAATTGATGTGTGCTAGACGAGTGACACAAGCCATTTGTTCTCGCGGTGGTCTATGCGTGCGGGATTAAGGAATGATTAGACGCGAGGCTTCGGAAGCGAGAGCAAGAGATTGACACCAGCGCATGTTATATATAGACAGAAATGCTCTGCTCTGCGCTGCCTGTCACCATGAGTGATTCGTCCTGTCACAGGACGCAGTGGACAGCAGTTTCATGTCTGTCTTTGGTCATTTCTCTTCTAGGAGAGCTAGTTGGCATGTGCTAAATATTTTAGCTAAACCATTGTTTGGTTATTTACATTGGGTCTTTCTTCGTCTCTCGACTCATCTCACAGTCAGAATCAGAGTCAGAGTCAGTGGAAGCTTTGTGACTGTTTTGCCAAGGATTGTGATATTGCAAAAAAAGTAGTGGAGATCTAATAAATTCTATAACGTTTGGACATTAGATGAAGGCTGTACTCACACTTTTCTCTAATGTAGCCTATATGGTGCAGGTAAACACACAACTCAATAAACGTAGGGTAGCATCCTCATGTTCATTGGCTGCCGCGTCTGTAGATACGCTAATACTGTAGTGTTTGGTGATGCGAAGAGCGACAATTAGACAATGAAATACACTTATTATTACAAATGGATGGAGAATCAATACTGGAAATGGTCTGAAGACAGATAAACCAACAAAGGCACAAAATTCGTGTAAACATAGTTATGGCATACACGACATTTGTATGAAAGAAAAAAATCCTGAATAATGATTCCAAAATTGTTTCGTTCTTGTTGGACAGGTAAGGAAATTAATTATTGTGTAGATAAAGCATTTACTGCTTTGGTCTATTTGTCTATAAATAGCCTGGACAATAGTTTCCACCATTATCTGATTTGAACCATTATGTATAATGTCAGCATTCTCAAACACTAGTCATTATCACGTGATCAAAGCCATACAGGTTTGAGATGAAGGCGAGTGAATGATGGCAGAATTTTCATTCCTGTCTGAACTATTCAGGCAGAGTTTAAAATATTCACCCTTTGACCATCGGTCTGGCCAGCTGGTGTTTCAGTTTATCCTTGAGAAAGGTTTTGACCCATGATGAAAAATTAAATCTGATCTTAAAATAGTGAAGACTCTCCAGCGTACGCCTCACTAAGAATTCCCCCTTCATTTTCCACACACACGTTCTTAAATACCGCCAAAGAGACATTTTGCTCTCTTTACTCAGAGAAAGATTAACAGCCAAACTTTCCAGTGGCATTGCCACCTTTGTTCTCTGTGGAGCATCCACAAACAAAAAGGCTTTTCATGAGACTCTGCCGATAATTAAAAGGTGATAAGTGTAAAATATCTTAATCTGTGGGTGAAAACAATGAGTCTCATGCAGGTGTCCCATTTTTCAAGACTCTCTGATCTGAGACTAGTCACAGACCTTGTCGTTGATCTACGCTTACCATCTGTGTACCATCTGTGAAAGCGCGAAATATTGCAAGTCTTTTAAATTACGCATGGGTGACATCAGTTATGGCAATGGTATGTCGAGGCACTAGTCCTCTGAGAGAGGGTTACGATAAACAAAACGTTGTGTCGGCATCTGTCGCAACTCACACACCTTCTAATGACTTCAATGGAAAAATGTGGAGTTTATTTAAGGTGATTTTTTCACTCTAAAACCATAACTGACGTGGCGACACAAGTGTGATATATTCCCTGCAAGGGACTAGTTGGACTTTCTTCTGTGGAACACAAAGAGCGAAGTTTTGAAGAACGCACTGGTTGCTCTTTCCCACGCAGTTACTGTATATGGAATATAGGTACTGAGGCTTTCAGTCTGCAAAAAGGACACAAAAGCATCATAAACTATTTATGAAAATGCTTCATACAAATATTCGCTATATTCTAACTCTTGACTTAGCTTTGTTTGAGAAACCGCTGATTAATTATTCATTAAAAATCTTGAAATTTGGCCTAGCTCTCAATACTTTAGATAACAGCTCACTAAAGAGGATTTCCAACTAATAAAGACTTACATTTCTGTCTCACGTGAAATACCATATCACTTAATACGATTCTGAATATAGCGCACGAGTCATGTGAACCAATTTAAGGGTGTTCTGTAATGCGTTTGCTTAATTTTTTGAAGATTGAAAGCTTCAATATTCATTGTAATTGCATGGAGAAGAGTGATTAGTACAATCTTCAAAATGTTTCCTTTCGAATTTAACACGGGGACAAAAACGATATGGTTTTGGAACAACACGAGGATGAGTAAATGATGACAGAATATGAATTTCTGATGAAATATCTCTTTAAACGAATGTTTCTTTTAAATTATGCATATTTTATGACAATTTTTCAAAGGCAGTTTTGCAGCACTTGTGCTCAGAGAGAGAGAGAGAGAGAGAGAGAGAGAGAGAGAGAGAGAGAGAGAGAGAGAGAGAGAGAGCTTTGAGAGACAAAACACTATGTCATGTATAGGTAAAAGGCTTTTTATGCCCAAGGGCACATCCAGTAGACCCTCTCTTGATTTGGCAGACAATTTGATAACCCTGCAAACAGTTAAAAAAAAGGCCTTGAACCACAAGAGATGAGATTGAGATGAGAAATGTGCTATGAGTCATTTATAGTCAGCTAGTTCAACCTGTGTGAAGTAACCTGGGTCACTTTAAATCTGCTGTTTCCAGCACACTGTAGCCCCAAGCTATCAACCCAGCTGTGGCACAAACCCCCATAGTAGATGACTGTGGTGTGCGTCGATAAAAGTGTGAGGTCTAGGTTCTGCTCTTAAGGCTAACAAATGGCAAAGGGAACCATCCTCCCTGATAAACACCATCACGCTTTATTGAGAATGACAGAGCCTCTACTGCTCGCTTCTGCCATTCTCTTTGTAGCAGCGTGTCTCCATGAACAGAAGATAAAACCAGCGCCTGCTCTGTCTGAAATGGTAATGTGGCCTCATTAGAAGCGACATCCATGTGTGGATTTGACTAAATTTATGGTAATATATTCGTCAAAAAAAAAAAAACAGATCCAAAGTATGGATTTGAGAGTGATATGGTGAGAAAAAGAGAAGCAAAACGATCAATTCGAACTCATGTGTTAATAAAACTGAGTGTGGGAGAGGTAATGGCAGTAAAGTAAAGAAGAATCGGCTTTTGTCTGAGGCAGCTGCAGGGACTTATGTCTTTTCAAAGGATCCCTTTTGAAACCGACAAAACAGTTGGAAGATAATTGCATCCTACAAACACCCTCCTTTTGGGGAATTATCACTGGCTGCAGAACGGATGTGTTTTAGGTACCTTTAGATATATCTGTGTGTTTTAATATATCATACCAGTAGAAAAGGTCAACAACTACCACTCAGCCCTTGTGAAAAAGAAGTACAATTAAGCATACTTTCAAAAAAAGTACTTATTATGAGATAATATACTTTCAAGAATATACAAGTTCAAATAGCATGTAATGACTTCAGACACTTGCATGTCATTTACAATTAAATTAGAATGTATTAGTTTCAATTTATATTAAATTAAAATTTTTGACTAACTTAAAAGAGGATGCAAGTATCTTTATATGTATTTTAAATAATTTTTGTTAAAGGTAAACTAAATGCTAATAATTTAATGTTATATTCAAACTTGAATGTCATACATTTAAATATATTTGTAATTACACATTTGTAAAGATGAAGTTGAAATTTAGCACATTTAAAATATATTAAGTTTAAATGCTATATCACAATAAATACACTGCAGTTTACATGATCAATACATGTGCTTTAGTATGTAAGTCAACCAATCAAAGTAAGTGTACTTTAAACTTAGACAAAATCATTTTAAAACAATTATTTAAAATGTAATTTAATGTAAAATCATTAATTTGACGTTATTACAAACTGCACTTTTTAAGAGTTTACTCGAGTGTGTTAATAAACCGTCAGAGTGGACTGGCATGATTTGTCTGAGAAGGGTCTTGAATACCGGTCTCCCAGTCAGGATAAGCTACTTCTCTACCTCTAGTCTACTCCCACATGTAAAATATCTATGTGCAGAAGAAAAGGCAAACAAGGAGGTTCAGATGACACAAAAGTCAAGACAGTCTTTTGGCCTCTGTCTTCAAATACAAATAAAAGAGAAATCATAGCTTTCACAAAACAAAACCTAATATATAAATATATATATATATACTGTATATATATATGGTTACACTTTATTTCGATAGTCAACTTTAGACATTCTACTAACTATAAGTAACTTTTCAACTACATGCTAACAAAAGGCCAATGACAACGTGAACTGATGCAAGTGTATGTTTTCTGCTGTCCTAAATGACCAGCCCATGGAACGGTGTGTGCGAGGTGCAAGACAAGGGGTCTACAACATTTAGGGACAATTAAACGAGTAACATCATTGGCTTGCAAGTACAACATGATTCACAATCGCATACTGTTCATGACACATATTTTACACTTTTACACTAGCAGTTTTTTTAAACAATGACTTTAAACAATGACTTTGACAATGATCCTCCAGCCATCAGCTTCGAGGCCGTCCACTGAGCTCTCAGGGACTGGAGTACCCAGATACTTCTCAAACTGCCGTGGTTTTGTCTGGCAGTGGCTGCAGACCTGCTCTAGCTTGAGCCCGGGTAACAGCAGGACAGGATTTATGTACAGTGGCAGAGGTAAAAACAGACTCAGGGTTCATGGTGGCTTGTAGCAGTTCATAGAGTATGGGTAAGTATCTGCCTAAAATCATATCAGCAGGCAAATCATCAAATATAACAACATTCATCAGAAATGACTGTTCTTGGGCACACACAGCTACCACTGCGCGGGGGTACTGCCTTACATCCCCATGCACACACTGGACAGCTGGGTGGTTGCATATTTAACATTTTAAACAAAGCCTGGCTTTAGGAGAGACAGGGAACTACCAGTGTCCAACAGTGCTTTCAGAAAATGTCCATTAACAGTTACATCAAACAAAACTTGACTCTCCCCTCTAGAGTGATTAGCTTTGTCCACTTCCCTAAGGACATAACACAATCCTGTCAACTTTGCCTTTCGCATAGAACACACTGATGCTTTGTGCCCCTGCTGTTGACAGTAGAAACACACCAGTTATTGTCTCACTGTAGAGCTTGGTCTTTGTACACTGCTAATGGTTTCAGCTGGAGTTTTCACAGTACCTTTGAGTGGTTGAGAGCGTGGACCCCCGCGGTGAGCATTCCCATACTGAAGAGCCAACTTCACTGCTGCCAGTCCTGTTGCTGCCACCCAGGTTCGGCTGTAATAAGGAAGCACGCGAAGCAACTGCTCCAAGATGATGGTCTCCCCAATTTCCTCCTTAGTGTGAAGATCAGGTCTCACTCAGCGGCAGTAAAGGGTCCTCAGACGGTTGTAAGTCTTTGTTGGGTTCTCTCCAGCAGGATGCCCGGAATCGCTGCCGGTAGGCCTCTGGCGAGATGTTGAATTTCTCCAAGAGATCCTCTTTCAGGTCAGCATACACTCCTGCTTGCTCCTCATCCATTGCCAAGTATGCCTCCAAGTTTAGCTCCAAGTCTTGGCCAGGCTCTCGAAGTGTCGAAGAGAACTCTCGATGTCATCCCCCTGTTGGTAGGGAGGTATCCTCGGCGGTTCACTCATTAGTCTCGGCGGGCTTGGAGGGTTCATCCGCAAGCTCTCGATATCACTAGGTGTCTCGCAGGTCTAGCAGACTGCAGAATCACGTCTCGTAGCCCCCGGAGTTCTAGCATGTGCCGCTCCTCCCGTTTCTCTTGTGTATCCAGGAAGGGACGCATCAGGCTCACCAACCCCTCAGTGGATGTTGAACCCGTTGTGTCGGCTTAAACCTACGGTGTATGGGACTCGGATGGAGCTCTATGAAACACCTCCGCCCCCTCTTCATCCTCCGTTGACTCTGCGGTGTCCCATACCGCGTCCTCCTCTGTGACCGCTTTCACCCGTGAGCGTAATCCATCTCGGGTTCTTTTGCCTTTCGGCACCGTCTTGCGAGAACCCATACCACCGCTGCCACCAAATGTTACAAAGCGACCCCCGAAGATCTGCTTTGGGTAGCTTGAGGTTCCTTAGTGAGGAAAATAAATGATGGCTCAACACGCAACAGCACTGTCGTGCAAGGTGTAATTTATTGTCAGCACCGAAGATATATTTAAAAGAAAATCCACCAGTGCTGGGGTTAAGATATATACAGTGTAGCTAGAAAACCCCAAAATACAAAGAAAGAAACAACAAACTGGAAAATAAAGATGGAATATATATATATATATATATATATATATATATAAAATATACACAAAGGGTATCTTCAATATACTCTCTTCGATGAATCGCTCATGGCGAGTCAGTACCAGCCAGTACGGCTACACCAAAACACTTGCGAGTATGTGTGTGTGCTGTACCCAGCAGGGATATCTACTTCATCACACTCTCATTAGAGTATTAGTAGACTGTCAGTAGACTGTTAGGTTAGGGTTGGAGTGGGAGCGGAGCGGTAAGATTTTGAATGGAGTGCGTAGTGGATTTTTTAAAAGTCGTAGCGTCGTGATTTTCACTCACTCCAGCGCTTCACTACCGCTCCATCATGAGTACAATTCATGTCAATGGCCCATTATAGAATTACATTTTTAGTAAGGATTCACACGTACACACGTACAGCCAATTTTGGGTAAAATATGGACAAATCCAAACGTTGGGTTAAAAATGTCATTTAAAAATTCAACCCAACGGCTGGGTTTGTCCATATTTTACGTGAGTGGCTGCGGGAGGTTATAGTTCTAAAGTCTACTGAATATAATCGGGCAACACGATCTCATGAAAGTGCGTATCTATAGCACAAATTTAATTTCTCGTGCCATTTATACGCAATTTTTTTTTTTGAGTGCAAATGATACGCACTAAACCCCTTGGGTAGGATTAGCGGTGTTGAGTGCGTGCGTATTAGACCCCATAAAGTGTGTTTTATAAGCACGCAAAAACTGCGTATCATATGCACGCAAACAATTTTTTGGCATATAAATGGTATGAGAAATAAAATTTGTGCTATAAGCACTTTTATGAGATCGGGCAGGATTGGGTGAAAGCACAATTTAAACAGATGACACTTATTCACATACGCAATCGCTCTCTCACTAATGCATTGCATTCAAACAGATGCAATCTTACAGTGCTGTCTGTATTTGATTTCGAATGAGCAGAAATCGGTAAGAAATGTAGCGACCCATAGATAAAATAACTGATGAAAACGTAGTTATTTTCTTCTTTCCAAACAAAATGTGCACTGCAAAAAGTAGCAATGATATTTAACTTTTATTGCTGATAACCATGTAATAAGCTTAGCATATCATAGGAAAAGTTTGCACACTATCCAATAAACTATATTGAAACCAGTGTTGGGGAAGCTACTCTGAAACTGTAGTTTGACAAGCTACAAGCTACTCGTAAGTTAAAGTAGTTAAACTACAGTCAAGCTACCCTTTTGGAAAAGTAGTTAGCTACACTACAAGTTACTATCAAAAAGTAGCTAGCTACATTGAAACTACTTTTGATTTTTTTGAACAACGTATATTATAAATAACTGAATAAGTGTCTGAGGAATGTTTTAAGTAAAATATTTAGTGTTTAAAACAATGCAATACAATTATGATTTCAAAGAGTATTGTTTTATTACACACTACACTCAAATATATCAGACTGTTTGTCAAAAGTGCAAAATTGCAACAAATATGAACTTGGACAAATAAGGCCATGGGTAATTAACATTAGTTGTTTCTCCATCCTTCAAATCTGCGGCCACGTCTTGCTCCATCATGGATAATATGGGTGTGTCAACCCGTCAGTGAACCATTAGCCGCAAGATGCGTGATTAAACAACAGTGTTGGGCAAGTTACTTCGAAACAGTAATGCGTTATTTATTACTTGTTACTGTCATTTCAAAGTAATTCGTTACATTACAATATTACTGTATTTAAAATGTAAGGCATTACACTACTATTGCATTACTTTTAAGTTACTCTCACCAAAATAACTGCAAATATGGATTTGGCAATCTAAATGTAGCGTATGATGCTCAATTAGCTCATTACACATCCAGTAGAAGGTGATGTGGTATCCGACTGAGCTTGGACCCATAAGAAATTTTACCATGATGTACTATAGTACATACCATGGTATACCATAGTAGTACCATATGGAAGTACCATGGTACCTTACATCTAACCATGGTACATACTATATAGTACTTCAGATATTATCATGGTACCATGGTCATTGCATGGTACTGTAGATGTTACTATGGTACATAGTATGGTACCTCAGATTTACCATGATACCTATCATGGTACATACCATAGTACCTCAGATATAACCATGGTACATACTTTATAGTACTTCAGATATTATCATGGTACCATGATAATATCTGAAGTACTATACTGTACAGTATGTTACTATGGTACATAGTATGGTACCTCAGATTTACCATGGTACATGCCCTAGTACTTCAGATATAATCATGGTACATTCTTCCGTACATATTACCATGGTACATACTACCTCAGATATAACCATGGTACCTCAGATATAATGGTACCTCAAATATTACCATGGTACTTTGCATGGACGCATGGTACAGACATCTTTTTTACTTTAAGCCCGGGGTAAACTTTAGGCTTAAACTTTAGCAAAAATAAAAATAACTAATGAATAATAACTAAGCCAAATATATATATATTTTTTTTTAATCATTATTGTGAGTGACTGCAGTAGTGTGGGCATAGGCCATTTGGTCTATGAACGAGTCATAGATCTCCAAAATCAGTTTTAAATGTATAATTTAATATTAATGAGATTTTTATTTAAGTAAAAATGGTAAATGGACTGCATTTATATAGCGCTTTCATAGACCCCTGGCCACCAAAGCGCTTTACAATTTGCCTCTCATTCACCCATTCACTCATACATTCATACACCGACGGCGTATACACCGACCGAAGTAATGTTCTAATTCTAGATGTTTGTAAAAGCTGCATGATTTTGACGTGGTTTAATCAATGGCCGTGCGCGTGAACTTTGAACATTCATGTCGCTTTCAAACACTGGAGCGGCCGCGGCGCAGAGTTGCCGTGGAAACGGCGCTGGACCACTGCGACTGGTAAGCAGAAACTCCCTCTCTCGCTGTTGAGATTGAGAATGTACTATCCGCTGCAGGCTCACTCATCTCGGCTCTGTCTGATTAACGTAGGCTACAGGAAGTGAAACATTTTGCGCGGACGTTTCTCCTCTGCTGATCTCGCGGTGATTTTGGCGAATTTGTATGAAGAAGAAAAAAACTACCACTTTATTCCAGGTTAACTAACAATGCTTGTAACGCGCGTTACTGACATTTGTACCGAGTAAAATATTACTTTTTTCCCCCCTGTAATGCCTTACATTACCGCGTTACAGCAAAAAGCAATGCATTACAGTAATTAATTACTTTTGTAACGCGTTACTCCCAACACTGTTAAACAACAGGTTGCGGTAATGGCAAAAAATTGTTCTTTGACGGGATCCGGATCTTGGCGATCCGTTTTTGGCTCTTTTTAAATATTGACCAGTAGTCAGTTTTAAGAAGCCAGCTTGGAGACATCTCAGTTTAGCCTGGAAATAATCACTGGGAGGAATGATGAGGTGAGATTTGTAGTCAAATAATTAAAACTCAGATATCACACACCAATATCTGAGTTTGAATTATTCTGAAATATTGATTATTACCTCATTTGTCATGTGTGGCCATATAGGGTCGCACAACATCCCTCTGCTTAGACAGTGACATCACTATTTTGGATTTACCAAAGTGTGTGTATGTGTAAAGCTACGTTGACTATGTTATTCATACCTACTCACAAATAAACAACAAAAACAAAGCCGGCTGCAATGAATTTCTGTGCAAAACAGCTTTTACTACAAACACTTCCACACAAGAACATTGTTATCACACAAGAACATTTGATAGAAAACAAAAAATATTTAAAGTTTTAAATATATAGGCCTACTGTAGATAAAATTAGAATAAATAAAATGGAACACAACTATCATCACACAACACCCCTGCGCTGGGTGCGCCCCTCCCCCTATAACTGTTCTGTCTCGTGGAGGAGCTAATTTGTGTGCATCTGTGTGAAACACGCTTAGGAAAAAAAGAACGACAGAAAGAACGGCTCCCCTCCAGCCGCGACTCGGCTCCCATCGTTCAGGTTTATGAGCCGTTCAAAAGAATCGGTTCGTTCGCGAACGTCACAACTCTAAAAGAAGAAGAATATCCTGGCATCGCGCTGATTCGCGCAGGCTCGACAAAACGCAATGTAGCTTTTGCTCGCGCTACACCGCTACTTGCTGCAAAAAGTAGTTAGCTACTGGAAAAGCTACACTGTTTAAAAAGCAACTGAGTTACTGCCAAGCTACTGAAAAATGTAGTTAAGTTAGTAGCGTCGCTACTTGTAGTTAACTACTCCCCAACACTGATTGAAACTATTCTCCTTGTATTGTGTATTTACTTTTTTTTTGTAAATTTTTTTGGAGAACTTTTGCAAGATTTCAAAGCATATCGCAATTTCCTCAGGGAGCGAAGACGGAGCGGTGTTTCTGATATCAGTGACTGAGGAGTGGAGTGGGGAGCGGCAAATGGTGAACCTGGAGCGGAGCTGGAGTGGAGTAATTATTAAATTCCTGGAGCACAGAGGGAATTAACACAGCTTAACGGAACTGGCAAACTTAGATAGGACAAAACACAGGTGGTACAAAAGTACTTAATGTACAGTTATAACAAAAGAGTTCACAGCAGGAGGTGCCATCTCGTTGCTGGGAGGGTCATTGCAGGAGGTAGCAGACAGCGCTCCATAGTGACTGGACGAGTCATTGCAAGGGGAGTCTTACAGGAGCTCCTCTCTCAGTAATGGCTTCTGACGTTTCTCTGGCCATGGCTGGAATCCAGAAGTTGGACATCACTAGGATGTCTCGAGCTGGCATATAGGACCACTCCTCTGGGCCATAATCCTCCCAGTCCACTAGAAATTGGACCCTTCCACGGACTCAACTTGAATGCAGCAGTCGATGGACGTTGTACACTGGCTGCCAACCAATGATCTGGGGTAGGAGGAGGTTTGATCTTCCTAAAGACCTTAAAAGGTCCAATGAATCAGGGAGGGTGTTTGGTGGGCAGTTTCCGAGACTATAAATGAAGTGGGGTGTCTTTTGTTGACAGCCACACCCTCTGGTCCTGATGTAGTGGTGGTCTGATTCTACGGCACTGTTTGGCCGGCCTCTGCTGCCATTGCGATACTCTCACTAAGGCTGTACACCAGGCTCGAAGGCACTTCTGGACCAAGTGAGCTGCTGCTAGTACCAGGATCTCCAGTTCCTGTTTGAAAAACAAAAGTGGGGGAAAACTCACTTTATATTCAAATGGGGATATGCCCAAGGATGAGTAAGATGTTGTGAGCAAACTTAGTCCAGATCAGATGGGAGCTACAGATACTTTGATTTTTCGAGACCAAGCATCTGAGGGACTTTTTAATCTCATGGTTGATCCTCTCTGTCTGACCATTAGACTGGGGGTAGAACCCAGAAGATAAACCGATGGGATCCTACAATAATGCGGCCAAAAGCCTTAAAAAAACTAGATGTGAACTGCGACCTCAGAGACCATGTCCTGGGGAAACCTTTGGATCCTGAAGATATGCTGTATCAGGAGGTCAGCCATTTGACTATTTGTGGGGATCTTAGGAAATGGTATTAGATGGTATGCCTTCGAGAACGTATCCACCACCAAAATGACTGTTACCTTGTGTTTTAGGAAGTCCAAGGAGATGTGATGGGTGCTCACAGAATAGACAGAAACGAATGCTCTGACATCTTCCTGCATACTGGGAAACCAAAACCATGTCTGGATGGATATTAAAGTCTTTATGACTCAAGGGTGACCCGAAAAAAGAGATGCATGTCCCTACTGCAACACATCTGACCATACATCATTAAAGAGGAGGCCTGAGGGCCTGTTATCATTGGGCCTTCTACACAACCAATTCCCCAACGAACTCCTGCCACGACTCTTTACTGCGTTCTTCACTTCTGGTAGGACAAACAGTCTTGAAATGGCATCGGGCTTAGGATACTTTGAGCCTGGTCAGTATGAGAGTATGAACTCAAAGCAAATAAAAAAGTGCCCATCGGGCCTGGTGTGGATTTAACCTTTTAGCCTCCCAGATGCAAGTGAGATTTCTGTGGTCTGTCTAGATGATGAATGGGTGTTTGGCCGCCTCCAACCAGTGTCTTCTAGGGCTGTCACTTTTGTGAAAAAAATCCTGTTCGATTTTTGAGACATAAGTGTTCATTGAATCAATTGTAAAATCGATTTTCCATGTCTAAAGACGTTTCCATTTTCCAACCAAATATATACAAATCCACGGACAACTAACAGGCATTAGGACGAGCGTAAAGAGGGCGCTTGAGATGCGCACAAGTCAGCAATATTTCTGATGATTTATTGGCGTGAAGTTTCGTGCACAATGACAAACAGGAGTGCAACATTCAGGGATTGAAATTAATACCCGTCAATCCGCCAAATGCGGGTAAAAATTAACTTTGGTGGGTAACGCTGTCAAATCACGAGCCACCTAAAACAACTTTTTTGGTAAAAAAAAAAAGGCCTTTAAAATCGATTCCCTATTTTCATTTTCGAATCTTGGGTTTGTTGGTCCGATCGATTGTGCAATAGATTTTCGAACATAAAGTGACAGCCCTAGTGTCTTCATTTAAGTGCCGACTTCACTGACCACAACTCACGGTTACTAATGTCATAATTTCTTACTGTTGGGGTGAGTCGAAGTGAGAAAAAGCACAAGGATGATGCGTGTCCCACCTGGCCCTTTGAGACAAAACAGCTCCCACTCCAATGTCTATCGCATCCACCTCCACTATAAAGGGCAAATTGGGAAGGGTCAGGATGTGTCTGGAAGTGAATCGTCGCTTGAACAGGTCAAATGTGTCTCAGGAGAATGACAGAGGGACAAAAAAGATACACTCCTATCAATTTGTAAATTATGCATAGCCAGCTAAGGGTATCGAAGAATCAAAGAGAACTTGGGAGAATTAATAAAAAAGCTGTATATTCTCTATGAGAATCAACTTGAAAGTGGAGAAATGTAGTGCACTGTCTTACCTGGCCAGAACCTAGGGGCCCCCCATCCAATGTGGTAATAGTCAGTGGATCATGGAGAGTAATGTGTTTAATCTTTAAAGGGCACCTATTATGACATTTAAAATGTTTCTAATGTTGTTTTGGGAGTCCCCAACAACAGTTTTACATGCATGCAATGACAAAAAACACTTTTGATGTCGTATAATATGCATTTATTTTTACCTGATTTGCTCACCGACTCCAAAATGATTCGTTCAACGACTCATTTTTCCAAATCCCTCCTTTGCGCGACGCTAATCTGCGTTGATTGGTCAGATGACCCAGCAGTGTTTACAGAGATAATACTTATTGTTTAACACAGAGTACAATGATGCTTTTATCAATTAAATTGTGTTATAATAATGATTATAGTCCACTGCTTTAGTTTGTAGTAAAAAACTAAAAATAAGATAAAGAATTTAATGTTATGTTAGCGAGCATAGCCCATAGTTCATATTGTAAAAGCACAATCAGTCTTTGTTTGCATTAGCCCGATGCATAAACATAACGTTTAAAAAAAAAAAAAAAAAAAAAGCAGTTACGTTACTACGAGGTATTATTCTATTCTTTAATACAACTCCGAAAACAACGACAAACACTTCACATATCTCAATACAATTGTCATTGAAGACCTAACGTTAGAAGCTAAACGGTGTTTACACCACAAACAAAATAATTATTAAGCATGCTACATAAAACATAAAAGCAACAATTATTAATAACACTTACAGGTTGTGATACGGAGGAGGAAGCTGATGCAAATACACTTGGAACTGAACCTTCCTTCAATATCAGCCGGCTCGCGAATCCAAGTTTGATTGCATTTAAAAAGCAATCGTCTTCAAAATGGCGCGAACAAAGCACAAGGCTCGGACTATACTTCTGTGGTATAGTTGTATATATGAATTGTAGCCACTTAGTCTTCAAATGCTCCTCCTCGGACAGATGAAAAAAGTTGGCTTTTGAGCCGCACTTCAGAACACAGCGTCTCGTCGCCCTGATGTTTTCAAGTTTTCCCTGGCCTTGGAGCGCAATAAGTGGGCGTATCGTATTCAAATAACTTGACAAGTTGACGTCATCTAGTCAGAGAAAAAGCTTCGGTCTTCTAACGATTCATAAAAATGACTCCGAGTCGACTCTTACTTTTGAAAGACAATAACTTTATATACGGTGCACTTTCATATTTCAAACTTTGCAGGATGTTTTTGTTCAATTAGATCTATGTTACACACTACATGAAAGGTACATTTCAAAATTCCATAATAGGTGCCCTTTAACTTTGTGGCCAGTGTAAAGACCATGAAATGCTTTACCTCAGGTGAGTGAGGAATCAATAGAATTGGGGTTAATGATCCCCAATTCCAACGTCCCGAGTCCCCTTGTCTTGGGCGAACACAACAAAATACATGTAACACTTATCTCTCATGCGTCAGTCACTCTCTGTCTGTGAAAACCAGGTCCTCTCCAGTGGCATTGGCTCCTCAGAATGCCCAATCAGTGGGGAAGACTCGCTAGAACCAGTGGAGGTGTGGATCTCGGGCGGTCGAATCTCACGATGATGTCACCTCGACAATTTCGGATGTGATTGTCAAGTCTGATGGCTACATCGATTACTCCAAATCAGGAACCTTGTCTCTGTAGGTCAGCTCATCCTTTAACTCGCGTGATAGGGTCGATGGACCGCTGCTTTCAGGGCTCGCTGATCCCACTCACTTTCTGCAGCTAGGGTGTGGAACTCCGCCACACTGTGTGTTCCTTGTGTGAGTTGAAGCAGTCGATGATGAACTTCGGCTCCTCTAACAGGGTGGTGGAAGACCTCATCTTTGCTATAAAGAGGTCACTGTTGGTTGTGAGAGGAGGCTGTTGCTCTAGATCCATGGCCCAATCCAGAACCTTTCCCACGAGAAGGGTTGTCATATATGCCACTCTGTTGCTCTCCGTAGGGAAACGGTTAGTCTGCAATTGGAAAGCAAGAGTACACTGGGTGGACTTGGCTGACGGGTACCCTAGAGATATGGACTGAGTTGGTGGGACTAGAGAGGCTTGAGATATGTATTGATGAGTTAGATGCTGGAGATTCTACATTCGAATTTGTTCATGCTTGTTCATGAGAGTAGAGCTAGGAAGCACTCCCCATTGGAGAGAGACTCAGGTCCGCTACTGGGTCTACTTGCATGGTTCAGTCTTGTGGTCACGGTTGACTGGCATGACGTGGGTCTTGAACCCTAGGCTCCCCCTAACCTTTTTTATTAGTATGATAATATAAGATGACAATATAGCTTTAAGATGCTGTGATTCAATAACCTGCACTAACACACACTTCTTCTGGACTTTACACACACGCACACACACACACACACACACACACACACACACACACACACACACACACACACACACACACACACACACACACACACACACACACACACACACACCAATGTCCTTGGTGTCAGAAAAAAAAATGAAGCAAAATAGTTTCATGGTCGGTAAGAAATAATTAAAGCCATTAAATTCGTTAAATTCATCCAATAGTTGAAGAACCTATAGTGCATATCTTAGTGTACTCAATGACATCATGGGAGTCTGTGGAGCATGGATGAGTAATTAGTGTGTTCTGTGTATAATTGTGTGGTTGAGGATACTAGATGAGTACATACAGACCTCCCTACTAATCTAGTGGTGCTAATGTGCGGGCTGCTATGTAATCAAGTCGCTCCCATGTGGATATGCTAAAATCCAGCCCTTAATCATTGCCCTTAATAATGGATGGGAATTCGATTTACTACCTCAATGACTGCAATGTCATTAAATTACATTAAAATAGCTAGCATGAAAGTTAATTTAAGATGCAAATACCAATGCTGTGGATTATTGATTGAGAGAAAAACATACATAAAATAAGACATAAGCAAGTAAATGTATTAATTTATTAAAATAATTTATGAAGAGAAAGGAATACAATTAAAAAGGTTAACCTTGGCATTTATTGATTGATCATTAAATGAATCAACATTATTAAATAAATATACATTTGCTTTAAATTCAAATAAATTAATTGTATGGTCTAGCAGATTTTTTAAAAGTCTCTTAAAGGATTAGTTCACTTTTAAAGTGAGAATTCTGTCATCATATACTCACCCTTAAGTTGTTTCAAACCTGTATGAATTTCTTTCCTCTGCTGAACACAAAGGAAGATATTTAGAAGAATGTCAGTAACCAGACAGTTTCTGGTTCCCATTGACTTCCATAGTAGGAAAAAATATATACTATGGAAGTCAATGGGAACCAGAAACTGTGGTTACTGACATTCTTCTAAAAATCTTCCTTAGTGTTCAGCAGAAGAAAGAAATTCATACAGGTCTGAAACAACTTAAGGGTGAGTATATGATGACAGAATTTCCATTTTAAAAGTGAACTATTCCTTTAAGCTTACCAAAGGCTACATTAATTTGGCCACAAAGACAGTACAAACTGTAATATTGTGAAATATTATTACAGTTTAAAATAACTGTTTTCTATTTTAATTTATATTACAATGTAATTTATTTATGTGATGTCAAAACTGAATTTTCAGCATCATTACTCCAGTCTGGAGTAAGGATCACACGATCCTTCAGAAATTATTATAATATCCTGCATTGCTGCACAAGAAACATTTCTTATTATTATCAATGTTTAAAACAGTTGTGCTGCTTAATTTTTTTTTTTTTTTGTAGAAACTATTTTTTTCAGGATTCTTTGATGAACAGAAAGTTAAAAAAAAAACGCATTTATTTGAAATAGAATCTATTGTACCATTATTCATGTCTTATGCAATCTTGTCCAATAAAAGTATTAATTGTATTAATATAATTATTAATATATCCAATTATATTATATACATAATCTGATGTTGTATGTATGATCATTTTTATGAGTTATTTCGTAATGAAAAAAGAAACCATACTTACAGCAGTTACCGGAATTTCTATTACAGTTTTTTCCAACTGCTTACACGTTTTCAAAACTGTCACCTTTTTTCAAAACTCTACACACATTTCCCAAAACTGCACAAAATGCCTCAAATCTCCTTCAAAATGTAACACTGCATTCAAAATGCCATAAACATATGTCAGAATGAAGCATTCGCATCAAATGGCAAACACTTATTTCATAAGAGTATATTTTTGGATATACCATGTAAACACTGTTGTTCTAAATATAAAGCTCTTTGGTCTTTCATAGGCTTATATCTACATTTCAATACAATGTTCTACAGTGAAATTAATCTGCTGAGAGGGGTAAGAAGTACACTGTAAACACCAATGCAATATTTATTAGGCCAAACATTACAGTTGTATACAGTAGCATACAACAACACATATAACAATAAACATATGTAAACCAAAAGTATATTCTTCAGAATTCAGTAAAGAACACAATTGTGTGTGGGGGGTCTCTGTCCATTATTGGCATCCATTGTTTAAAACAGGTAATCTGACCTTTGACCTATTTATTGGCCTATACTACATAAAGCAGTGATTGGTTGCACATGTGAGGAGTGTGTGTGTGACCTGGTGAATAAGTGTAGCCTTTTGATTGGTTGTGTTTGGAAAAGGAAAGCAAGTCACTTCCTGTTAGATTGTTGTATTTTAGGTAGAGAAGAGTAGTGTTTAAAAAAAAAAAGTGTTTTATGCAATTGAAAACTGAGTCAAAGGCTGAGAGATAGCTTATGGATTTGAAGATTTGGTGTGTAGTTTTGCACTTGGAGAGAGAGGTTTCAAAAATCGTGACATGAACATATTGTGTGTAAGCAGTTGGAAAAAATTCCATTGTAATTCCACTTCCTTAAATTCAAATTTCAAATCTCCATCCTGTTTGCTGCTAGAAGTCAATTCTGAATTGAGCGCAACAATAGTCTTACCTTAACATGGAGGACAATGTTCAGCACAATTACATAAAAACTTATGAAATGTAAGTTTAATCATGTGGGATTTGAACACGAAGATCATGTTGCTTACTTGCTTACCATCTAAACATGTAATACAAAAATAGATTTGTTGTTTAATATTTATTGTGCTGCTTTTGCAATGTAAAAATGGGCCATTTCAGATATTTAAAACAACACAAAGAAAATCAATATGAAATGATACAGCAGTCAACTTTGTTAGCTTGGCATACATTCTGGGCTGTCTTTTAGTCCGTCCCAGAAGATTGGCAAATATTGCGTGTGATTGGCTCCAGTCAGATTGTACCCCTCAGGCGTGGCAGTCATGCGGTGATGAAAGCAGTCAGGCTGGGATTGATAGGAGTTTACCCGACATGAAAGCCCAGTGTCCTGCCCTTACCCAAACCCGTTTTCCCTCACCGAGCCTTCACCACATGTCCTAATGGAGATGAGAACCTGCCTGCTCAGCATGCCAGTCTCACTGTACTGGAACAGCTGGGCCACCGGGCTCAACGGAAGCACACACTTCAATAGCTGTTCCTACCTCATGCTGAGTTTAATAAACTACTTTTTCAAGCAGCCAAACACCTTTGAATGATGGGCAAGGTGTTTAGAAATGCTCTAGAATCGTAGAAGCTGAGGGGAATGCACCACAATATGTCGCTTGTTTGTTTGTTGGTCGGTTTATTATCTGTGTTTTCAGCGTATGGTTAAATGCAAGCTGTCAATGATTTGATTCACAACAAGCAAACACGATGGATTTTTATCCTCTTCACTTACCATCAAACCCCACTGAAGATCATTAAGGACGGACAGTGTAACGGATTTCGACCCCAATTGGGTAAATCTGCCAATACAGACACGAAAAGCACCATTGATTCATAAAATATTCATTGCTGCTGTAGCACTCTTTGCAGGTTATGTAAGGGCATCCATTTGTTTGTAATGGTAATACATGGCAATACAAGATCACCAAAAAGCTGACCCCTGTCATCTTGGACATGGAAATGCAAAACGTTTGCGGTATAAACGCAAATCAGTTTGTCGTTCTTAAACCAAACCCTTGGCCTTCAGCTCTTTGACGGCTTATTTGCTCGCAGGAACACTGAAGTCATAATGAAGTCAGTGTCAGG
Organism: Phoxinus phoxinus; assembly: GCF_949152265.1. Taxonomy (NCBI): domain Eukaryota; kingdom Metazoa; phylum Chordata; class Actinopteri; order Cypriniformes; family Leuciscidae; genus Phoxinus; species Phoxinus phoxinus. Next base: position 17,482,105 of record NC_136880.1, on the reverse strand, counting down.
CGAGGCAGGGTGGGAGTTTTGCCTAAGCCACCAAACAAGAGTGCTAATTAAAATTACTGTCAGTTTCCTTCAAGCACTTTCTGGTTTGGAACCAGAGAGGCTTCTCAAAGAAAACAGAGCCGCTGCTAATTCTTACACATCCTGACAGCTAATTATAAATAAAATATCATGTTCAAAGAGTACTAATAATGAGATTTGAATATCTTTAAATTCCAAGCCAAATTAGTTACGACCTTTATGCTAACTGGAAAGAAATTAGACATTTTTGTTGAGAGGAAAAATATATACATATGTGGTGGTTTATATAAGAGCTAAAGAAAAGAGGCTGCGGTCAGTTAAAACAAAATAATTGTTTATGATTTATACATTTATTTCATTCTTTTGAAAATCTAATAGTTGAAGAATTTGCGTGGTCTTGTGCATGAAATAACATTTAAGGAAAAAAAAAATCATCATAAAATATTATAAAAGTAGCCTATGACCTGTATAGCCTGTATTGCAAGTCTAAATGTCATCTGTGTATTGTGTATATTTTAGTGAATACGAACAAAAATGTACTAAAAAACAAATTGTTTGTTTCTTACACAAAGCTATTAAGCTTATTATTTACAGAAGTTACAGATAGTTAAAACAGGCTTAAAATATCTAGTGCACACAACTTTTATGGGGACCTTTCCTCATTGTGTAGCTCAATTTTGTATGTGTATTCAATTACCTGTTGAGTGATAAACGACATTACAACATTTTAAATCAGCTCTCACTATCTCAGAAAAGCCATACAATGTTGGTTCTGGTTTTATTATGAGCTCTGTCGCATTCTCTTTTTGCTAGCAGACTCTCCTTTGTTCTGTGTTTTCTTTTAACGGGTGAATTCCCTGGATGTTCGAGATTTAGCTGCTCCATGTCAACCTTTCTCTCTCGTTGTGACAACTAACATATGCTGCTCACACACCGAACACGTGTCAAAGTAGCTCTCTATTTTCTCTATTTACGACTGTGATGAGACATACTATATAATTCATGAGAATATGAGAGATGAGAATATACTTCACGTTGTACTTTCATAAACTAAAACGTGGGGTAAAATGATATAGATAAAAAATACCTATACCTATGCTTTCCTTTATTGATAAGAGTATATAAGAGTTGCAATACAAAAGAAAAAACTTACATGTGAACTAGATCTCAAACAAAAGTTTCTGTTACACTTAAATCACAATAATTATTTTATAAAGCTTTATAAACTAAAATGTGCACCAAATATACTTTTACAAAATGTACTTTTTTGTAAGGGTTAACAGCCATAGCCCCCATTCAAGCTTTTCAACACTCATTTTCGTCCTGTAACAATTACCAAGTTGTTACAGAAGAACAGTGAGTCAGCACAGTCCACCAAATCCAATACTTGAGGCGAATATAAGATCTCTGTCTATTTTGACGTCCCCACACTTTTCAAACTGACAGATGTTCTTTCTGATGACAGTTGTGACAGATCCACGCACACAACAGAGGCATCGCATCCTTGCGGCTCCCCGTGAGCTCCCAGTGTCCCGGACATATGCCACCATACACTTGTCGTTCTCCCTAGCTTGGGGTTCATTAATGAGACGTGCCGTCATAGTGGTGCGATCCGATGGTAACTGGGCAGGGGAGTAGGATATGTGCTACTGATGGAGAAGTGAAGACTGCATCACGAAAAGTTTGACTGCCTTGCGAGCGGACCCAAGAAGACGAATCTGTGCGGTCTGATTGCTGGCACAGCAAGTAATCATGTTGAAGTGGAACCGCTCAAGTCTCCGGAGTATTTCTGCTCTTCTTTTAATCTTCCTCTGGTTTGTAAGGTTCCCTGCTAATTTGAACGCACCACAGACACTTTTTTATGACTTGATTGGCTACCTGTGGTGAGTGGGGTCCAAGTAAGGTAACACTTACTTTACAGTGTGTTTGTTACATGTACTTGCTGGGGAGGGAGCAGTCTGGCTCGAACACACCAAACAGAACCTGTTTTGATGAAGACCCTCCTTCCGAAATATGAAATGTGCTGTGATTGGTTAGCTGGCCCAGTGTGTTATGATTGGCACCGCTTAGCGCTTGTTCGGGAAATGTCACGCACCTTACCATAACCGCAAGCTCTACTCAGATGTAAATAAAGAATGCCGTCAATTTCAAACCAATTCAAGTCTGGTTCTGACTTAAGAATGTTAAACAAACAAGAGGATCGCGCAGAACGGATTTCAGGCACGGACTTAGCATGGATTTCACAGGATGTTTCAGAATAGTATCTTTTTATTGTAATTGTATAGATACGATGTTATCCACCATTTAATTATGATTCTTAGTTATGATTACCATAGAGTCAGAAAACTATGGTAATACAAACCGTAATCGAAGCAAAATCATGGATAATTTTCCTAAGGATTGGTGAACAGTCTTACAAAAGCGAAAGCTTACAAACTCTACATTACACATATATCATCAACACTAATTTTGGCTAGTGGAGGCAAAGTTTTGATCTTAGCAACATCATAAAACGTACAATTGGAACTGTTAATATAAAACGCAACTAGAAACAAGAAATACTTACAAGTCGTGATCCACAAACAACAGATTGTCCTGACAAAGCGGGAACTGCTCCATTTCAGGAGAAGCTTTTGTGCGTAGCCTGCATTGTGGTTTTGGAAGCTGTCCTGCGTAAAATGTGCAGCCCACAGATAAACGTTGGGGTTATAATTGTCAAGTGTCAGTGAATGTTTGGACTTTCAGTTTGTGTTTTGATTGTTTCCTGTTTTCCTTTGTTCTTTTCCCGCCACTTCTTCATTTCTATGGTTACTATCATTATGAGCTCATTTGTCCTAGCCGTGTATGATTAATTATCTCGTTTCTGTTTGCTATTTAAGATGCACCGTTTCTTTCAGGCTTTGTCCGATCTCCGTTGTGTTTGTGTGTGTTTCCCCTGTCTGTCAGCTTGTTCCAGAGTACTATTATTGAAGTTTGTATCGATAATCAGAGTCTTCAGTCTGTTCCTCAGGAAACCATGCGTGACAATAATGTTCAGGAACAGTGTTTAAAGTAAGTTTTAACCACTAAGTTCGTCAGCGTTAGGAAGGTCATCAGCGTTAGGAAGGTCAAACAAATGAGTTCTGGGAACAGGTTGGAAAAAACAGCGTCTCTTTGATAAAGCGACAACACTGTCTTCTCTAATGCAGCTCAACCAGGCCTCGTCTCCCTTTTTGCATATTCCGTGGACGGGGATTATTGAAATGAGGAATATTTACTTCATAAGATTTGAAAAAACGCACAGTAGTCCAAACAAGCCTTTCGTTGCAGTTCTTAGAAAAAGTGAATTATGTCAAATAAAATATCTCCTTTTGAGTGGATTTTGTGCTGTGTAACCTTGCAGATCTTTTTTTAAATGTTCAAACAGCAACAGTACACACTAACTAACAAAGTGAAAAGCATAATTTGACCCCTTTAATCATTTTAACTCCAGAAGCGTGATGATGTGAACAAATCTTTTCATGAATCAACTGGAACAGACAGTTCGACAAGGTTAAGGTTATCAATCTAGAGAAACTAAAACTGGCATAGTCTTCATCAACAGATAAAAGTGCCATTAAAATCACCCCAACATTCACAAATTTGCTTAATTTTATATCACTAACAAAGTCATATTGGTGTGCAGTGAAATATTGAATATGGTGCGCCCTAGCTGTAGTTGACAACTGACTGTGAGGAAAACAGGGTAAACTTAAAAATACTGTTAATAACTACAAAGGTTAACATCCTTGTCTTATTAGCCATATGAAAAGCATGCCATGATAAACTAACCCTATTGCCACTTGTTCCTGTATTCACTTTGACAAGTTTGGCACAGACCATGTGCAAGCTAATTAAAAGTTCAGTGAAGAGGGTTTTGGTCTGGACAGCTGAATTCAAATAATTCCCTATTTAAAATAAAACAACAACAAAAAAACTTTGCTTGCTAATTAACAACCTATTCTGTACTGCATACATACAGTATATATTAATCTAAGGCAAATCATGTAGCCACCACACATTGGCAATGGCATACTAACACATCAAACAATGTCTTCTCTCAATTATTTTTTTTTTAAATAGCTTCGACCTTGCCACCGTGGAGTGTCTGAAAGGCCTCACAGGCATATGTTTCCAGATCATGTTTACTAGCTTACAAGCAGTCTGGTTCGGAGACATAGTGCTATCAACTCTGACTGATGGATTAGTGATGTCAGCCTTCTAGAGTGCCATCCATCCTCTGGGGCTGGAAGCGGATGCACTGTACGTTTTTTGAAGGCCGAGCAAGCCACAACCACAGGCTATCAGTCTCACAGCAGACATGTACGTCAGGACAATATGAAGAAGACCTTTGAGCGAAACCAGCCTTTTGGAGTCAGTCAAGCTAATTAGGAGTGAGAGTAAACTTTCACAGTTGCATTTAAAGGGATACTCCACTTTTTTTTGGAAATAGGCTCATTTTACAACTGCCCCAGAGTTAAACAGTTGAGTTTTACCGTTTTCGAATCCATTCAGCCGAACTCCGGGTCTGACGGTACCACTTTTAGCATAGCTTAGCATAGATCATTGATTCTGATGAGTCCAGTAGCATTTCTTTCAAAATGACCAACGAGTTTCAATATTTTTCCTATTTAAAACTTGACTCTTCTGTAGTTAAACCGTGTACTAAGATCGACGGAAAATGAAAAGTTGCGATTTTCCAAGCCTATATGGCTAGGAACTACTCTCATCCCGGCATAAGAATCAAGGAACTGTGCGGCTGTACTATGGGTACAGCAGGCGTAATGATATGACGAAGCACCTGAAAATAGTCCCCAGCTCGGTAACTTCCAACATGACCGGGACTAAGTTTGTGTAGTTTTTAGGCGGCAAATTAGGTTTCCAAATAAATACGGTTCGGGATCAGCACCAAAGTAAATGTCATCTAAATCGTCTCTCACAAATGTCTTCATGCTACAAGGCACGCTCCCTGTGCAAGCAGGTTGTCACGTTGGTTTATTGACGGCAAGTGCTTCGTCATATCATTACGCCTGCTGCACCCATGGTACGGCCGCACAGTTCCTTGATTCTTATGCCGGAAAGAGAGTAGTTCCTAGCCATTAGGCTTGGAAAATCGCAACTTTTCATTTTCCGTCGATCTTAGTACACGGTTTAACTACAGAAGTTTTAAATAGGAACCATATTGAAACTCGTTGGTCATTTTGAAAGAAATGCTACTGGACTCATCAGAATCAATGATCTATGCTAAGCTATGCTAAAAGTGGTACCGTCAGACCCGGAGTTCGGCTGAATGGATTCAAAAACGGTAAAACTCAACTGTTTAACTCTGGGGCAGTTGTAAAATGAGCCTATTTCCAAAAAAAGTGGAGTATCCCTTTAAGCAACTTTTCCTCTGCGGTCGCCCTACAGGTTGGAAGCGGAATTGTTCATTACCGCTGTTGTAAATAATTTAGACTACCGCAGCCTACCGTCGCACGCAGGCTCGCTGTTTATCCAGCACCGGCTTTGGAATGAACGATGTCCACAGACAAGGTAGAGTATGTTGCACGATTTCATGAAAGTATGATGTATTGCGACATCAGAAACGAAGAAAACAAAATAATAATGACTACTGTAACGCTTGACGTAAAGCAAGTCAAATTTGTAGTTTTCTTATGTCTCATTCGAACTACAGAAACGCTACCTGGTCTGGCAAACTTACATAGTGTAGTTATAGCAGATATAGGGCTGCAAAGCGAATCCAGAAGCGCCTTTTTGCGACTGAAGCAACTGTTTTGGAAACATTATTTTAAGGTAAAACATTTATTTAGTGTTGCTTTAAAATCCAAACAAAATGCCAGTAAATGTAAGAATTTCTTATTTCAGTCTTTTTGGCTTCTTAGTTCACACTTGCCAGGTTTTATTAGATTAAAACGAACCCTGTTGCGATTGCTCTGTTAGTGCGGTGCATTTGAATAAGTGTGAACGCTGCCATCTGAACCTCATTCCACACGAACTCAGGTGCGGTTCAAATGAAATTTGAATGCAGGAAGATTAGACCCTAAAAATACAGAAGGCTCAAGAGTACCTGTTTTTTCTCATCATACTCATGATGTTGCCCATCACAGTTCGATACAGGCATCAGAACCGCGTCTCCTCACAGCAGATCTTCCTTTGTGTGTGAGACGGAGGGATTCCTGCCGCTGTTTTGACTCTTTAACTCATTTTATAAGCTCTTCACGAGCTCTCAGCTGGTCAAAATACCATCAAATGTGGGCTACGCACATACAATGAGCGCATTAATCCCAGCACACAGCATTGATTTGGATGTTCGGTAAATTCCGTCGTGAAATATACGTAATAAAAGCCGATAAAATCAGGTTGTGAACATCCCCTATGCCTTTAGGTTCGGTGTTAAAATTGCCAATGCGAACGCTAGTGGACCAGGAGTACATTTTTATTTTAGTTTTTTTTGTCGGACCAAACAACAAGTGTGAACACACCCTTAAAGTTAATTCTGTTTTATGTCTTCTGTTTGTAGTTATTAGTTAAACAAATGTTGACTTGTGCATAGTGAAACTCTTTCTATCAGTGATTTACTAACACAGTAACTACCTAACAACCATGACATACTACAACGGTACAAACTACACACTTCAACAAACAATAAACTTGACAGTATTGTGAAATTATTTAACACTATTAATAGCTGATTATTGTTTGAATAATCACATTAAAAAATGAGGGTGTTGTGACATAGCAGGCCCGAAGGCAATGAGTAGTTTAAGCTGCCACAAAACACAACCACAAGAGAGGTGGGTGTCGGGTTCAAATAAATTATCTTTAATTTATCCAAGAACATAGAAGGGTCAAAAATGTAACTGGAATTTAAACTGGGACTTCAGGTTCTTCCCGGTGTGGGGTATCCGTGGTGGCAGCTTTGTTCCCCATGTATGTTTCAACACTAGGTCAACTTAAAGAGGGAAGACTAAACAGAAGCAAGGCAAAGTAGTTAAAGAAGACAATGCAAGGTTAACTCGGTCTTTTTACTTTTCAGCCAGTCTTTCTTTCTTTAGGCTACCCTACGCTTCAGCACCTCAGAGTCTGTACCCAGGACCATTCAAACTTGCCTGGAGCAGAGTTCCCAGTTTTATGGTGACCTCCATTAGGCCATTATTGGTTACAGCTGTGGGTGGTTCCACATTTGGGGGGTGAGCTGGTGAAAGTATTTATGACTTTTCCTAGTTGGGACCTGCTGCTTTGCTCCTGGGCTCCTCTTTCCAATATTGGATTACCACAGTGTGCATTTGAAGTCAATTTAGTTTTGTTTCTTTCTTTTTTTATTTTTTTATTATTATTATCATATTAATTTCTGTAATTTCTCAAACACAACTGTTTTAGAGTCTGAAAAGAAACCAACTAGCACCACAAACAAATAGTTATAAGATCAGGATTATTACAAAATTAAATTAAATTGAGGACACACCTATAAACTATGTAAGCTTGTTTCCACCACGGAATAAAACATTTTAAAAGATAATTGCGACTTTTTATCTCACAATTGCATGTTTATATCTCACAATTCTGACTTTATAACACGCAATTTTGACATTATATCATGGAATTCTGACTTTATACCTCCCGATTGCGTGTTATAACAGATATAAATTACGATTTTTATATCACGCAATTCTAGCTTTACAACTTACAATTGCGACTTTATATCACAAATCAGAATTGCGCGATGTAAACTCCCAATTGTGAAAAAGGGTCCAATTATCGTTTTACATTTTTTATTGATTGCTGAAATAAGCTTCCATAATGAACAGATTTCCTTCAAAACAATGTTTTTTTCCCAGAAACATAAAAACCCAGACTCAAACCAAAGTAGAGAAATTATTTTCACCAATAAGCCAAATTCTCTCAAGAAACATTTTTTTTTATTTGTAAATGTCAGTTTAATATTGTATTCAGCAGGAATATCCCTGCAATGCTTCATATGACGCTAGAACTGCTCAATATCCATGCCAGGTTCTGACTACTACAATTGTACAAAACATTATCAGTCAACAGGAAATTAAAGTGGTACTCTTTCACAAACACACTGTATGGAAGAAAAGCCAATTACTGTAAATGTATTCCACTTGGCAGATGTCCTTAAGGCTAAACCTAAACCTTTAAAAAATGCTGGGAAATGTGGCTGTTTACTTACAGTGCAAAAAAAAAAAAAAAAAAAAGCCCTACTTGACACAATGCCAACACACCTGCCAATATTTGTTAGTGTGAGATTTTATATGTGAGCTCTGAGAAATGCTCCCAGGGGTGGAAGCCGAAATAATGAAGGTTTTAATGTCCTCTCTCTGATCAGCTTGATCAATGGCTGCCCTCCAGCAACCTCACAGCATTATCCGTGAATTAAAGATTATTGTCTCATTTTAAAAAATCCAGCCTGTTTTCATGGCGCCAAAAGCTTTCATTTTCCCACATGGTTGCCTTTTCCCCAACTGGCCCTCTCTCATTAGAGGAGAATAAAGTCTTTAGACGGTTTTTGCTTCAAATGCAAAAATTACAATAATCAGCCTCTAATTTATGCAAGTAATTAAGTCAAAATTATATGCAAACCTTCATGTATCTTATGAGATGCTAATAGAGTGGATGCTTAGCAGATTAAACGCCCAGCAAGACACTGTGGTCCCATGGTGCTTGTGATAATGGATTAAGATACACCACGCAGATGAGATCTTGTATTCTCCAATCTCACTTTCCCTCATTCGGTGTCGTCTCATTATATCCAGTCCTACAGCATACCGTACACAAGTATGTATTATATACTATATGGACACTTAAGCCACACTTAAAAAGTATGAATATCACTCTATTAGATAAACTTAGGTTTCCATCCATTCTCTTTTTTCTTATTTCAGAAATAGCTTATTTAAAATGTTTCATTTTGCTGCAAACCCCAATAACAAATCAACTGCCGCCCACTTGACCTGGCATGAGGTTCTGTCAACAGCCAGGAGGCTTTAACTGCAGCCTTTCAGAAACACAAGCCAACACAACGTGTGTGTGTGTGTGTGTGTGTGTGTGTGTGTGTGTGTGTGTGTGTGTGTGTGTGTGTGTGTGTGTGTGTGTGTGTGTGTGTGTGTGTGTGTGTGTGTGTGTGTGTGTGTGTGCGCCACACTGTAATGATACGCATCCAGAATGTTGCATTTTAAATTTCTCAGGGATTAAATGCGTCTTCTTAGGTATGCAACAACTTTAGCCAGAGAAAACATTTGAATTATGTATGACTTATTTTGCGTAGATATGAACAGAATAAAATTAGACATAAGAATCCTGGTATAAGCATTTTTACTTCATGTCTTCAGTGAACTGAGCCCTATACCGGTCATACCTACAACATATATATTTTTTATTAAAGGATAATTCCGGTATTTAACACCCTGAGTCTATATTGTAGTTTGTTTTGGATGAACAAGAGTGGTGAACAACATTTTTTGACAATGGTTCCTCTCTCGAGTTTTTGACTATAATAGAATTGACCATGGACCCATTTAACATGGCCAAATGGCCAATGGCCATGTCCGAAAATGTCATTAAAACAACCTTTAACATTAGTTTTCAAAACTGTTAAACTCACAGAGTGGTTAGTGGTGTTAGTTGATGTTCCAGAAACAAAAAGTGTTGCGAAATACAGTTTCTGTCGTGTTTTATTTGTCATTTTGTAAAATCCCATTGAATTCTGTTGAAGGACTGAGTGCTCGTTAATATAAATGCGCTACCGGAAACGGAAAGGGGGCTGTTTACATTTGGTCGATGTAGTCTTTTTGCTCGCTTCCGTTTCTCATAAGGCTAGCGAGCAGAGCAACTGTGCTCCGGGAGAGTAAGCGAAATAAACAAACAAAACCTTCATTAATTGTTACTTGAAATATGAAGTTGAACTCGACTGTGACCGTGAGTGTCCCGCGAGACATAAACATCGGTTATCGCCATCAAGTGGTCGGGAGTGTGCTAACGCTTCAGATTCAAATATTGAGCGGAAGTTACACGGTTGTGAAGTGTCTGAAAAAATAGTTCCACTATAGCAAAATAAACGGATTGGAATCATATATTGCGACGATATATTGTTTATAATCATCAACGAACACCACTAACCACTCGGTGAGTTTAACAGTTTTGTAAACGAACATTATTGGCAGTTTTAATGACATTTTCGGACATGGCCATTGACTCCAATGTTAAATGGGTCCATGGCCAATTCTATTATAGTCAAAATCTTGAGAGAGGAACCATTGTCAAAAAATTTTTGTCCACCACTCTTGTTCATGCAAAACAAACTACAATATAGACTCAAGGTGTTAAATACCGGAATTATCCTTTAATTTCATTTTAATTTATGACTGTGATTAAGTGTGCTATATGATATTTGTTGTCTTGCAGTATATTTTTTTATTGTGTGTTTATTTTATTTTATACTATTGCATGGACAAAAGTATATAGGCACTGCTTCTAATTAGTAGAGTTGGCTTTGTCATCCATAACTCACAAATAAATAAATTCAAATGTAGCGTTGCCAACTTGGAAGAAGACTAAAGGCAGCAGAATAGCCCAAACTAACCCAGCTAACAAAGGTATATTTAAAGAACATTTTGCTAATGTTCCCATTAAGTTATTAAAATGTTATTTCTGAATGTACAGTTTGTCTTAAATGTTTTATGCGATCGTTAGCAAAAACATTGGGGGAATGTACCATTATATCATTTTGCTAATTCGAGGAACAGAAAAAGTAGCAAGTATTAAAATTTTTTTTTTTTAATGTTTTGTGCTAACTTTTGAGAATGTTATTAAGGACCATATACTGTAACATTGAACAAACATTCTATTAGTGTTATTAGAAGAACGTTTGATTGAAGGAACCTTGCCAGAATGTTACCCGAACTTCTGTGAACGTTCCCCTGTTAGATGTGAAAAAAGGCTTTTGTTGAGCCGCATGAAAATGAGCATCATATATCATGTGTTGCTAGAGATGCCTCAGTCAGCTGTAGATAATGTTTTTGTGAAATGGAGTCATTTACAAAAGCACTAGAAAGTGCCAAAGTGGGCATAGCGTAAACATTATCTGTCCTCATTTGCAACACTCAGTATTGAGTTACAAACTGCCTGTGGAAGAAATGTCAGCACAAAAAACTGTTGATTCACTTAGAGAATCAAGACTTGGGATTCTGTGGTCATGTAGCCACACACAAGCCTAAAATCATTATGTGCCACGGTGAGTGTGGTCTGAAGTGCTGTACAGCCTGCATGTTCTCTAGAGCGGTCATGCTTCACCTGGCCATCTGGCAGTCTAAGGGACTCATTTAGATTTGGCGGATGTTACAACAATGCCTGCCCAGATGCATATAGTGCCAACTTTAACAATATTAGCGGAGGAATAATGATCAAAGACTGAATTCTTGTTTGAATCAACATGCATTTCAAGTCTAGCTACAAATAAAACTATTTTAAAATAAGAAAAAGTATCACACTGTGGCTTCATCCAAAACTGCATACCTGCCTATAGTGGGTGAAAAACAGTATTTGAAAACAGAAGTATGTCGAAATTCACATTATGCTGCTGGGCGAAAAGTTCTCAGATGATCTGCTACGTATGGCGAGATCTAATAATTGTTTACTATCCATTACTATCCATTGAGGCTACAGGAGAGGATTTATTAATGACAGTGAAGCAACGCAACTGGAACTGGAAGGTCACACGATAATGACAACATGACGAATGTGGTTCAGCAAGATTAAATTCTTGATACACATTCGTAAAACATGTAATGTACTAATGTCACAAAGTAATTTGTAACCAAAAAAAGAGAGAGAGAGAGAGAGAGAGAGAGAGAGAGAGAGAGAGAGAGAGAGAGAGAGAGAGAGAGAGAGAGAGAGAGAGAGAGAGGAAGGTGAGTTTTTGTTTGTTTGTTATTTTAGAATAGAGGGAACAAGAGGGAATATCTTGTTTGTTAATTTTATCAGGGGTTAGGAAAGTTTAATCAAGGGCTTCATTATTTGCAGCAGGTGTGCTTGAGCTAGAACACATAAAATACCTGAACTGGCTAGGTTTGTTGAATGTCACGTTTCACTGCATGTTAGAAATATGGCAAATAAGTCAAAAGAATGGTCCAGAAATTCAAGAGAAGATATAATCACCCTTCACAAACACGGAACAGGATACAAAAAGATAACAAAGGCAAATGTTCCTAGAGACACCGTTAGAAGCATAGTTTGCAAGTTCAAAGTTAAAGGAACAGTGGTTACACTGCCTGGACAGGGCAGAAACAGGAAGCTATTAATGGCTGCAACCATATTTCTGAGAAGGCAGGTTCAGAAAAACCCTCGAGTGACTGCAAAAGACCTGCAGAAAGACTTGGTGGAAACAGGCACTGAGGTTTCAGCTTGCACAGTAAAGCGCTTACTAAACACATGCAGTTTCCATGCCAGAACTCCAAGACGTACACCCCTACTGACCCAAAAGCACAAGAAAAGTCTCCACTAATTTGTTCAAAATCATAAAAAAAACTGGAACTTTTCGTCCCTATCGATCAGCGGTATGTCTGGAGGAAGAAGAATGAAGCATTTGCTGAAAAGAACACTCTGCCTACAGTTAAGTACGGTGATGCTCTGGGGCTGCTTAGCATCCTCTGGTACTGGAAACCTGCAGCGTTTGGAAGGCAAGATTGATTCATTGAAGAATCAGGAAATCCTAGAAGAAAACTTTATGCCGTCAGTGAGGAAGCTCAAGCTCAATGATCCCAAGCATTCCTCAAATTCCACCAAAGCTTGGTTGCAGAAGAAGTCCTGGAAGACTCTACAGTGACCATCACAGTCACCTGACTAGAACCCCAACGATAATCTCTGGTGGGATTTGAAGAAGGCGGTTGCAGCACCCAAACCCAATAATATTACCGAACTGGAGGCCATTCTTCATGAGGAATGGACTAAGATTCCTCAGAAACGCTTGCCATGAAGGGGTTGAATAATTTTGAGATGGCAGAAGTCATTAAAAGTAGAATTTTTAGTTGAAGTTGTTGTGTTGAGCTATTGCAATTACTGTTGTTTGATTTGTTCATTGCAAACATATAAAAATCTGTAAATTTTGCCAATAAACCTGATTTGCAATGGGGGTTGATTCATTTTGATTACAACTGTATAATCCTGCCCTATATTCATGCAATTTGTTGACAGGACCACAGTGCCGCTTTACACCAATCCACTTACACATGGCATATTATATTTTATCATCATAAAGTTTACACGCTTCACATTGTAAGTAATTTCAAATTTGTTTGTCTTCCTAAACAACCGATCAACAAATACAACATTTATACGGACACCTACTGATGTGGATGAATGATGTTTTGTTTACTTGGACAAAGGATAAGATGTGGCTCACAACATGGTGCCCACCATAAGGGATAATTTGTATAATACAACATCATTTTCTATGCCATGTCTCCTATCTGAATGAGTGGACATCTATATCCTATTCATTTCTGTAGGTGTGAACACAAGTCATAGCCGGGACAGTCTCTGTACTGAATGAGGTTACTGCAGTATGCTCTCATATTCCTTTTAAACTTCGATAACAATTAATTTGCACCTGCGTTCCTCATTAAGCATGTCTCCAGATGAAAGATGTAATTCACATATGCTGTGAAAACTTTGACTTCCAGCTACACAGAACTCTCTGTTCTGTCCCCAAGGACACAGCTCATGACTCACAGCTTTTAACAATGCATGTTGAGAGTTTTAGGGTCAACCAGCGAGGTTCTGTCGAGAGGCAGAGGGATGTACACATCATCAAGCAGCCTTGCAAATAGCCCTGTCATAGTTTGAGCAAATGTGACAGGAGGAAGTATAGTGACCTCTAATCTAAAGAAAGAGTACCACACACTACAACGCAGTACAGAGGATGCACTTTCTGTACTTTCAGTACTTTCCGTTGAAGGATATGCTGGCAATGCCAGTGCCAGACCCTGCAGTTGACACTAAAGAGGTACCTAAATGTGAAATGTGTCATTTTGTTTATTTATTTGCAGTTAAAATACTTCATCCATACTGATTTAATATATCGTACAAGTGCAAACACTGAGACAACCGTCTTCCAAGAAACAAAAGGAGATGTGTAGCAGAATGAAGATGCTCTTTTAACCTTTTCACGGGGTCTCTGTCTGCTTCAAAAAACTCTGGTGCGGTTCAACTGAAATATGAATTGAACATGGATCAAAGACGTCTAAACGAACCAAAAAACAAGATGCAACCCTAAAAATGACAGATTACTCAAACATACTTTTTTTTTCTTGTCATATGAGCTATGTTGCCCATTACAGTTTGTACAGGCATCGGAAACACCTCCTCCTTGCAGCAGATCTTTGTTTGAGTGCAACAGAGGAATTCCCGGTGCTGTTTTGACTCCTTTACACATTTTAGAAACTCTTTGTGAGTTCTCAGCTGGTAAAATACCATCATACTGCTTATATGCACATACGACGAGTGATTTTAGCTCAGCACACAGCAATGGTTTGGATGTTCGGTAAGATCCAAAAATCCAGATTTTTTTTTTTTTTACCCTAAAGAAACAAGAGAACCGAACTACAAGTGTGAACACTTAAAAAATAACAAATATGCACCAACTATCTCCAACTGTCTTCCAAAGAACACAAAAGGAGATGTTTATCAGGATGCTCAAGTTGCGTTTTACCAAAGGTAAAAAGAAAGACAAATAAGCACCATATAAGAATGATAAAGTAGTCAAACTGACTTTCTGTCATGACAACTCTTGGAGTGTTTGGCATGTTAATGGATATGACAATGTTGATATGTTTGGTCTTTGTTGGAATAGATCTGCTACGCTGCTGAGCAAGTACGGGACTTTCTACTGCCGTTACATACACAGCACAGACACACTGCTGTGAAAAAAATACTTGCAAGTGCTGACCAAAGCCCTGTCCCAAATGGCGCCCTAAGCACTCGCGGTCTCCCTCTGAGTCCGCACTTTTGTGACGTGACGCCGCTTTGACTGTCGGGAAGAAGTCTGCTGCGGAATCGAGGGCGCAAATCGACCGTAGAAGGGGCGCTCACGGACTTAACGGACACGGCACGCGGCAGCCATTGTAAGTCCACAAGACCGAAAGTGCAAGTGTGCCATTTGGGACAGGGCCCAAGTATTTAAAGGTTGAGCAGCGAGCTCACTGGCTTCTGATACAGCAGGAACCAATCAGCTGCGTCCTACAGATAACGGTGTGATTGCAAGCAGATTGAGTTAAGGACCAATCAGCCTGTGCCATCTAGAGTTTCGCGCGAGGAACCTTTGCACTTATACTGCAATATTGGTATAGTTCCTATCATTTCCTGGATTTTTTTTCCCTCCATGGCAACTCTTAAATCTCAATGTTTTTGATTAAATAAAATCCATATTTAATGTTTGAACCAAATCATAAATATACTTTGAGACATTTAATTAGTCTGTAACAGAGTTTAAATTTGTTTCAGTTCATGTTACTATCATCATGACAAGCCAGGTTTGAATGTCAGAAACTAGGTTTAGGTAGAAAGAATTCGCTGTGTTTGCCTGTCTAGTGAGTTAATTATATGTCTTGTGTGACTGTGTAACACATTTCCACTTTATAATTGTGTTTTTCACTTCAGAAAAAAAGTTCTATACTGTACGTCCTTTGGTAACCTCTGCACTCTGTGAAGAAATAGCATAAGAAATAAGATGCTTTGAACTTTGCATGTGATGGGGGAATCCATAACTTTTGGTGTGCTATCCAATTCAGTGACAACTGAGACACATTCTCCAGTGTTCATTAAGAGATTCTAGTGGGCTCTGCGACACCCACATGATTTCTGGCCAAGTGTCACCCTTTAGCCCAGATCTTTGCTTGTTAGTGAGCTTGACTCATGTTTCAAACAACCTTACACCGGGCCTCTCTCGGAGCACGGTCATATGCGTATTCCCTGGAGCATTTCAAGACATAGACGAGAAAGTAAAAGGTGAAGATATATGCTCATTTAAATTTCCTCACTTCTCCTTAGTGGAGGATATAGCGCCTTCAAAAAGTATTCAAACCCTTCATTTTCCATAATTTTTCATATCACAGACCAGTCTTTCTCAACCTTTTTTATTTATGTACCCCCATAGATGAATCGTTAAGAGTCAATTACCCCTTCACTGAATCGACAATAAACCAGAAGCTTTCACAGTCTGACTGCATATGGAGAGGCTTGAGCATGAAACTCCACACACTCACTATAGGGATGAATGAACATTAAAATGTAAGTGGTGACAAAAAGAAAACAGTTGCTATCAATCATGGAACAAAAGTGTGAATGTGTGAGACAATACAACAGTTTGCAAATCAGAGATTTGGATATTTGGGTCAAACTTTTGAGAATGAAGTGAGAACAGCAGGTCGAGATGCTGTGCCACCAAAAATAGGATTGTTTTGGTACAAGCTTAAATTCAGAGAGATTTATTCCTAAACGTTTTAGTGCCAAAAATATATCATCACTGTCTGATGTGTTCAAGCTGCTGTATTTAAAAAAAATGACTCTAGGACAACAAACCCCCATGTATCTTTATCACAAGAGATATACTACCTATCATAAACATATCAAATAGGCTTTGATAAACTGTATTTAAAAAATTAAATAAATACTAAATATAATTGCAAATCATATGATCTGAAAAATCTGCATCATTCTCAAAAAAAAAAATCTGACATTCAAAATGAAGTTTCTCCCAGAAAATATTGACACACCACCAATTATAAAAGCCAATGCGAATTTAGTTAATTGCATTATTTTATATTTCACAAATTAAGAAATGGTTGTAATACCAGTGACAAATTGTTATTAAAAATTCTAAGCTTAGAATTATTTATAACAGTAATATTTATTCTTTATTCTAAAGTATTAATCTCTAATCAGAATATAACCACAATACATTTTGACCTTACTCTGACCTTTTTGTATTTTCAAAATACAGGATTCATAACATCAATAGGGATAAAATTATTTTTAAATTATGTATTTTATTAATTACTATTTTTTTTTTAACATTAGACCTTGCTCTAATGTTTGACCCCAAAAACGAAATGATAAAAAATAAACAAATAAATCGTTTTTTAGGCATTTAACAAATTTAAATGTTGTTTTTTTTAACAAAAATGTCAGCAATGACATAGAGAGCTGTGTGCGTATTTGAAATATTTTCCATTACTAAAATACCAGAAGACAGGTTTGTCACAATATTTTGATATGACCTGGATATAACAAAAAGGAGAGGAGCCTCAGTCTCAACCAAAATAAATATTCAAATATTTGAATAGCAATAGACAAGCAGCACAAAAGCAGACCAGTCTTTCATTCCCCCCTTTTTTATTAAAGAATAAAAAGTCTTTGGACAAAGAGACTGACTTCTAATTATACCGGCAAGATGGAAGTTAGAGGTATTGGCTAAGGATAAAACAGTGGGCACTGATCTCTCAGACGGTCCCAGGGGAGCCTCGGGATCTGTCATCCAGTGACAAACAACAGTGCAAACAAAGGTCTCCTGTTCCTGTCTCCTTCCATTGCTCCTAAACAAACACGCCTCTCTGACAGTGGTCAGGGAAGTGTTTAGTCTGCTAATGTACTGGGAAACAGAAGAATCGGTAGCAGACAGTGCTCACATTGTCCGGCTGGTTACTGTGGGAACAGATCCCACTCTCTAACTCGGATTGAGTGGTCCGGGGCAGAAGAAAGTTAAAAAAGAGAAGAAGAAGAAAAAACATAGAACTACATCTGCTGCATTTAATTTTCTAGGGAGCACTGCTGAAAGAGAAGATGAAAGAGCTGACCACAAACACCGTGTAGCTTCGCCTTTAGCGATGCCAACGGCACCTACCAAAAAAAAAAAAAAAAAAAAAAAGCCTTTCAAAGTTGGTGGATTGGCCTCTAGTTAAAGAAAATTGTGGTTCTAGATTCATGACAGACGGGCTACTGAACAACCAAGCAGAATATCAGAACAGCACTAAAAAAGTAATTTATGAAGTTATAAAATATAGTAGTGTACAGAAATGTACAACAGCACAAGCATTAAAAATCTTTCCCTGGAGTGGGGAATCATTTCAATCTGTCATTTTATGACAAGAAACCTATTTTGGGACCATTCCCTCTCCATATGAAACATCATGGCAGTATGAGAGTATGTCTTTCCAGTAAGGGTGTTTCATTTTCCTTTTGGTTCAAAAACTGTCTTTACGGTGGCAATCATTTGCCTTAGAGAGATGAGCAAGTTACCACATGTCTGAACAATAATCAGTCTAAATGGACTGTCATGATTAGGCCTATGTGTGTAACTAGTTAGCTTAAAAGTCAACTTGCTTATGGGGAAATCATGTAAACGAGCTAATGCAAATCAAAAACAAGCATCAGTAAGGTACACAATTTTGATTCTTCTCATGATTGTTCAAACTAAACTAGATCAATCAAACTCCTCTAATCGGTGTGTTGAACTTTATGCCGTGCGGCGCAGACTGATCAGCGTCTGACTGAACTAGTGCATGACAGTTAGAAACTGCCTGAAGTAAGACGACGTCGACGCCACGTGACCGCGACATACTGTATGCCATCAAAGTGCCGCGAGAACGATTCGAGAGCAGCCTTTCATTCTGCCCAGCTTCTCCAGAGCGACTGCACAAGCTCTGATGAAAACGTACTCGGTTACTAACGTAACCTCGGTTCTCTCTAGAAGAGGGAACGAGTACTGCGTCGAAGAACGCTACGGGAAAGATATTTCTTTGTCGAGATTGAAGCCTAAAATTAATCCTTAATTTTGTAATAATGTAAAACGCTTTTCTGAAGCATACAACCTAGGCGGAGCAATACAGCTCACCCATTGGCTGCTCTGCCAGAAAAGCACAGCCTATGCGAGGCCAGAGACGCTGACCAATGAGGACGCTTCGCGCCCTTCTGCGTCACCTCCCGCCCAAACAGGCGTGGCCTAGGCCTATAAATACGAGCATAGCTGTCTAACACGCCGATTTTCGTCAATGAAGCGACGCAGCGTGGGCACGCACGGCCATGAGACGCAGTACTCGTTCCCTCTTCTAGAGAGAACCGAGGTTACGTTAGTAACCGAGTACGTTCTCTTACGTAGAGTTCTCTCGTACTGCGTCGAAGAACGCTACGGGAAAGATATTTCTTTGTCGAGATTGAAGCCTAAAATTAATCCTTAATTTTGTAATAATGTAAAACGCTTTTCTGAAGCATACAACCTAGGCGGAGCAATACAGCTCACCCATTGGCTGCTCTGCCAGAAAAGCACAGCCTATGCGAGGCCAGAGACGCTGACCAATGAGGACGCTTCGCGCCCTTCTGCGTCACCTCCCGCCCAAACAGGCGTGGCCTAGGCCTATAAATACGAGCATAGCTGTCTAACACGCCGATTTTCGTCAATGAAGCGACGCAGCGTGGGCACGCACGGCCATGAGACGCAGTACTCGTTCCCTCTTCTAGAGAGAACCGAGGTTACGTTAGTAACCGAGTACGTTCTCTTACGTAGAGTTCTCTCGTACTGCGTCGAAGAACGCTACGGGAACCCTATGTAAACCGCCGTGCGTGCTCTTGGACCGACACAGACACCTAAGGGCGCGCGCGCCCTGGTATACAAGTGCCTACCCCAAGAAGTATAGGGAGAGCGGCTAAAATAGCATCATCCCTTTATAGTAGTGCCTCTTAAGGCATAATAGCATATATATGTAAATATAGATATATATGAGGGGTAATAGCATGCTCATGGGACACATTGTCAGTGAGTGATGCTTAAACATTGAAGTGACCTGGGCCGCAGCGCGGGGCAGGAACACTTATACATATTAAACATTGAAGTGACCTGGGCCGCAGCGCGGGGCAGGGACACTTATACATATTAAACATTGAAGTGACCTGGGCCGCAGCGCGGGGCAGGAACACTTATACATAGTCTTCTAGACCGAGAGCAGTTTAGCCTGCAACGCAGGAACCTCTAGGTTATAGAACCTAATAAATGTAGACGGGGAGGCCAGCCTGCCGCCATACAGATATCTTGTAACGAGATTCTGCTATACCAAGCCCATGAAGAGGCCATGCCTCTCGTGGAATGTGCTCTGATGCCCAAAGGGCATTCCAAACCTCTAGATGCGTAGGCTAGCGCAATGGCGTCCACTACCCATCGAGACAGACTCTGTTTCGTCGCGGCTCGCCCCTTGGAGCGTCCGCTGAACGAAACAAAGAGCTGCTCCGTCTGTCGAAAAACAGCGGAGCGGGACACGTAAGCTCTTAATGCCCTGACCGGGCAAAGGGAGCTATTTCCGTCCTCTGAGGCCGGCAGGGCCGACAGGGAGATGACCTGAGCCCTGAACGGTGTGTTGAGGGACTTAGGCACGTACCCATGCTTCGGTTTCAATACGACTACAGAGTCATTTGGCCCGAACTCCATACAAGAAGCTCTCACTGAGAGCGCTTGCAAGTCTCCCACACGCTTCACTGAAGCGAGAGCCAAAAGAAACACGGTCTTGAAAGACAGGTGTTTCATGTCAACTGAGTGAATAGGCTCGAAAGGGGCCCCTTTCATAGCGTTCAACACTGTAGAAAGGTCCCAAACGGGGATTGAAGGAGGCCTTGGAGGGTTTAACCTCCTGGCGCCTCTAAGGAAGCGGACCACCAGGTCGTTCCTGCCTAGTGAACGGCCAAGCGTTGGATTAACGAACGCTGATATGGCAGCCACATAGACTTTGAGCGTGGATGGGGTTCTTCCCTCATCCAATAGCTCTTGCAAGAAGGAGAGAATCTCCGGTTCTCCACACTGAAGTGGTGACAGACCTTGATCTGAACACCATCCAGAGAACACCGACCATTTGGAAGCGTAGAGTCGTCTAGTAGACGGAGCCCTAGCTTGTTCGATCGTGTCTAACACTCCTCTTGGGAGGTTAGCGGGTACCCGTTTATGGCCCATACGTGTAGGGACCAAAGCTCGGGGTGAGGATGCAGAATCGAGCCCTTGGCCTGTGAGAAGAGGTCTCTCCTCACTGGAATCGGCCACGGGGCAGTACTTTTCAGTCGCATCAAAGCTGGGAACCAGGTCTGATTCGTCCAGTATGGAGCAACTAGTAGTACTGAGCATCCGCTCTCCTTGATACGCTCCAGCACTTGAGGCAGGAGTGAGACAGGAGGAAAAGCATAGAGCGGACGGCGGGGCCAGACTCTGGCCAGCGCGTTCGTGCTCTTCGAAAAGAATTCTGGGCAGTGAGCGTTTTCCTGGTTTGCAAACAGGTCTATTTCCGCTCTGCCGAACGTTTTCCACAGCAGACGCACTGTCTGTGTGTGTAGGGACCACTCTCCCGTAGGAACGTTGTTCCGTGAGAGTCTGTCCGGGCCTACGTTCAAGTGGCCTGGCACGTGCATTGCTCTTAACGAGCGCAGGTTGTGCTGGGCCCACACCAGTATGCGTTCCGCTAACCTGAATAGGTTCCGGGATCTCACGCCACCCTGGCGGTTTATGTAGGCTACTACCGACATGTTGTCCGAGCGGACCAGGACGTGGTGTCCTTTTATCCGGGGACAGAAGCGCCTCAGCGCAAAGTCCACCGCCATCATTTCCAGGCAGTTTATGTGCGGTAGTTTGGCCCGCTCTGCCCACTGGCCAAAGAGCGGTCTGCCGTCGAGCAGTGCTCCCCAGCCTGAGGTGGACGCGTCCGTGGACACCACCTTCAGGCTCGAGGAAGTCCCCAGGCTTACACCTGACCGGTACCAGTCTGACGCTCTCCATGGTGTCAGGGCTGAAATGCATTCCTGAGTGACCTTGAGGCGATAACGACCGTGTAACCATGCTCGGCGCGGTACGCGCGCTCTCAACCAGAACTGTAGTGGGCGCATGCGCAGCAGGCCCAACTGCAGCACTGTTGAGGCTGAGGCCATGAGGCCCAGCATTTTCTGAAATCTCCTGAGTGGCACTATGTGGCCGCTGCGGAAGGATTTCGCCATTTGCAGGGTATTTCGCCTGCGCTGTGATGACAGCTGTGCTGTCATAGACAGTGAGTTCAGATCCAGTCCTAAAAAGGAGATCCTTTGACTGGGAAACAGTGAACTTTTCTCCCAATTGACTCTCAGACCTAAGCACTCGAGGTGATCGAGTATTAGTGTCTTGTGGTGAGCGAGTTCTGACGGCGATTGAGCCAGAATTAGCCAATCGTCCAAATAGTTCAGATTTCGAACGCCTCGGAGTCTCAGGGGTGCCAGCGCCGCGTCCATGCACACTGTAAATGTACGAGGTGCTAGAGACAGGCCGAATGGCAGGACTGTGTACTGATATGCCCGGCCCTCGAAGGCGAATCTCAAAAATCGCCTGTGACGTGACGCAATTTGTATGTGGAAATACGCGTCTTTCAGATCTATCGCCATAAACCAGTCTCCTCGGCGAATTTGCGCGAGGATTCTTCTGGTCGTGAGCATTCTGAACTTCCGCCTTGTTAGCGTTTTGTTCAGACGCCTTAGATCTAAAATGGGTCTGAGACCCCCGTCTTTCTTCGGTACCAGGAAATATCTGCTGCACAGACCCCCTTCGCTCTGAGCTTGAGATAAAGGCTCTATGGCCCCTTTGCTCAATAGCTTCGCTATTTCGGCTCGAAGTAGATGTGCTACTTCTGTTTTTACCGTGGTTTCGACTTTTCCCGTGAAACGGGGAGGGCGTCGATGAAACTGTAGCGAATAGCCTCTTTTTATAGTCTCTAGCACCCATTCTGAGACCCCGGGAAGTCTTTCCCATGCATCTGCACGTGTGACTAGGGGTTGAATGTAATCTGGGCCCTGGTCGCGAAATGGCGGCGACACGAGAGCAACCGTGTGCTGTAACATGGACGCCGTGGCGTCTGAGGCGGGGGACATGTTTAACACAGTATGCGTCCCGCGCGCGCTCGACTCTCTGAGTTGAGAGAGAGCACGCGGGGCGAGCCCTACGGGGCTCGTTATGTTTGTGAATAAACGTGGGCGCTTGGTGGCGGGCACACTTATAACACCGGGGACACTGTGTTTGTGTACTGACTGACCGTTCGTTAGTTTCGTTTTTACAGAAACCGCGGAACGTGCAGTATGTAGTGGTTTTGGGCACTGGACAGTGGGCACGCTCACTACATGTAAAGCACAATCGGTATGAGCCGATTTTATGTGTGCAGACCCTGTGTTGTTCAGGGCTGTGCTTGCACGGGTTGAAAAACCCGGCTCTGGTCGCGAAATGGCGGCGACACGAGAGCAGTCGTGTGCTGTAACATGGGCGCCATTGCAGCGTGATGCGGGGGCGCGCTTAATCGAGCGGGCAGCCCGCGCGCGCTCAGCTCTCTCAGCTGAAAGAGAGAGCGCGCGGTGCGAGCCCCGTACGGCTCGGCATGTTTGAGAATAAATGTGGGTGCGTGAACGCGGGTACATTTATAGCACTGGGAAGTACTGTCTATTAGAACTGACTGACCGTGCATTGGTTTCGTTTCATAGAAACCGTGTGACATGTAGCTTGTAGTGATTGTGGGCGCTTGAAAACGGGCACGCTCACTACATATAATGCACAATCGAAATGAGTCGATTTATGTGTGCAAGCCCTGTATTGTGTGGGGCTGTGCTTGTGTGTACAAATGGGCACTGGGTCGTGGGCATACAGTTACACACATTACATCATCGGCCGTGGCCGGGACACCGTGTAGCACAGAGAGTACTGTCTATCAGAACCGACTGACCGTGCATTCGTTTCGTTTTTACAGAAACCACGGGACATGCAGTGTGTAGTGATTGTGGGCACTGAAAAGCGGGCACGTTCACTAACTTACATGTGAAGCACAACCGACATGAGTCGATTTTATGTGTGCAAGCCCTGTATTGTGTAGGGCTGTGCTTGTGTGTACGAATGGGCACTAGGTCGTGGGCATTACGGATACACACATTACACCATCGGCCGTGGCCGGGACACCAGAAAATACATTTTCAGATTTACCTGGGGCGTCGTGAAAACGGCGTCTGTGTGCAGGCAAACGGGCGTTGATGCCGATTTGGTGACTGCAAAATACACTGGCACGGTCGCGTATGTTGGGACTGTGCGAGCGAGACATTTTAGTGAAATCCGGCCGCGGCGGGATTTTAACACTGTAGCTTTCCTCGAAGCAGAAGTGCGCATCCTGGCTGAAAACGGGGCTTTCCGGGACTCCGCGATTTCTTCGTGAATTCAGGAAGAAAAAGGCGCGGGTCGTGAGGACGGTAACGTACGTTCCTCTGCAGAAAAGCAGCCATCCAGCCGGTAAGCGCATCGATGCTGGTCTTTCTCCGTCGACGCTCAAGAGCGGCGGGGGGGGGAGATCTTCGGAGCTCGCCCATCCCTCGCTACCCGAAGCGAGGAGAGAACAGCAGTCGTCCTCCACAGACGCGGCTTCACCCTCGTTCATGACGGACGCGGCGGCACTCAGCGGCCCTTGTCCGTCGGTCAGAGAGTCCAGCGAAGCGGGCGGAGAAGCTGGCGGCAGCAGCGGCGAGCACCTCGTGGTGGAGGGAGGTTCCGGGATCCGCTGAGCACGGCGCTTTTCACGGCGCGGCACTGCAGCGGGCAGAAAGATGCAGCTTCAGTAAAGAACGCCAGGCGAGTCCGCAGAGTCACCGTAGGCATCAAATCACAGTGATGGCAGCCGCCATCGACGAGAGGTGAAGCTGCGTGATCATCACCCAGGCAGGAAACACAAGCACGTGGTCCCCGTCGCTGAGCGGGGCTCTACACGAGCCACAGGAGGTGCGAGACATCTTGAAAAAGACGCTCGGCTCTTTTAGTGGTGGAAAAACTGTGTGTCGCTACGGCGAACACACACACAAAACACACACACATAATGTAAAGGATATTCCACGCCGGAGAAGCGCAGCAGGGAACGGCGGCTGAAGGCGGCGATGACCAGCGGCTTCAGGTAAGAGGCGCGTCCTGCTGAGGTGCTTGTTCCAAACGGCTGTGGCGGCTCGAATCCAATCCAACGATGCGTGCAGCTTCGTGAATTTAAGAAAATCGGCGTGTTAGACAGCTATGCTCGTATTTATAGGCCTAGGCCACGCCTGGGCGGGAGGTGACGCAGAAGGGCGCGAAGCGTCCTCATTGGTCAGCGTCTCTGGCCTCGCATAGGCTGTGCTTTTCTGGCAGAGCAGCCAATGGGTGAGCTGTATTGCTCCGCCTAGGTTGTATGCTTCAGAAAAGCGTTTTACATTATTACAAAATTAAGGATTAATTTTAGGCTTCAATCTCGACAAAGAAATATCTTTCCCGTAGCGTTCTTCGACGCAGTACGAGAGAACTCTACGTAAGAGAACTGCTGTTTCATGATTGGCTGGATCAAAGTCAGTTAGTTATGTCATCAATCTAGCCTAGAAATCTAGACGCACCCATTAAAAAAACATTCTGGCTCTTCCAAGCCTTATAATGGGAGTCAGTGGGTATATTATTTTTGGAAGTCCATCAAACCCTATCCATCCGTGATAAAAGTGCTAAAATGGCTCCGGGGGGTTAATAAAGGCCTTCTGAAGAAATGCGTTCGTATAAGAAAAATATCCATATTTAAAACTTTATCGACAAAAATAACTAGCTTCCGGCAGACCGCTGTACGCAAGTCGACTTACGCCAAAAGAGTAACACTAGACGATGTATGACGTAGGATTTAGGAGTAGCGTACGCTTTGACCGCGTTCGTCATTACGTTGTGCGTCAAGTTCAAGGGTTACTCTTTTGGCGAAAGTCGACTTGCGTACGGCCGTCTGCCTCAGTAAATCAAGCCAGTACTTAAACTATCAACTTTCACGTCGTTTCTCTTGATGAAAATAATCGTATTTAAACTGGGATTAAAATATATACAGAAAGCGATCAAAGAACGCTCCCTTTCGCCCAAGCTGTCAATCACACTGTGCGAGTTTATCTGGACACTTGCCTAAACTCGTTATGAAATCAATGACGCTGTTACACTGCTCAATGAAGAATTTACATCATGTTTGCATTGTTATTTGGTGAAAGCATTCGTGAGAGTGCAGAGATTGCGTTGCAATAATGAGATCACCGCATTCACGCGACCAACTGTCTGTCATCTGCTCAATGCTCATCACTGCAACATTTAATGTGATGGAATATATCTAAATATATGATCAATACTTTTCACGATTCATTAATCTCGATAGCTGTAATAGTTAAAAACGTAGTAAACGTTTTTGAAAGAGTTCCACATGTAATCCTATTTCATACGCAAACATGTCAGCCAATCACAGCAGTGGGCGTTTACACTGAAGTCTCACACAGACACGCCCCTTAAAACAGAGCATTCAAATCAAAGGCTAAAATCAGGCTTGGAAAAATGCCTTTTATTTCCAAATTATGAAATTATAAATCATACTAAAATTATAAGGACACCCCAGGAAACAATAAAATAATCCAGTCCGTGACACCTTTTATGGTGTTTGTGGTCACCGTTTCATTCACGGATCCTTTATGTTGGATAAGACTTCAGTAACCATCTTGGATAAGATTCCTAAAAGTTTCGCACCTACAGCACACATTACAGACATTAATGCACAAACGCGTATATGATCTATGTCTAATTTAGAAACAATAAAGCATTCTTAAAAACTCCTTGATTTCCCTTAACAACTTTAAATATAATCTGCATGCACAATAAACTACAGTACAATTCGACATAAATTTTTTTTCAGGTTTCAACAAAATGTTATTTAATCCATTACTGGACACCCCCCACTTTGGCAAGTGGGGCATAAATGACACACCCCAAATAAAAAGGTTTCTGACATCTGTTTAGCTTTGCATTTAATGAATGAGCACTGTCCCACTGTTCATCCGACTGTTTGTACTGTATTTAAAACTAAAATAAAAAGTATTAAGAATGTATACAACTATTATGTATGTGGTATAACAACTTATAACCTCAATTAAACTGAAGCCACAAGACTGTGATCATGCGCCATTTCAAATCAGAAGATGATATCTCTTAAATGAAGGTTCATGTGAGTTTTTAGAGAAGGCTAATAAGATGCTAATAAAATATTGTATTGCCCTGTAAACACCTACTTGCTGTCTATTGTATAATGTCTGGCGAGGAGAACTGCTCAATTCATGTTCTATTGTTCTCACTCAACGAACCTTCAACACCTAATCTTCATTATTCTTTTATCGTTATTCTTTTGTATGTATTCAGCCATTGTTAGCCTTTATTCTGGCATTCAATGGCTTGCCCATCAACACCACTTTCATCCCACTGTACACTGATTATCAGAAGACTTCCTAGAGAAAAAAAAATATTGGGACCTTATGTAAATTCTTTTAACAAATCCGATTATGGAATAGAATAGCTCCTGGTGCGACAGCTGCATTAGAGCTACAATAAGCAAACACATTTCACGTATTCCAAGCTTGCTCGTGACTTATAGTGTTTAAATGTGGTTGAAATTATTTCAGTTATTGTTTCAATGTTGAAAAAAGAAATTTAACTATGTATACTGCTAAATGGCCACATAAAATGTAAATCAAATACTTAAATCAACATTGAAATTTTAACAAGACATTATAAAAGACATTGAAACATTATTGTGATAATGATGATTTGCAAACTCAAGAAGATTTAACCTAATTATTTTATTTTGTGAGCTGATAAGGACCCACCACATGTTTCCTTTTGATGTTGATGGAACTTGATTTGCTGTATGCTGTTGTTGACACTGATGTCATTGAGCAGGATCCTTCCACCTAACCATATGGATCCAGTCAGAAGTCTGTCCTCCAGCCTCTGATGAGGACATCAAGTGAAATCAACTTCAATGAGCAGGAACAGACAATCCACGCGAGTAGAGATTAATGAGCAGTGTTTTAAATGCCTTATACACAATGTTTATGGGAATGACAGCCTTATTCTACAATTTTTTTTGAAAATTTAGCAAAATTCAGGTTTATGAAAATGTGATAAATGATGATCCTGCCGGTGAAAGGACAAACTTCTCTCTGTTGACATGCAGGACTTCTCCAATAATTTAGTCCGCTTAAATCATGTCTTCATCTGCCTCCACTTTTACTTGATGCCCACATCACAAAATCCACTCATCAACCAAACTCATGGAACCAAGTCCCACCCTGCTTTTCCTTTCTCTTGATAATTTCAACGCTATCTCACGACCAATTCGTATGAATTGTTAGGTTTAGGGGTGGGGTTAGGGGTAGGTAATTCGTATGAATTCATACAAATTTGGCAACTCGTAAAATATGTACAATTTAGCAAAAATCTTACAAATTCGTACGAGTGAGGTTGTATGAATTGGTACGAGTTAGCCACCTCGTAAAATTCGTACGAATTGCCGAGAGATCGGGTTGGATAATCTATATACTCGGATGTCTTTTGGACTCCACTCTTTCACTGTGTGGATAAAAACAACTTGGACATTCTTCAAAATATTCTTCTGAACCTTTAAAGTCGCCATGAAATCCGTCTGTTTTCTAAATATATGTTATAGATCTTATTGTGCAGGATTATGAAACATGTATATGTTTGTCTTTTTTTTTGTTTTTTTAATTTTTAAACAATATCATAACTAATGAAATGACAGACTTCTCTGTTCTGTTTAACACTTTATTAAGATGGTCCACTTTAGACATTCTACTAACTATAACTTTGCAACTACAGTACATGTCAACTACTGTTTGGTGTTAGGGATTGGGTTAGTAGAATAATTTGATATGGTTGCAAAGTTACTTAAAGTCAGTAAATTGTGTGTTGAGGGTAGAGCGTAATATATAGTAGAATAAAGTCGACCATCAAAATAAAGTGTTACCCTCTGCTGGCATTTGCCAGACCTCTCCAAACAGTCAGTCTGCTCAAACTCTGCCCCTTTCTTACAGTGAACTACAAGCTTGCATTCAGATTTTTGCAACCAATTAGTTTCACCCTGATGTACATCATGATACAGAGAAAAAAAATGTGTCGCTACTTCCGTTTCAGCGCTACAAGAACACAGCCCCAATTTTTTCCATATCTTTGCAGTTTGCAAGCATTTGGATCCGAACCTGGGGTGCATTTCCCAAAAACATTGTAAGCCTAAGTTGACCGTAGAGCAATTGCCACCAATGGTCTCTACGATCAACTTAGATGGGTAATGTGCAGTATTTAAATATGTCTGCGGATGCTAATGTTAGTTTGGTTAAAAATAACACGAAATGGTTTACACTGTCGCCATCTATGTTTCTTGGTTATCGTGTCAACAATGAGCAACAACACATGGAATTATATTTTAGGAGATTAGACACATAATTGTCACCATTGTCACTTCCAAAATTAGGCCTATCATATGATTCACTTTCTTCTGAAACTCTTGTAGAATGCGCAGTGATCAGATTTGAATGTTAGTTTGTGTGGTTAAGGCATGTGTGCTCTTTAATTTGAAATGGGTGAGCCCAGGGAAACATGTTTAGACATTTTCATTTAAAGCATGCTTTTTCAGTGTTTCGCACTTCAAGTTGGTTTAGCTGCAACAGAGCTTAAATCGGGATAGCAACCTGTAAGATGTTTTGCTAACTGTCAGAAAACCTAAAAGGTTTCGAAATAGTTTTTATTAGTTTGAATTGCAGAGGGAAGCAATGCCTTTATTGAAATGTCAGACAGCTGCCGCACACTTCAAATAGACTCCGACGTCTCTTCAAGGAGAGGTTTTCTGTGTCAGCACAATCTGATTGCTCACTCTACTTGACTCTGTGACTTCATTTCACAGCTTAATAAGAACATGATGTTAATCCAGTGGCTTGATCGGGTTCGACGGCCTTTATTGATCACAACCGCCCGTAACGTCTGCCTTTTAAGCTGACAAAGCTTACCAATGTCTTCCTCCCTGATATTCCAAAACTGTCTATAAAAATGTCCATCTTTGCAGGATCAGCCTGTTTTGATGGTCTAAAGCTTTATGTGTAGCTTTCCATTAGCCCGTACTGTGGACCAATGACCTTAACCGCTAGTAAGCATTACATCATTGCAAATGGCTGCTGATAACTGCTGGCTTACATCATCCATTAATGTCTGTCCATCAATGTCTTTTACACTGTCTCTTTACTCTTGGCGAGGGCTCAAACTGATTAAGCATTCAAATCTAATAGCACCGCGGTGCCAAAGACGTGAATATGTGCCTCACGCACGGGTAACTTAAGTATTAGTCATTTAGAAATATGACCCCATATGCATTGGCATTAACAGCAGCCCCATTTGCCTAATTACACACCGAGGACATCCTCTGATCCCTTATTATAGACAACATGGAGCTCACTATAACAGTCTTAATCAGTCAGATGATATGTTTTACTTTCTGATTACGAACAGTGGGTCAAATGTCATTTAAAAACATTTTAGTAATGGGATTGTTCTTGCAGTGGGTGATTGAGTAAAGCTATAATACATACCATCTACCAATAATGTGCTCTTGTTTCTAGTCTTTTAGTCTCACATAGCCAGAGCTTCATGAAGTCTATTTGCAACATTTTCTCATCAAGAGCCCACAGACAAGACTGTCTGACCAGCATGTAAAGAGATCGATCACATGTTGTTGTTACAGTATGTGCCATTTAGGGCCAGGTTTACAGTATGTGAAATAGTTGGTATTAAAGGGGCTATCTGGAACTTTTTCCCCAAAATAAACAAAACAATAGCCTTTTTATTTTACCATTTATGACTCAAACATCTCCTGATAAGCATGCTGACACCTTGTCTGCTCACAGTGGGTGCACCTATAAGCCTGTATCCTATTTTTCCTATTTTCTGTCGGGTCGGATTTTTCCCGCGCTGTCTGCGGATGTGACGTCAAGCGCGTTCATATGTTAAACGTTTCAGATCACTCAGAACACTTATCTCAAACAATATATGTATTTGACTGTTCTTACCTCTGTAAACATAATGTTGACCTGACCTCCTTGCAGCAGATGACTTGTAAAGTGTGCACGTACGAGCGAGCAGAAAGGAAGAGCAGTTCTGTTTTTTGGCCACAGGTGTCAGTCGCGAGTTTAAATTTCAGAAAAACGCATATAGCCTCTTTAAGATAATAGACTGGCTAATAAATAAATAAATTTAGCAAAATTTGTGCAGACTTTCTATTAGCGTAGGAATATAGAGTATAGTTCACACACAACTACAGGTATATACACACTATGGGCCCTATTTTAACGATCTGAAACGCAGGTGTCAAAGCGCAAAGCGCAAGTAACTTTGTGGGCGGATCCCGGCGCTGTTGCTATTTTCCCGGCGGGATAAATGACTCTTGCGCCTGGCACAAATCTAAAAGGGGTTGGTCTGAAGTAGCTTCATTATTCATAGGTGTGGTTTGGGCGTAACGTGAAATAAACCAATCAGAACGTCCTCTCACATTCCCTTTAAGAGCAGGCGCTCGTTCCATGGCGGATCGCTATTATAACGGCGGATTTGCCAGCGCACGCCAGGAGCAGTTCACAGCCAAAGAGACCGATGTTCTCGTCAGGGCCGTAAAACACAGAGAAGTGACATTGGGGATGGTGGGAGAAACCCACCCAATTTAGCTTCGGTTAAACAGGCGTATAATTTGGGTAAATGTGTAGCCTAATCTAGATTTTTTTTTTTATCTAGATAGATATTTTTCACATCTTCACGGACACAACAATGATTTCCCTCGTGTGTTAATTTTTTTCCTTGTAATAATGTATGATTTGCAAAAATGAAAACTGCTGCGTCTGTTTATATTAGATCTGCCTTAAAGGTGGACGTTTTGTATTATTTTCATGTTATCACTGTGAAGCTGCTTTGATACAATCTGTATTTCAAAAAGCGCTATATAAATAAAGGTGACTTGACTTGACTTTATAATTATTAGAAAATCAAAGTGGATGCGCGTTAACACGCTACATTATGGCCAAGCACGCGCCCTTAAAATACCATATCACTAACGCGCAACGAAAACTGGAAAATAGCACCGGGGGAGTTTTGCGCCGGAACACGCCTCCTCTTTGCGCTGAACCGCCCCCGCGAGCGCAAGTTCATTCCCTAATTTACCGACGTGCGTCTGTGGAGGGAAAAGTCCGCTGTGTGCGGGTGCAAAATAGAAAATGATACATGCGTTGGTGTACAAAGTCAATTGCGCTGGGTGCAAGATAGGGCCCTATATGTATGTATATACACTGTAAAAGCTCACAGTAAAACAAGCAGCTGTGCAAAATATGATACACCAGTGTTTTGCCAGATGAGAAGTTTATTTCTCATAAATCATCAGTTCTCCTTCTCCTGGATCTGTCTGCTGCCACTGTGAATCATCAGATCCTCCTGTCCACCCTCCATCACTGGGCATCACATGAACTCCTCTCCACTGGTTTGAGTCCTATCTCACAGGTAGGTCCTTCAGGGTCGCATGGAGTGGCGAGGTATCCAAAGCACATCAACTAACCACAGGGGTTCCTCAGGGTTAAGTTCTTGGTCCGCTCCAATTCTCCATTTACACCACATCACTGGGACCCATCATACAGGCACATGGTTTCTCTTACCATTGCTAATGACACCCAGCTCTACCTCTCATTTCAACCAGATGATCCCACAGTAGCTGCACGTATCTCAAGCTGTCTGGCGGACATCTCGGCATGGATGAAGGAACATCAACTGCAGCTCAACCTGACAAAGACTGAGCTTCTCGTCCTCCCTGCCAATCCGTCTCTACAGCACGACTTCACTATCCAGCTAGATTCAAACTCAATCACCCCATCAAGGTCGGTCAGAAATCCTGGAGAAACATTTGATGACCATCTGACCTTCACAGACCACATTACAAAGACAGTTCGATCATGCAGGTTTGCACTGCACAACATCAGGAAGATCAGGCCTTTCCTAACTAAGCATGCAACACAACTTCTCGCCCAGGCCTTGGTTATCTCTAGGCTTGATTACTGCAATGCTCTTCTGGCTGGTCTTCCATCATGTGCAACTAAACCTTTACAAATGATCCAGAATGCTGCAGCCCGTCTTGTCTTCAACGAGCCCAAAAGGGCCCACGTCATTGGCTACTACTCGCTGCTCGCATCAAGTTCAAGGCATTGACGCTTGCTTACAGATCGACCACAGGCTCAGCTCCCTCCTACTTTCACTCGCTCCCATGAGTCTACATCCCTACCAGAAGCCTGCGATCGGTCAATGAGCGACGGCTCGTGGGACCATCACAGAGAGCCGCAAAATCACTCTCCAGAACATTTTCATTCACGATTCCATGCTGGTGGAATGATCTCCCTACCCTCGTCCGGAATGCAGAATGCCTGACTACATTCAAAAGACAACTGAAAACTCATCTCTTCCGTGACCACTTGACATTTTCCTTTAATCCTCCCTTGTTTGGCTTATGCTACTCTGAGCAATGCCTGAACTTTGTATTTTGAGCACTTCTTGTGTTGTTTTTGCCTCATCACGATGACTCGCTTGCTGTAGTCCTCAGTTGTAAGTCGCTTTGGATAAAAGTGTCTGCTAAATGACTAAATGTAAATGTATTTATGTATAATCTTATTAATCTTTTAATTCTTTTTATAACTGTATCCACTGTATGTCTGACTGATTGCACTGTATTCCTCCTTTTGATTCTAAACTGAACCCAAATGGCACTGAAAATTGGGTAAGAGACAAACATAAATTACCTAATTAGGGAACTTGAGAGATGAAACCATGCTGATGACCTGGGTCTGTGGTGGAGTAGTGAGTTTGACGTGTAATTAAACTCAAGGTTCTGTGGGATGCGGACTGGACTGTTGGAATCCTAAAGCTTCCGAACAAACTCTTTGTTTTTTTGGGGTGCGGACTGATGAAGCTCAAACGTGCTGCATAACACAAGAATGAACCTCATTGGTTCTTGCAGAAGCTCAAACGTGCTGCGTAACACGATAATTAACCTCATTGGTTCTTACTGAAGCTCAAACGTGCTGCATAACAAGAATGAACCTCATTGGTTCTTGCTGAAGCTCAAACGTGCTGCGTAACACGATAATTAACCTCATTGGTTCTTGCTGAAGCTCAAACGTGCTGCATAACACAAGAATGAACCTCATTGGTTCTTGCAGAAGCTCAAACGTGCTGCGTAACACGATAATTAACCTCATTGGTTCTTACTGAAGCTCAAACGTGCTGCATAACAAGAATGAACCTCATTGGTTCTTGCTGAAGCTCAAACGTGCTGCATAACACAAGAATGAACCTCATTGGTTCTTGCTGAAGCTCAAACGTGCACAAGAATGAACCTCATTGGTTCTTGCGGAAGCTCAAACGTGCACAAGAATGAACCTCATTGGTTCTTGATGAAACTCAAACGTGCTGCGTAACACGAGAATGAACCTCATTGGTTCTTACTGAAGCTCAAATTTGCTGCGTAAAACAAGAATGAACCTCATTGGTTCTTACTGAAGCTCAAACGTGCTACATAACACAAGAATGAACCTCATTGGTTCTTACTGAAGCTC
This sequence comes from Phoxinus phoxinus, assembly GCF_949152265.1. Lineage (NCBI taxonomy): Eukaryota > Metazoa > Chordata > Actinopteri > Cypriniformes > Leuciscidae > Phoxinus > Phoxinus phoxinus. The sequence goes on along the minus strand of NC_136880.1, from coordinate 17,447,533 downwards.
AAACGTGCTGTGTAACACGAGAATGAACCTCATTGGTTCTTACTGAAGCTCAAACGTGCTGTGTAACACGAGAATGAACCTCATTGGTTCTTGCTGAAGATCAAACGTGCTGCGTAACACGAGAATTAACCTCATTGGTTCTTGCTGAAGCTCGATTGTGCTGTGTAACACGGGAATGAACCTCATTGGTTCTTGCTGAAGCTCAAACGTGCTGTGTAACACGAGAATGTACCTCATTGGTTCTTACTGAAGCTCAAACATGCTGCGTAACACGAAAATTAACCTCACTGGTTCTTACTGAAGTTCAATCGTGGTGCGTAACACGAGAATGAACCTCATTGGTTCTTGCTGAAGCTTGATTGTGCTGCATAACACAAGAAGGGACCTCATTGGTTCTCCCACCACGTCAAGCAAACATGTTTGAGCTTTCTATTTACCACAACTGATGTGTGAATAAAAGTCTAAATTAAATCTGTTCATCATACTATATGAATAATAATTAATAGCAATCAAATGTTAAATAAAACTGCATAGTATTCACAGTATGATTTAAATTTACGCTGATTCTTATTAAATATAAGTTATTCACAAAAGAGCATTACGTTTTTTACTGTTTGTCTTTTGTTGTTTAGTTAACATTAGAAACACAGACAGCAGCAGGTGTATTAGGCTGATTTACAGATTCAGCATATTGACACAGATTTTTTCCCCAACTGTTTTCCAGTGTGTGTTTACATGAACACTCGCCAGGGCGAGAAAGTTGTGTCAGCCAATCAGACCGGACCTGGCAATTGCATCCAACTGTGTGTGCATCATACATGAGAATGAATTTACTTGCATTTTGACTTCTCCCAATATCTTCCAAAATAAAACGTATAGTATTATTACAGTTAATTTTAGGGTCCAACTGGTAAGTAAAAATTTGAATGCCAAATGTTACCATCATTTATAAAATCCACCTAAGCTTGTTTATGTGTCCTTTTATGGTGGCTGTGATCTCCGCCACGTTTTCATGACTGCAGAATTAAATCAATTTGACACCAAACGCTTTAGTCAAAAAGACATTTTGTAGAGGTTAAAGTGCTTTTTGGCAACATGTCAAATACCAAAAATGGATTATTTCAGCTGCATTACCGTAAGCCACCCCCCACTGGCCCATTCCTCATCTCAAGTGCTGCTGACTAGCCTAAATATGAATGAATTACTGTATGTGTGACACACATTAACACCTGAGGGATCATTATACAATAAATCACGCATATGGGCAGAAATAAGCTGGTGCACAGCCACACACTGAGACAGGGACATTAAAATGCTGCTCATAAACATCGAGTAGAAAGTGCATTGACCGTTGAAAACCAACATGGTGCTTAAGGCCAATTCAAGTCATCTTTGACAGACAAACAGACATAAAACACAAAACCAAAGTCAAGGATGGCGTAGCAGGCAGGACAGAACATCTGAGAACTCTGTGGGGGTTTAAAAATGGGCCTAAAGGTTTAGAAATTGGAAATTAATTTAGAAATTCAGAAATGAGACACACACAGAATTTGACGTCACAATCTGCTGCATTATTTCCATTGTTATAATTGTGAGATTCTGAGAATGCAATACATTTGTAATAATATAAAACATCGCAATTACATTCACTCCGACATGTGTGTACTTACTTTAAACAGAGAGTTGATTTATTTCTCCATTACAGTGTTATTTATAGTGACTAGCGCAAGGCCAGCACTTGAATCTGAAGGATAAATTGTTTCTACACAGTGGGCCTGTAAAAGGACTGCTGACCCTCTTGTGTTTGCACTGTTACTGCATTGCACTTCCTCCAAAGCAATTTGATTTATCTCTGTTGGCTCCCAACTCAGCTGCAGAAATCGCCCTAGATGTGCTTGAAACACATGCAGTTGTTCTTTTGTAATATTAGAGACACCTTTATAAGGTGTGTCGAACAGATTATGGTATAAAGTTGGTGACCTGAGGTGCATAAATTACTGAGAAATTGTACTTAAAGTGTCCATATTGTGCTATTTGAAAGGTCTCCTACAATAGCTTCACATGCATCGAAGGTAAAAAACATTTTACATACATTTTCTTATAAATATACAATGCAGCGTATTTTCTCACAATGAATGCACTATTGCAGCAGTGTGCAATGTAACTCACAGACATGTTCATTGATTTCTTGAACGCGGTGGCCAATCAGAGGTGTTTAAAGCTGGGCACACACTACAAGATATTCTGGGTGATTTTGGACCGATTTCTCCCCTCCTGTTAAGCCTAGGTAAAGTCCTGATTATCTTGATGGTTCTACATATTATTTTAACAGATTTTCCTGTGATGTGAGGTGTGATAAAAGTGACTGAATCTGCTCGAAAGAACATTGGAGCCGCCCCGATCTCAAATCATACATATGGAATATGTTGAATATTTACGATCAGAAATCGTCTCGGTTACTAATGTAACCCTCGTTCCCTGAAGGAGGGAACGGGAGAGGTAATGTCGACGTGATGACGTAATTGGCATCACTTCAGGGAGCCCTATCATCTTCGAGTGTCTACAGAACGAGCCAATAAACGTTGGCGTGCGTGAATCGCAGCGTGGGTATGAACAGGAAGCAGACGCACGCACGCTCCTTCAGGGAACGAGAGTTACATTAGTAACCGAGATTTTCCCTTTCAGTCACTCACGTTCGACGTGATGACGTAATTGGGATCCCATGGAAAACGTCACGGTTGATGCCACATCCAGCGCCCTACGCAATACTCTCAGACCCCTAACTGGATGGGGCGGAAGACCTACGTAGAGGGAGTTCAACTGCTGTTCCGTTATACCCCACAAGTGGAACTCTTGGATAACACTGGGAAAGCGTGCCTTCCCATGGGAGAGGGAGCCACATCCTGCCCGAAGGGAGGTAACGTGGAGAATACACATATGGACTGGCCGGTTAGGGGCAGTGCAACATATGGAATGCCACTGGGGTGGCTCCAGCCTGAGAAGGGAGGCTACACCGGACAGTGACGGCAGAGCAGACTCTGCCAAGAGAAAGACACGGGCTCACCGCAGGGAGCTGGTCATGGATGAATACGAAAATGAGATCGCCACAGGGATCACCACATATGGAACCCAGGCTAGCACAAGTTACACAAGCATACGAGCACTAGGCCTGGCGTCGGACACTCTGCAACGTCTGACTGCCGAAGCCAGGGGTGCGGAGGAACTCTACAGGGTTCGCCTAAGTGGGAAACTCGACTGGAGCCAAAAGTGCACGTATCTGCTCCATGTAGAGGGGAGTCGCGCAGTAAGCTGACACTAGAGCAGGAACTTCGGTGTTACCGGCTGGTTGAAGCGAGTACACAGAAAGAAACCGGCTCAACACGAAGGCTATAAAACCTAGCGAACGTGTAAGGTGTTGCCCAGCCCGCAACTCTACAGATGTCTGTCAGCTAGGTGCCGTGTGCCAGCTCCCCAAGAAGAAACGACACTTAAGAAAGAGTTCTGAAGAGTCTCCAACACAGTAGCAGTCTTGTAGAATCAGAAGACAAACAGAAGCTCAGCTCCGAAGTGAAAGACAATGTGTGCGTGCGCCTGCTTCCTGTTTATACCCGCGCTGCGGGGCGGGACGCGTGACGCGATTCACGCACGCCAACGTTCATTGGCTCGTTCTGTTGATACTCGAAGATGATAGGACTCCCTGAAGTGATCCCAATTACGACGTTACGTCGAACGTGAGCGACTGAAAGGGAACCTGTTGTTTTGGGGGAACCCTGAGGACAAACATGCGCACGTTCTGGAGATTTTCACATGAAACGAAACAATGCCTAATCCAAAAGCGAGCTGTCGGAAGACTCACCTATAGCTTGCGTTGTACCATGTAAAGTCCTTGTTCACACCGTCTCCACGACTTAATCTAAAAAAAGATATACTTTTTACTTTTCTGTAAGAAGCAGTCCATTTCTTCTTGCCTGCCATCCACTATGTTTGTTTATTTTAAAGTCACCTTTGATGCAAGAGATTTTGCAAGATTTCCGTGTTCACAGTCGGTTGTTTGTGAATGGGATCTGATAGTGTGTGGTGTGCTTTCCTGGTCACATCGCGGCACTCCACACACTAGAGGAACGTCATGTTTGTGGTCTCTCACATTTTAAAAATCTTTTAGTGTGGCGCCAGCTTAAGTTAGAATCCACTCACTGCTCAAATTATCTGCATGCTTGCAAATCATCTAAACAACAAACAAAGAGTAGACACGATGTAAGAGATTCATCATGCAGTGTGGAGTACTTCATTGATTATAACATAATTTTATGAGATCGCGATGACATGAGTCTGAGTGACAGCTTTTTAGTGATTATAAAGGGAGTGGTCTTAGATATTCCATTGAAGAATAGTTTAATAATTTTTTTGTAGACAATGAATCTCAGTGGGGTTCAATGTTGTTTTGAACCCTACTAACTTTCATTGTAAGGACAAAAACAGATGTTAGTCATTTTGGGTGAAAAAAAAAAACCCTTTAGCAACAAGATAAAAACAATATTTCCAAATGGTTGATGAGGTAAAATGAAAAGTAGTGCGCATGAGAAATATCTGATTATTTCTGAGGTCTCTTTGGGAAAAGTGTGAGAGCAATATATAATCCATTTGAAGAAGTATATACACCATGTGTCAATCATCATCAGAATCTGATTTTAACAAAGCCACACGTACAAAATGTGTCAAAGGACTCTAGTAATCCTTACCCTTTGCCACAATCTGAAAAGATTAATCTATCAAAAGAATAATGCCACAAAAAAAAAAAGCTTGTTTGACAGAAAATGACAAGTTGATGTGGTAATTGGGATCCACCCTTTACTGATCCCGCAGTTATTCGGTCATGCTCGACTTGTGTAGTTAATTAATGTAATTTTCCGTAAAGAGGGCCACTGGAATTATCTGCTGCCTTCAGCTGCTTGATGTGTAATTACTGTAAGGTTTACAGGTGTATCTCAAGCTGTGGGGAGCTGTCAATTAAATCAGAAAATATTGAATAGAGACTTTACCATACCGGATGTACATCTTCGTTCAACCATATTTTATAAAGACTAATTGCTCATACAGTGGTCCCAAAACGTTTTTAGACAGTTTAATTAGATAACTAGGTTATCACCAGGCTCTCTCACCACCATGCAACCATCCCTGTCACCGGAGTACTAATCACCAGCACCTGTCAATCCTTACCTTAGTTCAATCTTCATCTGGCCTCGCAGAAGGACAAGGATCCAACTCAGCGATCACCACATGATTCCAAGTTCCCTGTGACGATTCCAAGAAGCACATCGTGTGATTATTCCCTTGTGTTTTCAAGTCTGATTCCAAGTGTGTATTCACCTGTTTACTTACCTGCTGGTCCTGCTCATTGCTCCAACACCAGTCGACTGAGGTGTGTGCTTCATCTGTCAGCTCTCCATCAGCCATCTGTAAGAAAAAGGAATTTTCATTATCACATCATCACCCACAAACTATTTCAGTTATTTATTTACTCACCTGCTCCTTCTGCATCCGCTGTAGGCCTATGTCAAATAAAGCTTTTATCTGGATTCACTTACCACCCTGTTCAGTGTATGTTTCCTGACAATAAAAAAAACAAGTGGCATTTGGAGGGGCGAAAAAAGCTATTAGAGCATTTCTGAGAAATACATTTCCTGGCAAGCTAACAGAGAACATTCTAACTGAACAAATGTTCTATCAAGGTTCCCTTCAAATTATGACCACACATACTTCTAGTATTGTTAATAAAACGTTTGGTCAGCATTATCTGGTCTTAATATTGTTATCAATGTAGAACAGAAATGTTATCTATACATTGTTCATGAAATATCTATTTTCCTGAAAAGTTTTAGTTCAGTCATCTTTTTCTTTATATTCCGAGAACATTCAAATGTAACATTTCCATAATGTATTCAAAATGATAAAATAGAATGTCCCCTTAACATTTGCATAACCAAAACGTTAGACCATAACCATTTATTTTTTATTGGTTTTGAATATTTTGGTGGAGCCGGAGTACTCGAGGGCCGAGGTGGATCCGGAGGGTCGAGGGAGCCCTTGGGGGGGAGAGGGAGGGAGGAGCCAAGGCGGAGGAGTCAGGCGATGGGCCGAGGTGGAGTGATGGGAACAACGGCTGGAGCCAGAGCCTGGGTATCCCCTTTACTGGTCGTAGCTGGTGCTCCTCAATTCTTATTTTTGCATCCTCGTTTCCTTTCCTCACTTCTTTTCCTCACGTCTCAGCTCAGTAGGATATGAGGGAAGGCTGCAAGGAAAGAAAAGGAGGACGGAGGAATCAAAAAAAGTTTTATTTTTATATTGGAATACTTGATCAACGAGCGTCACTTCACAGCGTCATCAGCACCACTCAAAAGATCTGCCCTTATGTTAAAGTTTGGTTATTTAAGAAATTCATAATAACCAGTTGAGGTGGGGCTGAGGAACTGGCTGATTTGGGATTGTGGGATGAAATAAGTGCACTCAATAACATCCACTATGGTTTCAGACACCACTTCAAATGGCTGTCCCCTCAAAAAGTACAGATTTCGGACACAGCACTGGTTAGACATTACTCGAGGCTCAGGCAGGCTCAATTCATGGCATCGTATCCGTGCAGAGGTGATGGCTGGCTGTTCTCTGGGATCGGAGGAGTGGGGCTGATGGTGACTGCTGATCCGTTATTCACTAGCACCCACTCGTGCTCAAAATCGAGTGCCTTGGACTGTTTGCTGAGGCTGGTGTAGTAGAAAACGCAGATCGAGCGGTCCGGATAGTGAGTGCAGCACACCAGATCTAAAAGGTCCTGGGTGTGGTCCTCCAGACAGAGCAGTTGAATTGGATGGCAGGATGGTCCAAATTGGGGGGAAAAAGAAAGTAAACACTGTCAGATCTGTCAGAAGCATGTCAGATCTGCTGCTGCTGCATGAATAGACATGCATAAATCCCATAACAGATAGGCAGGTGGAGCTGGGGGAGGTGGAGCGTTTCAGAGGAACAATGCAGGACTACCCTACAGAAAACAATGACTATTTAACAGACTACTTAACAACAGACAATTTAAATGTTGAGCAAGCAATCTCATTGGCTACAGGATCAGCAGAGGCCAATCAAGCCTTGTGGTAATGATGTGATTGCATGCAGACTGCATGTAAAGTACCTGCGCCCTCTAGAGTTTCATGACTGAACTAGATATTTATTAATATTTATATTTTTTTGTTGTATTTTTTTTCGGTTTAAGTTTTAGCAATTTATTTGGTTTTTAAGATTTCTGATTGGCTTTAATTTTATTTTTGAAATTTTAGTACTTCAACAAACTTTTTCAACCGATATTTAATTTTCTCTCGTGTTAATAAACGGAAACAATTTTAATAGTTTCAGTTGATAATAACATTGCTGTAACTGATTATATTTGTGTCTTTTTTTAATAATTTGAATCTATTTAAATATATTGTGTGTTGACGCAGTGCAGATAGTTGTGTCTGTTCTGTATTTAAAGCAGTCTGAAATATCTATGCACAGTAGCCTATATAATAATAGCCTATAATAATAATAATAATAATAAAAAACCTGCACAATTTATTCTGTAGTCTAAAGCATGCAAAGCAGGTGGAATTCATTCTCATCCTTTTTTTCCTTTTTTTTTTAATAGTGTCCGTAAAGCTGCTTGATATTCAGCACCACTGCTTTTAGTGAGTGCTGAGCACGGCAGGAGTGTCATGAGGAAGATAAAGACATCGTGGAGGGTTTTATGACACTGTTTGGTTTCCTGCCAAGAGATTATGCAGAGAAAAGTTCCAAAATCATGATCATCGATCAAATCTGCTTTGTCAAATACATCTGCGTGAGTGTGTCAGCTGTAGGGCTTATATATTTGGAGAGGGGGAAAGATAACTCTAGGTTTTGAAATGATTTCCATGAATTTAAATATTGATCTGCTCCATTATCTGATGTTATCTGGAACAGCAATGTGACATTCATGGATGCCAAGTTCATGTTTCCACAGCCTGTGTTCATTTAAGCTTAAAATATTCATGACCAAACACAGTCTGTTTGATCTGCTGTGATTCAGTGCCATTTTATATGATCACTGCTCAAATACATTATTCCAAGGCAGCGAAAACATACTTTTTTTTATTTATTAAAATTATCCCATCAGAAAATATATAATTTACATTCTTTACCATGTTATGATCTTTACCAAACATGATACTCTGATGCTAAAGGAAAAGAGAGTGTGTGTGTGTTGTGTACCATACGCTACAGAAGTACAGGGACTTAAAGTCAAGTTTTGTTAGATTACAATTTTTTTTTTATATTTATATGTCATGAGCTATTTTATTTCTTTCACAGTATAATCATATTGTAAACTTTTAATTAGCTTTGCAGATGTTGTTTTAAAATCGAATACGGTCCGTTTTTTAATTGTTTTTTATTGCCCTCATAATCTGATGTCACAGCATATCATGTAAAATATGCATATTTATATCTATATACAATTCAGTTGAAATAAACGGACTGAAGCAGAATACTCATACTGTGTCTTGTTCCTTGTTAGAACCTCACATGTAAAAGGTCAAATACAAAACTCGGTAACCAATGCTCATCTTCACACACACACTTTTGTGTTACTGTCCATTTGATTTTCAAAATCACAAAGTTAGGAAAAAATATGAAAATATAAGAGAAAAACCTTTCTACAGTTCAAGTATCCCATGTCAACCACACACTTATAATAATAATTTTAAAAAATCATAGTTTCAATTAACGAGTCTTTTACTTTTTTCAGAAGACTTTAAATGATAAACCTTTGTTATTAAAGTCAAACTGGCCTGAAAACAGATTTAAATGAAAGAGATTTTACATGTGGATTTTGTCCACAGTACGGGATTCTCTGCAGTGACTTCAATGCCAGAAGAATATAATGACATCCAGGTTTTATTTAGGTCAGTGAGCATAAATCTGTGCGGTGTTATTTTTTAAAATAATATTTGCTCTTTGATGTTTGTGTTATTATGGGATGGAGGTGAGCAGCAACTATCCGCATTTGTGCTTCTGAGAGTGTGGAGGTGCTTTAAGCCCCTTACAGTGCAGCTAATAACAAACATCCAAACATCCATCCACAAATAACCCATTTTACAGCTAAACTCTTATATAAACACGCTATCATGAAAGCATGGCTCTTTTGCCTCTTCATATCGGTCTTATAAATCTTAAGGCAATGGACAGATTGTGCACAAGTGGCTGCAACTGCTTCTCAAAAAATGAGGAAGCACAGATGTCACTTGTGAATGGCAAACTGTGTCCAAAGATCTACTTTTTCATTTGCGTGTTTGCAGTGTTGCAACCTAAAGTTGCTTCTCTATACCAATAATTACTGCAACTATATATGTTTTTAATACATATAGCAATACTCAAACTGCATTTTATTTTAAACAACCAAACAATCATGTCTCCCCATCAGAGGCCATTCAAAAACAGTGCAATATTAATATGTATGGCCTATAATAAAATATTGCAAGAGGGTCCTTAGAAGCATGAAATGGACTTATGTTTGTTTTAATATTTTATTATTGGCTGTTTGTTGCAAAGTCCCACTCATTTGAGAGTCACTCTGTCCAATTGATATATTGAATTTTGGACAAATACATTAATTGTCCGTGGATCCCCAGCCCATTGTCCAATATATATATATATATATATATATATATTTTTTTTTTTACCAAATTCAAATAGTGCTCATGATGCTCATATATCCTTGCCCTAAAATAAATGAAATGAATCCTCAGAAGGTTAAAAGTAGTGTGCTAGCTTGTCTCAAGTATCTGAATTTAAATATATTTAAATACATTTAAAAATAAAACGTCCGTACAAAACTCTCATTTGTACATAGTGCCTAAAGGGACAAAATTCAATGCTTTTGCGATCACACGCAAAACTTTTGCAATCCTCTGAGAAAATGTGTGTTCCCTCGCAACATTTTTGTGACGGCAACAATATGAGGTGAGGAAAAACTATATTTCAGTGCGTTCGCCTAAAATGGCTACATTTATCTGGGGAACGCAACACTTTTGTGAAAGAATACAAATGTCTTCCGAGCGATCTCAAAGTTTCTTTTGAACATTCTGTTAACTATAAGTAACTGTGCAAATACATGTAAACTAACTCTCATTAGAGTATTAGTAGACTGTCTGCTTAATATCTGCAAACTCTTTATTGGGATGCTCCTCCAACAGACACTCTACTGACTATAAGTAACTTTGCACTTATTCTAACCCTAACCCTACCAGTCTACTAATGCTCTACTAACACTCTAATGACAGTTAGTAGACCTGAAGGGGCAATGTTACTTATAGACAACATAATGTGTTAAAGGGACCATCCAAATAAAGTGAAACCAAAATATTTTTCCCCTCCCATTTCATATTTTTGTCCATTACCATGTCCCTTTAGGAGCTCCGTACATCTCAGCATTTCTGGTGTCATCATTAGTCATCCTTCTAAAAATATATATTGAAGAGCAGGGTCATTATTCATGCTAAATGGACATTGTGCTAAACATTTTTTTTCCCCAAATTGTTCTATACAAAAGCAATTAGTACAGTATACAAAACCATTAGTGAATGGAGCTCATAAATTGTGTTTACGACAGTACATTTTTAATAATTTTTATATTTATTTTAAATCCCTAACTAGTGGCCATTACAAAGCACATGCAAATCTATAAAAAGCACTTAGAGAGGGTTGGAGATGGCCATTGATTCCCAGAGCACGTTCCAGCAGTGCACTTTTGTAAGAGCTGACAAAACAACTTCATTCTAAATTATCTGTAAATATTCATGAAATTCCTCTTTAACACCATGAAGGCTGAAATAATGCATGTATATGTCTACTGTTTGAGATAGAATACCGTGTTTACTGCAGAGTAGGGTAAAAACGTACATTTTTTGTAAGACTGATCAGCTGTTGTAGCTATTCTGTGACTTATAACAAAGACTACCTCCTAATCTCACATGATGTGGTTGCAAAATGCATGATTTAGCCCTGCATATAATATTTCCCAGCTGATCTTTTAAAAAGTTGCGTTGACACTGTGCATTTGATAAGGAAGTTAGCAAAGAGAAGAGATGGTTTAGAGGCTCACCTCTTTAAGCGCTGTGAAAGCACCGCTCAGAAGCATGTGATAATCAAACGCCCCATCTGCACTGAGAAAACACTGCCTCTCTGAGAGCTGAAGGTGTGATGTATCGCTGTCACACCAGCCTGTCAGACTGTGCATCTGGAGATGTGTGACAGACACCCGCACCGTCAGCCAGAGCCCACCACACCACTGATCCATTCCATTTCATTAAAAACATAGAATTACACCTGTGCATTACTTTTTATGTTCTATTTTTGAATAAAACCAGTGGACACCATCTAGTGTTTGTCAAACTTTTGGTGTTAAGTCCTATAAATGCAGCTTTACATTTTTTTTTAAGTTATACTGTGTCAGAAACATAAAATTATCAAATTATAAAGACAATTTATTTTAAACTAAATTATTTGCAGCTTGAATTGTAATAGTAAAACAATGTACAAACAAACTGTATATTTTTGTAGCATTTTTTTCTACCCACTGTTAAAGTCATTCTAAAACGTCCAAAAAAAATGATAATATTACTGTATTTTGTAAATATAATAGGGATGGGAAACAATAATAATAAAAAATAACTATAATTGCACAATTTGCTGTAATTAATTGTAATTAATCGCATTTCCCTCAAGCTTGTAATCATCAATATTTAAACGTAGAATTACCTCATTAAATTAAACACAGAAAAAAAGGAACAGAAAATAGCCTTATTCAAATAACATTAAACATCGATATATCAATATATTATTCTTCATTCAGTTCTATGCAACATAATCAGAATTAACAGATTATTTAAAAAAATTTTTTTTTACTAATTATCAAAATAAAGTATAGTCCTACAAAGTTATTATTACCAGAGCATGTGATCAGCGCAGGCCATTTTACCATTGTTGCCCAGCATGGCAATGCCAGCTCAGTAGGACTATTGCAAACAGAAGTCTACTACTGAGAAATTTCACGTTATTTGAGCGGACTTGCTTTTCCAGTGTGTGATCGGTTCATGATTGAAACGTTTGGGCCGTGAACGACAGAGCAGAACGCGCAGCGCAAACACAGAGCGGAACATTGAGCAGAGAGCGCAGCGCACAAACACACACACACACCGAACGGAGAGCGTGGCGCACACACACACACGGAACAGAAAGTGCGGCGCACACACAGAGCAGAGAAGACCCGCTCGTGAAACCTGATCACCGAAAACGGAGGTGTGGGGTGGCATATTTTCGGCCAAAAACCGAAAATGCCATTTTCTGCCGGTGCATCTATAGCTTCTATGGTATTTGAATTCAGCTTTGCTAATTGTACACAGCATCTTTGTTTTGTCAAACGCGCCATCAGGAAACTTTTTAAATGCAAACGTTCCTCCTAAAACTCCATTCTTGTCCTTCTCCATCATAACAGGGTGACTTGGTTCGGCTTACAATAGCAGCTGCAACCGGAAGTCATTAAAACGAGACAAAAAAAGTGCTGCGTCAAATGCGTTATTTTTTTTCAATGTGTAATGGGGTGACCCTTTAAGGTGGGTGGAGCCGGGCGGAAGCTCACGGCCCCTTTAAAAAACGCGGAGATTTACTTTCACTTCCGTTTTCCCTCCGGCATGGTATGCAGGTGGCGTCATTGTGTCGCAGAAAAAAGCTACCTAATATGCGTTAAGCATTGAGCAAGATAGCAGACTGCATAAGTGGGAAATTCACTTCTTTGACTCTCGCCGTGGGCCTGTGAATGTCCAGCTACATAAACATTTTAAGGTACGCTACTGCATTGATATGATGTTGCATTTGATAGTAGTGTCGTTTTAATTATTGCTCGTTTATGTAGTGTGATCAAGGCGGTATTGGTGGTTGTTCACCGTTCTTACCGATCGTACCGAGGGCCAGTCAATTGTGCTGCAGGTAAGTTTATATAGTACTTTGTGAGTTGTTGTTTTTTAACCGAAGATTTAATTTTAGTCAGGGTATGTGGGGTTAATGGCTAAATTGGGTAATTATTTTATAGATATCTGCCCGCTGTTGTTTTGCTGCTGTGTGGCGGCTCGTTACGGCGACCAGTGGTGTTGTGCGGTGGAGACTGGAGAAGTTGTGCGCTCAAGTTCCACTGATTACTGTGATCGACGCACACGGTTATGTGCGCAGGGTTTTATGTGAGTGTGTGTTGATGCAAGTGCGCGGTTGAGTGAGCCGTGCGTGTGTGTGCGTGTGCGCGCGTGTGTGTGTGTGTGTGTGTGTGTGTGTGTGTGTGTGTGTGTGTGTGTTGAGACTATTTGATATGGATTAATTTTGTTATATTGTTTGATTTAATTGTATTTTCTTTTTTGATAAACTTTGTTATATTGTTTGATTTAATTGTATTTTCTTTTCTGATAAACGTTTTGTTATATTGGTAGATTTAATAGTTTTTTTTGAATCTGATACTTTTGTTATAATTTGATCTCATTGTATTTTTCTTTGATTTGTTGTTGCTTGTGAATTGTTTTCTTGAGATCATATTGGTCAATTCCTTGCTTGTACCATCAAGGATTACCGTTGGGACTGGGAGGATTTATTTGGTTTATTTTGTTTATTTATTGAGTTGATTGTGGTTTTGGTTATACAATTGCATGATGGTGTGATTTGAGGTGGTTTGAATTAATTTTTCTTTTCTCCTTCCCAAATGTTACCTTATCCCATGGGATATTGATATTGACTGTTGTCCAAGATCCGAATTTTTCAGGTGACCGCAGTATAACATCAGTATTTATTTATTTATTTATTGTTGTGTGAATGGAATTGTACTTTTGCATTGCGCTCTCAACTTGTGTGATTTCATAATATATATCCTTTTATCTCTGAGCATCAAATAAAGATTGTACACATCTCTGCTTGTCCTTTCCATTTGGTTGGAACCCTGTAGTTGGGAGCGTGTATAAAATACGTTTACCCCTTAGGTGGCATTGGCTTCCGCTCACATTTGGCGTAGTCGGGCAGGGTTTTGTTTTCAAGCAGGGGTGTGTACTTTAAATCTTGGGGTGCTTTGTTGTATGTGTTTTTGGAGTGAGTGTTTATTTTACAGCGGCAAAGCAGCAGCGGGCAGTGAACAACGAAGCTCATTACTCGTGAGTACAATTTCTAGTTTTTGTTTAGTTTTTGTTTTCGCATTTTTTCTAATGGAGAACGAGTTGGAAGAGCTGCGAAGACAGGTTCAGTCCTTGCAGTCAGAGAATGAACAGTTACAGCGTCAAGCTAGTTCTGCAGCAGGGCCCTCGGTTAGTATTAGCTCTGCCGCTGATACACACGTTCGTGTCTCCGGTGTGGTGGATGCCCCCAGGCCCATGGCAGAGCGTGTCATTCTTGTCCCTAGAGAGAGACGATGTTCCATGTTTAGTGGGAGGGATGACGAGGAGGTTTTTGAATGGGTGGAGGAGATTAAGAGTAATTTAAGGGCTCGAAATTTATCAGCAAGAGAAGAAGCTCTGTTTATTCTTGACCATCTAGGGGGATCTGCCAGAAGTGAACTCAAGTTTAGATCAAGGGAGGAGAGGGAGGATCCTGAGAAGGTGTTTTCTGTACTAAAGGAGTTATATGGGTGTGCACGCTCGTATATTTCTCTTCAAAAGCAGTTTTTTTCCCGTAAACAGGAAGAGGGGGAGTCCTTGCAAGACTTCTCACATGCCCTTTTTGCTTTGATGGAGAAGGTTGTACAATGCGCTCCAGATGGCGTACCTAACTCCTCTACTTTACTTAGGGATCAGTTTGTAGAACACGTGATCGATAACAGCTTATGCCGTGAGCTTAAGCGCTATGTCCGGCTCCATCCACAGTCTACCATTTTGGATGTAAGGAAAGAGGCAATTAGGTGGGTTGATGAGGGTTTCCGCCCTGATACACGGGAAAGAAGTTACTCGGTTCCATCTCTCGCTACTCAGTATAGAGTCCAAGGAAATAGTTTACCCTCCCGTGGTCGAGAGAATCAGTCTGAGTTGGCTGAATTGAAAGAGATGTTGAGGGCCCAACAAGAGCAGCTAAATCAACTCACCCAAGGTCTACAGCAACTACAGTCGCAGCATGCTTTTAATCAATCTAGGCGAGTTAACACTATAATTTGTAGACGTTGTAACCAACCAGGTCATATTGCCCGAAATTGTGTCTTGGATTTTCGTAGACCTACCGAGCAGCAGGTATCTTTGTCACAGCCAGGTAGCTCTCTGCATCCTAGTAGGCCGGCGGAAAACTTCAGCCCCCTGAATTGATGAGCCACACTTCAGGAGGGGTAGTAGTCGGCTCCCGGCCCTCTGAATCAGGTGGGAACCAAGCCCTTTTTAAATTATTAGGTAGCTGTCCTTCTGTCACTATTACTATGGGTGGGGTAGAGGTTCCCTGTTTATTGGACACTGGGTCGATGGTGACCACTATATCAGAGAGGTTCTTTCTCCAACATTATGAGCCTTGGGGTAAAGAGAAGTTGCTTGGTTGTGGGTGGCTACAGTTGCGGGCGGCAAATGGCTTGGATATACCTTATCTGGGTTATTTGGAGTTGGATTTTGTTGTTCTCGGGAAGAAAATCCAGAATAAGGGGGTACTTGTGGTGAAAGACCTGTCCCACTCTTCTTTACCGGGTGGGTTACCGGGGTTGTTGGGCATGAACGTTATTCAGGAGTGCTATAGGGAGTTGTTTAGTCAACATGGACATACGCTTTTTGACCTTCCAACAGTAAAAGAGACTCCTGCATGGCTTTCTGCCCTGCAGTATTGTAAGAGAAATGAAACGGATGCTGATGAGACTACTGAACGACTGGCTAGGGTTGGGGGCAGAGAAACTGTGCGAATCCCTGCCAATTCATTGCGATTTTTGCCCGTTACGTTTTCTCTACCTGTAGGCCCTTCACCTGTGTTGCTGTTTGAGCCTTTGGAGAAAGAGATTTCGCTCCCTGCTGGCCTTTTGGCCTCGGTATCGCTTGTACCAATTGTCCGAGGGTTGGCCTTTGTACCTATAGTTAATATAGGGGCACAGGACGCCTTACTGCAGCCTCATGTTGCGGTAGGAACATTGTGTAAAGTCGAGACTGTTTCACAGTCAGAGGGTTGTGGTGTTGTTGTACCATCAGAGGAACCATTCTTTCACCGAGCCACGATTCACCAGCAGGCAGCTGAAGTAGATAAAATGGATGAGGCAATCCAAAAGATGGATTTGTCTCAGTTGCCTCAGGATGAGCAGGCTCAAGTTAAGTCCCTTTTGTACGCATATAGATCTGTTTTTCAGCTTATGAGGGTGACTTGGGCTGTACCAAGCTCATTACCCATGAGATCCCTCTGCTCGATACTGACCCAATACGGCAAAGGTATCGACGTCTGCCCCCTTCAGACTATGAGGCAGTCAAGCAGCATATTTACCAATTGCTACAGAGTCAGGTGATCAGAGAGAGTTCTAGTCCCTATGCCTCTCCTATTGTAGTCGTGAGGAAAAAGGATGGTCAGATTCGTCTTTGCATCGATTATAGGCAGTTGAATAGTAAGACACGGAAGGATGCTTTTCCTCTGCCCCGGATCGAGGAGTCCCTGGATGCCCTGTGTGGAGCCCAGTGGTTTTCCACATTGGACCTGGCCAGTGGCTATAACCAGGTTCCGGTGGCAGAGGGGGATAAGTGTAAGACCGCCTTTTGCACACCCTTTGGGTTATTTGAGTTTAATCGAATGCCCTTTGGGCTGTGCAATGCACCTAGTACCTTTCAACGGCTTATGGAGCGCATGTTCGGTGACCAAAGGTTCCAGACGTTGTTGCTATATTTAGACGACATTATCGTTTTCTCATCTACCATTGCACAGCACTTGGAGAGGCTGGAAATGGTCTTTGTCCGACTTCAGCAAGAGGGACTTAAGGCCAAGTTAGAAAAATGCTGCTTTTTCCGGCAAGAAGTGGGCTACCTGGGGCATCTAGTGTCTAAGGATGGGGTGTCTACTGATCCTGCTAAAATCAGCACAGTTGCAGAGTGGAAGCATCCAACCAATGTGACTGAACTGCGGTCGTTTTTAGGGTTCGCAAGTTATTATCGGCGTTTTGTCGAGGGATTTGCCCAGTTGGCTTCCCCGTTACATCGGCTGGTTGCAAGCTTGGTAGGGACAAAGAAGAAGAGGGGTTCGGGGAAGTCAATTGCAAGCTGTTGGACTGAGGAGTGTGAGCAGGGGTTCCAGACTTTGAAGCAGCGATTGGTGTCTGCTCCTGTTTTGGCATATGCCGATTTCTCCCTCCCATTTGTGCTGGAGATTGATGCTAGCCACTCTGGGTTAGGGGCAGTGCTTGGGCAGGAGAGGGATGGTAAGATGAGGCCAGTGGCATATGCTAGCAGGGGTCTCAGACCCACTGAACGGAATATGCAAAATTATAGCTCCATGAAGTTAGAGCTATTGGCATTAAAATGGGCTCTAACTGAAAAGTTCAGGGATTATCTTTTAGGGCAGAAGTGCTTAGTTTATACAGATAATAATCCCTTGAGCTATTTGAAGACGGCAAAACTCGGTGCTTTGGAACAACGCTGGGCTTCCCAGCTTGCCGCGTTCGACTTTGATATTCGGTATCGCCCTGGCCGTGCCAACGGTAATGCAGACGCATTGTCTAGGCAGTATACTGTGACACCTTCTCCACAGCAAGAGTGTGGAACCGCTCTGCCGGCCACTCTGGTAGAATTGCTGGACAAGGGGAGGCCTGTAGAGGCAGTACAGAGTGCAATTTCTGCTTTTTCTACAACATCGAAAGTAGATTTACGACGGGCACAGGAGCAGGATGTAGTCATTGGTCCAGCTCTTGGGTTTTTTTCTTCTAAAGTGTATCCGACTAGGGAACAACGTCAGTCTATGTCCAAAAAATGTTTGGAATTGCTCCGTCAGTGGAGCCGGTTGTTCAAGCAAGATGGCTTGCTGTATCGTCATTTAAAACTACCTGATGGGGGAGAAGAGGTGGACCAGTTAGTGCTGCCTGAGCTTTTTCAGCCTGAGGTTTTTCAGCTATTGCATAGTGCTCATGGCCATCAAGGTAGGGAGCGTACCTATGAGCTGATACGCAGCCGGTGTTATTGGCCGGGAATGGAGGCGGATGTCAGGAAGCAATGCCAGGAATGTAGTCAGTGTGCTATTGCAAAATCAAATCAGCCATCAGTCCGTGCTCCAATGGGCCATTTGTCGGCATCAAGACCGAATCAGATTTTGGCAGTTGACTTTACAACTTTGGAACAGGCTAGTGATGGAAGAGAGCATGTCCTTGTTATTACGGATGTGTTCTCGAAGTACACCCAGGCTGTGCCCACACGGGACCAGAAAGCGACTACGGTAGCTAACATTTTGGTCCATGAGTGGTTTTATAGGTTTGGTGTACCGGCGCAAATCCATTCAGACCAAGGTCGGAGTTTTGAGGGTGCAGTGGTTTCCCAGCTCTGTCAGTTGTATGGAGTAAAGAAGACTCGCACTGTCCCATATCACCCTCAGGGAAATGGGCAGTGTGAGCGCTTCAATCGAACTCTTCATGACTTACTTCGTACACTGTCCTCAGAGCAGAAAAGGTCATGGACTTATCATATAGCACAGGTATGTTTTGCGTATAATACAACTCCTCACCAGACCACCGGTGAGTCACCACATTTTTTGATGTTCGGCCAGGCCCCCAGACTTCCAGTGGATTTTCTGCTTTCAGCAGTGGATGAACCTGGCAGTGGACTGGTGAAAGACTGGGTGATGGAGCATAGGGAGAGACTTGAAACAACTTATACGAGAGTAAGGTCTCGGCTGGACAGAGCTGCTGAGCTTCGTAAAAAGCGCCATGATCAGGGAGGAAGGGATTTTGTGCTGCAGGTGGGTCAAGAAGTTTATCTGCGGGACTATGGTGTCCGTGGTCGTAATAAAATACAAAATCATTGGTCCAGCATTGTTCACAAAGTAGTTAGAGCTCCGAGGGGTGATGGTGGTGTATACACTATAGCACAGGTAGATAACCCTTCCTTGGTAAAACAGGTGCACAGGTCTCACTTAAAGTTAGTACCACAAATAGCATGCTCTGACCACATGGCTGATCCAGGGTTAGGGTTGTCAGATGACGACTTGGATGCGTTTTCAGTCTCCCCAATGGCAAGGGAAGAGTGGGATGTAGCTCTTATAGAGGAAACCCCTGCTGCCTTGAGTTCAGCCGAAGTGGATCTACCACTGGAGCCAGAGAGGGTTGTAGAAAGTCCTGTTGAGATGGGGATTGAAGGCCCTGTGTTGATTGCTAATCCCCCAGTTCAAATGAGTGAAGTGAATCGGCGTCAAACCACTCGGACTACTGCCGGGAAACATTCTAACCTTTATCATCTACCAAAGGCCATCGCAACGGTTCAAAATGTACATTTGGACCAAGGGCCTGTAAATGCTCCATTTCAACCTGGTCAGTCCCAGGATTGCCCTTTCCGTCCATGGTTGTAGATTGGATCATCGGGACGATGATCGAAAAGCCAGGGGTAGAATGTAATGGGGTGACCCTTTAAGGTGGGTGGAGCCGGGCGGAAGCTCACGGCCCCTTTAAAAAACGCGGAGATTTACTTTCACTTCCGTTTTCCCTCCGGCATGGTATGCAGGTGGCGTCATTGTGTCGCAGAAAAAAGCTACCTAATATGCGTTAAGCATTGAGCAAGATAGCAGACTGCATAAGTGGGAAATTCACTTCTTTGACTCTCGCCGTGGGCCTGTGAATGTCCAGCTACATAAACATTTTAAGGTACGCTACTGCATTGATATGATGTTGCATTTGATAGTAGTGTCGTTTTAATTATTGCTCGTTTATGTAGTGTGATCAAGGCGGTATTGGTGGTTGTTCACCGTTCTTACCGATCGTACCGAGGGCCAGTCAATTGTGCTGCAGGTAAGTTTATATAGTACTTTGTGAGTTGTTGTTTTTTAACCGAAGATTTAATTTTAGTCAGGGTATGTGGGGTTAATGGCTAAATTGGGTAATTATTTTATAGATATCTGCCCGCTGTTGTTTTGCTGCTGTGTGGCGGCTCGTTACGGCGACCAGTGGTGTTGTGCGGTGGAGACTGGAGAAGTTGTGCGCTCAAGTTCCACTGATTACTGTGATCGACGCACACGGTTATGTGCGCAGGGTTTTATGTGAGTGTGTGTTGATGCAAGTGCGCGGTTGAGTGAGCCGTGCGTGTGTGTGCGTGTGCGCGCGTGTGTGTGTGTGTGTGTGTGTGTGTGTGTGTGTGTGTGTGTTGAGACTATTTGATATGGATTAATTTTGTTATATTGTTTGATTTAATTGTATTTTCTTTTCTGATAAACGTTTTGTTATATTGGTAGATTTAATAGTTTTTTTTGAATCTGATACTTTTGTTATAATTTGATCTCATTGTATTTTTCTTTGATTTGTTGTTGCTTGTGAATTGTTTTCTTGAGATCATATTGGTCAATTCCTTGCTTGTACCATCAAGGATTACCGTTGGGACTGGGAGGATTTATTTGGTTTATTTTGTTTATTTATTGAGTTGATTGTGGTTTTGGTTATACAATTGCATGATGGTGTGATTTGAGGTGGTTTGAATTAATTTTTCTTTTCTCCTTCCCAAATGTTACCTTATCCCATGGGATATTGATATTGACTGTTGTCCAAGATCCGAATTTTTCAGGTGACCGCAGTATAACATCAGTATTTATTTATTTATTTATTGTTGTGTGAATGGAATTGTACTTTTGCATTGCGCTCTCAACTTGTGTGATTTCATAATATATATCCTTTTATCTCTGAGCATCAAATAAAGATTGTACACATCTCTGCTTGTCCTTTCCATTTGGTTGGAACCCTGTAGTTGGGAGCGTGTATAAAATACGTTTACCCCTTAGGTGGCATTGGCCTCCGCTCACAAATGCGTTAAACATCTCAAATTAATCGCAAAGATTAGCACATTAATTTCCCCAGCCCTAAATATAAACAAATTTAGATTTTGATGGCTGTAACACACTCAATAAAAGTTGGGACAGAGGCATGTTTACCACTGTGTCACTGTCACACTCGTGTTCAAGCAGGAAGACGAAGACAGGCAGGTCAAGATCAAAATACACAAAATTTAATAATAACACCTCAGGCAAGCAGACAGGTGATGCTAAACACAACTTAACGTAACGGTGATTGGACAGGGTATGAATGCAATGGTACAACTTAAGTAGTAAACACTAACGGGATGATCAATAGAACACAGCTGGTACAAATGAAGCAATAATGACCGTAACCAAAGACACAAATGAAAACAATCTGAAGGTCCTTGAAGACCAAAACAAACAGAACATAATGGTGACAGTCACATCATCTTTCCTTTCAATTGCCCTTTTTCTGATATATGACATCCGTGGTCGTCGTTGTCTGATTCTCCTTTTCATGATGCCATACATTTTCAATAAGAGGCAGATCTGGACTGCAGGCAGTTAGGCATCCCTTCTACACTGTAGAGTGTGTAGAAACCTCCTGTTTTCTTAGAATCCTCAAGCCTGATGGGTTCACATCTGTGCTTTTCACAGACAAATGGCATCTCAGCCGCTCGGCGAGCCGACAGCTTAGGGCGCTCTGCCCCGTGAACAGCTGCATAAGGAGAAGCTCAGACGGCGGTCGGAGCCTGACTTGTGGCACGTTGCATTTCTGCTATGGCAACGTCGCTGTCTACGTCCTCGCAACATTGTAACAATGTAGAATTGTAAGACAGGGCTGTAGTAACGTTGTTGCGCGACATTCAGCAACTGAGAGACGCCATTCTGACAATTTTTTTGTAATTCTATATAGGCCTATAGATATCCCCCATTTAGCATTTAATGTTTTGAGGTTATTTTTTGAT
Organism: Phoxinus phoxinus; assembly: GCF_949152265.1. Lineage (NCBI taxonomy): Eukaryota > Metazoa > Chordata > Actinopteri > Cypriniformes > Leuciscidae > Phoxinus > Phoxinus phoxinus. The sequence continues at coordinate 17,425,559 of NC_136880.1, read as the reverse complement.
TAGTCAGAGTGTTAGATAATTATATACTTTTTAAATATTGTTTATCCTTATTATTATTGAATGGGGCTAATCAGTAAATTAGCCTTATTATAATCAACACCTGCAAGTGTAGCCTATGAAGAGTAAAACTGACAGAAGAATACGTTAATTTTCAACAACTTTATTAAAACTGCATAGGTTATATGGAAATCAAATTGCACTTCCAAAAGTCATACATTTGTGGAAAAAAAAAACTAAATTAATTAATATACAAATTTATTTTAAGTATAATAAATAAACCATAAAAAGCAAAGCAAAGATCAGAACATTAATGAATAAAACCGGGTTCTGTACATGGCAGAAAGTAGTCGAAAGCCGGGCGATAAAGGTCGGTGAACGGAATCAGTCCAGGAAACATCCACAAATCCAGAGGAGCAAAGAAACGAATGACACTAAATAACAGACAAATAAAATGAAAAACAAAAAACAAAAACTAAACAGTCCGAGCGAGGCTACATTTAGCCACATTAGAAAATGAAGTTGTTGATTGTGTTTGAATAATTACGTATCTTATTTTAGCTGAGGTAGGCTGAATTAAACGCAATACTCACGTATCCTTGCTCGATGAAGAACGAGACAACACAATGAGCCCAAAGGACGGTTGAAATTTAAAAGGCTGATTTTCACGCTTCAGGGCCGTGACGTGTACATAGTCCAGTGGTTGTCAAGACACCATAGGCACAACCTTAATCAATGGCCCTGAACGGTGGTTTAATGTCAACATTGTGACAACGCTGTAACAACGCTGTAACAACAACGTAGTTATAGCAACCTTTTGTCCATGTTGTTAAAACGTTGTTAGAAGGTTGGGTACATTGTGCCAACGTTCTGTGTTTTCTGGGTAAACACTTAGAATGTCAACACCCGTGCTTAAAGAGCAGGGATGTCCAGGTTGTAAAATCTGATGAAAGTGGACAGCGAGGACCAGCTGGCCAGCACACAGATATCAGTGATAGAGTCTCCGCTAGATCAGTGTTTCCCAATCCTCTCCTGAAGGACCCCCAACACTGCACGTTTTCTTTGTCTCCCTAATCAAACATGCCTGATTCAACTCATCAGGTGTGTTTGATTAGGAAGACAAAGAAAACGTGCAGTGTTGGGGGTCCTTCAGGAGTCCTCTGTATATTTCTATGGCATCGCTATAGAGGAGTAATTAGCTGGTGAAGTTAGGTTAGGTTAGGTTACTTTTATTGTACCCGTAGGTAAATTTGTTTTTACAGTGCAATGACATTCTATGGCCTCCAGTACAAAAACACAGAACACTCCACAACACATACGGACAAATAAGTAAATAAATGCTCATACTGAGTAAAGTGCTTTCAAGAAAGAGCGGTGGATTTACTTATTGTATTAACGGTAGTTATCATGAGCATTGTAATGTTTTAAGCAGATGTCTTAACAAATGTCAGTAGACCGGGAAGATTTAAAATGAGCTGTTCATTCATAAATTTACAAGATCGCTATGAAAATACAGACCGGAAGTTAAAAGAAAAAGAGCACAGCGCTGAAAAGGGGTGGTATAGTTTCTCCTGATATCAGCATGTTCACAGTTTTGTTGTTTTTTACAGGGACCAGATGCCACTGATGAGGGAAATGACAGGTATGGTGAACAGGAACTGTTTCAGGAATGGCACAAAGTCGTGTTCAAGTCTGTCTTTAGATCAATGTGTTGAATAATGTTTATTTTTGTCCCTTCGGTATGTATCTTTGGATTATGTTGTGTTTTAAATAAATCCAAACAATCAAAAAGCCATTCTTTTAATCTCTTCACATTCTTGGTTCAAGTTCCCTCACAGCCTCACCTGATAGGGCAATTAGTTCATGTAAAAAAATAAAAAACCTTTTCCTTTAATCCTCCCTTGTTTGGTTTATGCTACTCTGAGCAATGCCTGAACTTTGTATTTTGAGCACTTCTTGCGTTATGTTTGCCTCTTCACGATGACTCGCTTGCTGTAGTCTGCAGTTGTAAGTCGCTTTGGATAAAATCATCTGCTAAATGACTAAATGTAAATTAGGAGTGGGCTTTTGTCTTCCCAGGTGTGAAATGCTTCAATCATGAACACAATCATGATTCACGCCCTCCCCGCATACAGCTTTCTTACACAAAACCGGTCTTACAAATTTTTACGCAATATATTGTTTTACATACATGCTGCTCATATATTATTGTTTCTTCTGAATACTTTAGACTTTAGCCATGAAAATGTTACAATTAGCAGAAATAAGCACAAATGTCAGGGCATGTCAGAACACCTCCAGTGCCCAGAAAACACCTTAGACCCCAGATGGTTAAAACTATTGCATTCCACATACATTTTCCTGTCAGGACCTCAGTTTGAAACCCCTAATCCAGAAAGATAGATATGTGCTAGGTTGAGTGAACATAGTTTAAAAGGTAGAATTACAGTAACTATTGAAACCATACATTTGATCTGTTAGAAAAGATATATACCACTAATATTATTTATTCTTCTACACTTCTTACAGTTGAACATATAGCACACCAAAGTTCACAAGTTCTCTGTCTCTAATCTTATGTATGCAGTTTCCCCAACAACCTAAACCCAAGTGATCTCATTAAAGGAGAAACTTGAATCACAAAAAAAGAAAGGACTCATTACCAAACAAATAACCTGAAAAAAGCACAGTATTGATCATCATCTGTAACTATAGTAAACAACTGCACCTCTGACAGGAGTGTTTTCAGAAATTTCATTTCATCCGCAGACTTCAGTTTGCTTTGCCGATCATTAGTTCATTATAGCATCATGCTTAGTGAATCATCTTATCTTTCATTTGATAAAGATTACCAAATAGACCAGTTTGTGGTTAATCAGCTGTTCAAATTATTCCTGTTCCTGCTTTTATGAAGGTGTTGAAGAGCAAATGACACTGTGTTGAACAACAATGAGAGTGACTGACAGAGCAATCCATATCTAATTAGAGCAGCTGGCTTTTAAACTAGACAGTTTGATGAGAACGTGAACATTAAAACGTCTGCCTGCTGCATGCAAATGGACTCTTTTAGACATACTGTGTTTAGACAAGAAAGACAGAAAGAAAGATAGATGGAAGAGGGGATTCTTGCCGAAATGCTGGAGAGTGCCGAACAAGAAAAATAACAAGCAGTAGTTACAGAACCAGGGAACTGTCAGGGTCACAGATATTGTTAGAACAAGCAGCTATGCTATTAAAAGCAAGCAAAAATAATGCATACTGTAAAATGTAGGACTTGGGACCATTACAATAAAACAGGGTTGAACAAAATGAGCAACTTCACATTTAAATGATACAGTCATTACTAATAGGCAGTAGTGTGCTTTAAACTGTTGGGGAAGCTACTTTGAGATTGCAGGTTGTCAAGCTACAAGATACACATAATTTCAACAACTGTCAAGCTACTCTAAAAATAAGTAACTAGCAACACTACAAGCAACTGATAAAAAATACAACACAGGCTTTTTGCAAAACTCAAAAAACAGACAAGCAGCCGGGCCACTGTCGGGCCAACCCGTACTAAGAACCGTTAGGAATGGTTCCAGGTGTGTTTCCACAAGTGTTTGACATCGACTGAGTGGAAATAGAACTGGAACAGTTCCTTACCATTCTTAGAAACGTTCAGAAGAACGACCAGAACAACTATGTAATTTGCCTGATCATCCTATATAACACGGTAGCTATTTGCATCTCATATCGTCTCTTAACTCATGTTAACAAGGCAATGGATAACGCATTTGCATTACATTCAAATGAACTCCGTTATCAGCCAGTGGAAAATTAAACCATAAACCAGAGAATAACGGCAGGGAATGGAACGGTTAAGCAAAGAAAACGCTTTGGCCCAATGGTGGATAATGGCTATTCATATACAAATAACTGCAGGTTCCAGCTGACATGAACACTAAACACCAACAACTTTTATTCCTTTTCACAAAAATTATGATTAGAGAGGCAGATTATATTATTTACATAATAAAGACTTATTTACACATGGTACATTGTACAATATTATGTTATGATCCATATGTGTGGGTTTTCTAACATAGTAAACTTGCTTGGTAGCTCGGTTGTTGTGTTGCACTTGTGACGTGTAGCGCTTTATGAGTCATGTGAAACACAATAAAACTTATTAAAGACATGTAGAAGGAAACTAAAATGGCATGGTTGCTCAGCAAATGCATTTTTATCTAATGTCTGCTTTTGTTAACAGTATCGGTTAGGTTTAGTGTAGGTTTAGTAGGTGGTACATTATTTTCAGACGCAATTCCACTCACCGGACATATCATTTCTGAACATCTACGATACGTACCACGAGCAACATAATAACCATTTCGGATAAAACTGAACATGGCAATCACAGCACTTTGGAAGTGTTGTGAAACCCTGAAGCAACATTATATATACACACATATATAATGTCAAAATATGCACGTTTTCCCAATGAGCCTGGGTTGGAAAATAGCTAGCAACATTGAAGCTACAAAAAAAGCTGTATTTGTTTAAATAATTTACAAGGTTTAAATAGCAAGTTTTTATTTTATTTTTTTATTTAACAAATTTAATTAAATAATAAAACTGAACACAACCAACAATTGACAACACTGAACAATGAACTCAGGAAAACAGGGCTTAAAATACAAGGATGAGATAATGAGATAATTAACAGAAAAGATAAACAGAAGTTGAGGGAACAAAGTAGGAAACCAGTTCAAATCATGACAGAGAGACAAAACAGAACTACATTAAAACACACTGAACAAAACCATGAACCTGGCAATCATTTTCTACAATAAAGAGATATTTGTTTAGATGTGTGAAGAGACTCGTAAACACTCTTAAATCAAACCACTGATCAACACATATATATCTATCAAATATCAAATACTATATCAAATGTAGTGACATGAACCTCAAACATAACAACGTTTGGTCACATGACATACAATAACTAGTTAGACTTGATGTTTGTGTGACCATGTATGATGCTGTCTGTGTTTATAATATTATTGGAATAAACCATAACACATTTTTATGATAAGTTTATAGTCCTTACAACCCTCTTTATAAACAGTAAAATAGCGGTTTGGACATTCTGCAAGACATCCAGCTGTGTTCCACAAAAGAAAGACAGTTATATCAGATTGGAGAGAAATGAGTGCGAGTACATGACAGAACTTACAGTCTTGGGTGAACTATAGCTTTAATGTCCTTTGGTGGTCAAATCAAAGTTTCGCAGATGTACATTTTTATAATTTTTCAAGCCTTTCAATCAACTGTCACTTTGGATCACTCATATCTCAAAAGAAGTTCAGGGAATGAATAGTTATTAAAGAAATCACGTTAGTAGATTTATATCTTTGTAGCACTTCAGTGTTTGATTGATATTCTCTAAGCCAAAAGAGCATTCAATTACTCTGAAAGCACAGGCTAAAGATAGCTTTCAATGACACCTTTACTGAGCCACAAATTGGCCTGTGATAAGTAATAGAGAGTTAATGTTTGTTAATTACATTCATTTCTTCTTTTTCTCGTTACTTGCGTCACCGGGTCCAACAGTTTCTGCAAATCTAATGTACTTACAGACTGCTCGTTTGACCATTGCTGATCCTCAGATCCACTAAAGAGGTAAAGCAGAAGTTAATTTAGCTGCCAATTCCAGATCATTTAAGCAAGATTAAACCTCTCTTTAATGAGGCTGTCTGGCTAATAATGACTGTTCCCAGTGTCAGCCAAAGACATGTGCAAATATCCCAGTAACATCAGAGGTCTTTAAATGAGTCTAATGGCCATTTTGTGATAGAGTACCAGGGGAAGAGATGTATTGATCATTAAGCAAACAAATTCAGCAAATGATGAGACTCGCTTCACTTAATTCGCTTCTCAGCTCCACTGTTGTATGCGGCAATTGACTTATTAAATTTGGGATGGGTTTTAACCATGTTTATGCAGCTGGCTTCAGTAAGCATTTACTGTTTTATTAAGACTTTAGTCTGCCCAAATTTCATGGGTCATAAACAGCTACGGATGCTCCATTACGAGCAGTAGTTGTAGTTGTGATTTTGGCTGGTCGATATATAGAACAATATTCAAAATATATTTGTGATTATTTTGCTGATAACATAAAACTATGCAACATTGTGAATATTGCAAGTTTAAAGGTATTTTTGTATGCCATTTGACTAGTTCACTCAAGAAATTAAATTGTGTCATCATTTACTCACTGACTTTATTTCTTCTGTGTAACAAAAGACAGTCTCAAGAGTTTTCTATACAACGATGCAAAGGAATGTTGTTTTTGGACCACATCCACTTTCATTGTATGGATACAATTTTACTTTTGTATATACTTTTTTATTTGTATTGTACTTTTGTGTTCTGCATAAGTTTTAAACAATCTGTATAAAGAGCTATATAAATACAATTTCACAATATAATCTCTAATTTAAACTTGATGTGTGTAATATCGGCACCACTAGAGTTACAGAATAGAAAACAATTCTACCAATACTCTAATGACTAGTAGTTGACAAGTTACTTATAGTTAGTACAATATCTACAGTGTACTATTGAAATAAGGTGTTACCATATATACATACAGTATACACTCACTGGCCACATTATTAGGTACACCTGTTCGACTGCATGTTAACACAAATATCTAATCAACCATCATATGGCAGCAACTCAACATATTTAGACATGTAAACATGGTCAAGACGATCTGCTGAAGTTCAAACCGAGTATCAGGATGAAGAGGAAAGGTGATTCAAAAGGTTAGTTCACCCAAAAATGAACATTCTGTCATCATTTACTCACCCTCATGTCATTCCAAACCCATAAGACTTTCGTTCATCTTCAGACCACAGATTAAGATGTTTTTAATGAATAAAGATATCCAAATTAGTCCAAATTTTCTGAAGAGACACAATCACTTTGTATGATGAACAGATTATTTAGCCCAGTGCAAGGCCTGATCGACCGGGCATGCATCTCGAGTACTGGGCCTGGTGTCGGACCAAGAAGGAAAGCACAGAACCGATCGGGCATTTCCGGGGGTCTTCCAGCGAACTGACTCCACTTCAAATCATAAGCTTGGTCGAGGGGGTGATAGTGTCTACCACCGACCACTCAAGTCCTCCACGGTGGCATGTGGTGCCCCATCCCTGAGAAAGAAGGTCCTCCCTCCGGGGAATTTGAAAATGAAGGACTCTTATGACTCACGAGGAGCATCAGGTCCGAGAACCAGGTTCGGGCGGGCCAGCAAGGCTCAACCATCAAGACCTGCTCCTCGTTCTCCCTGACCTTGCTTAGTGTCTGTGCAAGCTGGCTAACTGGGGGAAATGTGTATTTGCGTAGGCCCCAGCGCCAGCTGTATGTCAACGTGTCCACGCCGATGGATGCCTCAGTCAGGGAGTAAAAAAGCTGGCAGTGGAAGAGCTGGCCCGTAGAAAAGCGGTGTAATGCACCATCTCGGGGTTCGGCTGTGTAGCTAGTGTTGAAGCAGTCTCATATGCATCAATCCAGGAGCCTCTGAAATTGTTTCATTGGAACTACTGTTTTGCCCCTGAATGTGTTCAGGCAGTTCAGAACTGACTGCGCACGCACGCACACAGTTGACCGAGGTGCCTTGGCACCAGGTCCCTATGTTCGCACAACAGATCTCGAGAGTGAGCTAGAATGAGCCAGTCATCGAGATAGTTTAAAATGCCAATGCTCACTTCCCTTAGCGGGAAAAGGGCAGCCTTCATGACTTTGGTAAAGATGTGGGGAGACAGGTGTCACAGGTCGGAGCGGACCACGTGAGTACCGCCCCTCCCTTGATTTCCACCTCGGGGAGGTTCCCAGGGACACCCCAGACGACCAGACACAACGAGGACACTGGAGTGGAAGTTTAAAATACAATTCTTTATTAAATTACTTAAAAATGGGGGGGGGGGGGGGGGGGGGAGTGAAGGGGCTAAAATCCAGGGGGAACTGGAGGGTGAGGACGCCGCCTCGGAGCCCGCTGTCTCTGTCACAGAGAGACCTCAGATAAGTCGTCTCGTTCTTCGACTCGATGTCTAGCTCTGATGTCTTTCGGCTTGCTTACTCGTCTCTCCTTCTTTTCTTTCCCAGGTTGCTCCTCTTGTCACGGGCGCGTTCTTCCTCCTGGGCACAGAGATACGACAGGCAAGTACTGGGAGTCAGGGGTGACTGGCTTACCTTTAGCCGTGGGTGTGGCTCGGCGGTTCCCTGGAGGGATGGGTCGGGGGTCCGGCGGTATGAAGGCCAGCACCTCCAGGACATCCGCTGGATCTGGGTCAATGCTGGGACTTTTGGTCAGTATCCAGGTAAGTATAACTTTTCGCAGTGGGTCTCACTCACTGACTTCGTAGGCGCGATGCGTCCATTCCTTTCTTGCTCTCAAGCTCGGGGACGGCGATGGCTCGGGGGTTTGAACACGGCATAAGTATGGACCAACTGCTCCGCCAGCTTCAGGATCCTCTCTTCTTCGGGGAGAGAGTCGGTCTGGAAAGTGGTCTTGTGGGACAACCCGCACACAACACGGCAAACTTCAAGTGTACACTTCAAAGGTCAAAACACTGACTCACCCACGGCACTCTACGCTCACTCCACGTGCACTTAAGGTCCGAAGACCACTTTTCCATATGTCATCTACCTCGGGGGATCACTGAAGCGCTGTTATGGTTGGAGGACCAGCAAGAGAGACGTCGCTGCCACACCACCCCGGCGTCCTTCCTGTCCACCGCCTCTGGCTCTCCCTTGCTCACTTTCCACAGTGGGGCCACTCGTGTTCCCAGATCCCACTTCACATAGCTCACAGATGATACACTTTCGATGAATTTGTCACTGCATCAGTTTCTCAGGGTACTCACGCATCGATCAACCCGTGTGCTCGTCTTGTTCCCTCTTGCAGTGCTCCGCTCGCGTCTTGGCCGCTGTGCTCTCTCTCCCAAAGGGATTCGTTGAGCAGCACTTCCGGGAAGCTGTCCTGCAGGTAACTTCTCAACAGCGAACACACACTTGAATCACAATGCAAAACGCGGTCTGTATTATACTCAACCCCGTCTCTTCCTTTCTCTTCGCAGTCCTCCAGATCCTTGATCGCTCAGTCCACAATATTCACCATGTGTCGTCCTTGGTACTTTGCCCAGATGCCCAGATCCTCTCGCCGCGACGGCTGGAAGCGGTTACCACCACGCTTGGCTTGCACCCGACCCGGAACCCACAGCCGCAACAACCCGCCGTCACAACTCTCTGCCACAACTCCCGCTGCCACAACTCCTCCTAACTGATTTCTGGAAGCCCTCTTTATATTCCTCCTGCTTCCCCTTCATCCAATCCAGAGATCGCGCTGTTCATTGGTGCACCTGCTGCCGATTAGCCCTGATTTTGGCGCTGGGAAAGAAAACCGGAAGTGGCAGTGTTTGATCCGGGCGGAACAAATATCTGCCACTTTGGTTCCGCCCCAGGAAAAGTCACCCCGTGACACAGGGACAGCCCAAAGGGAAGGACCTTGTACTAATACGCCCAGCCCTCGAAGGCAAAGCAAAGAAACAGTCTGTGTCGAGGGAGAATCGAGACTATGAAGTACACGATAAACCATATATGATAAACCATCCAACTCCGTCTCAGCATGCTCTCGCCCAAGGGATGTGAGACAGCTATTGTGGCCATCAGATGAAGACAGGAAACAATTGCATCCAGAAACATAGAGACGGAAAGGCATCTTTAAAAAGATGCTCGCCAGCCATGCTTGCTCTTTTAGGGAAATCTGCTCTTTGCGCTGATGCACCCAGGGAAATTGCGCTGCACTTAACTGTACACTGCTCTCTTTGTGAATGGCGAAACCCGCTGAATGCGCCCTCTCCATCAGCGAGAAAGATCTCCTTCGTTGCACACTCTTATCGTCGCTTGGTGACTGTAAAGAGTGATCGCTGTCCAAAGCAGAAATCTGAATGAGTGGATGATTGCCGCCATCATATATATGGAGTGGCTCGGCATGCAAATTACACCCGCCAATTCCATTGGCCTTTTTCCTAACTCAGGGGTGATTGGGTCTCCCAGGTGAGACCCCATTTGTCAGTCAACATAACGTTGTAGTGATTGACAGCTGAGGCTACAATTTGCACAGGCTCACCAAAATTGGACAATAGAAGATTGGAAAAATGTTACCTGGTCTGGTGAGTCTCAATTTCTGCTGCGACATTCAGATGGTAGTTTCAGAATTTGATGTAACTGTTCAGGCGCAACAGTTCAGGTTGCCATCCTTTTATGGCCACAGTGTACCCATCTTCTGATGGCTACTTCCAGCAGGACAATGCACCATGTCACATATCTCAAATCCTCTCAAACTGGTTTCTTGAACATGACACTGAGTTCACTATACTCAATTAAATGGAATCCACTGTCACCAGATCTCCATCCAATAGAGTACCTTTGGGATATGGTGGAATGGGAGGTTCTGAATCTAATTAGCTAAAATTGTTGTTTGGTTGAATCAATACAACAAATTCATATTCAACCAAATGATTTTAGAGCAAATACATAAATATCAAGATATATATTATCATATATCCTCAAACGGCTGAAAAAATACTTTTTTTTTTTATCTATATTGGCCATACAGTCTTTGTTGTTGCTGAGATAATCAACTGCAATGCTACAATGCACCAGAATGACACCAAGTAGAGTATAAACCAGATGCTTTAATATTACAGTCATGACTGAGAGTATTACCATTCAACGGTGTATAGACATCACTGTCATGGTCACTGTGTTTGATTGATTGAGCTTTCAGTACAGGTGACAGTATTTTCCATACTTGAAGATATTTACAAAAACATATTTAATCTAAGAAAAAATAACGGTAGTTTGGCCAGGGTTGCTAAATCATATCAGATAACATTATGTTGAATATTTATATAATGACAAGATAATTAGCATCTTAAAAATAAACCACGTCCATCCAACTAAATATTTTTTGGTTATACTTTTCAGTGAAATACTACTCAGGTAAACAGATGTAGTCTTAGGCGAAAGCCCCAGTTGATGTAGTTATGGTTCATTATAGCATGTCTCTGTTTTTACCTCTGTAATGTAACATTCACACACTGGAAAGACCTAAAACAGAATCCAACATCAAAAAGAAAAACAAAACAAAATAAGAGAGAATTCTATTTTTTCCCCCTCACTCTTTCGTTTTCAAAGTAATCAGCCCCCTATTACTGGCTGCAGAAAAGACCTCAGAAACCTGAGAGAAGGCTTGTGTTTGATCACCATTGACAGATAGAGGGTATCAAAGGAGAGCAGAAAACAGAATGGTCTGGAGGAAATAAAAAATAAGTTCATTCTGATTAAAATATATATATATATATATATAAATTCGCTATATAGTCAATTATGTTATCAATTTAAATCTGGTGTCCCTGTCATTCTTCTCCGGATAGAAGGTGATTAGCAGCCAACATTGTAAGGCATTTGCTCTGTTTGAAGTGTGTGGAACTGGGATCTTTCTATGAGGGCAGTGCTGGGAATACAAATCTCTAGGTACTGCTCTTGACCAGTGAAACACAAATGTATGATCTTTATCAAAAAATCTATCTATCTATCTATCTATCCATCATTGACTGCAGAATTTACAACGTCATTACTGCAGCCTTCAGTGTCACATGATCCCTGAGAAATCATGCTAATGTGATGATCTGGTGCACAAGAAACATTTATTTTGTGTTATTTCATTTATCAATGATAAAAACAGTTGTGCTGCTATGTTTGGTGTAAACCATGATAAGTGTTTTCAGGATTATTTGATGAATAGAAAGTTCAAAAGAACAGCATTTATTTGAAGTCGATTTTTTTGTGTGTAAAAGTGTAAGGAAAAAAAAGGAATTGCTGAATAAATAAAAGATTGAATAAGGGTATACAGATAAAACATTGAAAACTGGTAAATTGGGATACTTGGACACAGACAAAATAATAATGCAAGTTCTATGGCATCACTATGAAACCCCCCTTTTTGGAACCTTTATTTTTTAAGAGTAGGGTAGTCTGAGGTATCATTCATATCTATAGCACAAGTAACACCAAAGTGGGATTGTTCAAATCCCTAACCCTATGTAGCGTTGCGAGTAAAAAGGAATGGAGTGAGGGTTACCCCACTTTTAACAGAAACGGCAAAATATGATCGACTACGCCACCCCGGAAAACCAGGGAAATCGCCCTAATGGCACACAGGTTCGTTTGGTTGGATGGGTGAAAAGACAGAGTCATATAAGTAGAAAAGCTTTATTTTCTCCATAATTGTTGAATAAATATTTGGAAATTCACAGTTAAAAACTCTTACACTGGCATTAAAATATAAGGAACACCATCGATCAGAATCCACTCACATACATAACACTAAATTTAAAGAAACTCAACCAGGAGCAGAGGTATCTGGAGGTAAGGGCCGGCTGCCAATTTGGAAAATACCCCCCCAATAGTCCACTACAAATACCCAGCCACACACACACGTGAAGGTTAGATACCAGAAGACACAGCACTAGGTGTGAGCACACCACACAGATGGCAGTTTCGCCTTCACCCTCCAGAAACCCCCAGCTCCTGCAACAAAGAAAACAATAAGAAACACACAACGAACAAATACAGCTCAGGGAAGATAAGATGTCAAATACCTCAAGGATTCAAACCCTTGACCTAAAATTAGGACTCAAAATACCACATGAAACCAAAGTCCACTCGGTTTCAGTGATCAAAAATACAAAGAGAAATAAACAAAGAAATAAAACAAACAATTAATCATATAGATTTATAAATCAATGGAGTTCCATAGGCGGCAGCCAGAGAAGACAGCCCGCCCACACAGTCAGACGAGTCGCACAATACTTACAAGTAATGTACGTGCAACAGAAACATACGAAAAGTTACTATCCTGATGACGTTGAGGCAAAACAGCGACGCAGTCGCAATTATAAGCGATCCCAGTTCAGCATTGATACTCGATTCTCACGAATAGCCCAAGAGGCCGTCAATTATGCAGGGGGAGCCTGCCGAGCAGAAAGATAATGTTAAAAACAGAAGCAAATTATTAACACACAAAACTAAAATCTTACATACCACGGGGTGATCCCGGCGCGCAAACCGGTTCGCAGTCGCGCATCATATTGCAATACAGCAGCTCAGTCAGGAACACATGCTATCAATGACATGCTATCAATGCCACCAAAAACAAAACGTAAGTAACCAGCCACAATCAATTTATTCTTGTTATATAAAAAACGGCTACTAATACCTGCGAGGTGTGGGCAGCAAGCACACAGCAAACGAGGAAGCCAGCTTACAGTCCAAGCTTGCGGCAACCACGGATGACGTCACAAGGACAATACCAAGACGCATACCATGTAGCAACCACACCTCCCATATATCATACAAGAAAGGGGCGGGGGCTTAAACTAAGCACAGGTGAATGGAATCATCATAAGTGGTTTCAGTCACCCTGCTACACCTATAAGGAATTGTAAATGTGATGCTCACCTTAGAAAACAATATAAGCTATTATCAGTTCAGTCTCTCTTACTGTTACAGAAAAATAAAGTCATACATTTAGAGTAGCCTGCACAGGAGTGAAAACTGGCGCTCAGCCGAAAATCTGGTGCACAGGAAGCTCAGCTTCACACAACCTGTTTTGCAGTCTTCCTGAGTATAGCAATTACCTTTCTGTAACATGAGGCATGAGGCTTAATTGGTCCCATCCATCTTTTTTAGGAGCTGTCTACACCTGCATAAAGCTCTTTATCATGCAAGGTGTCATCAAATTCCACTTGTAGTTTTAGGCCTTACTATTGGTTTTGCAACATTACCGCAAGCCTCCCTTAACGTCTGTCAATGCGTGTTGAGATTTGTTTTAGTCTGTTCTTCTCTATCGTGATATGTACCCAAGTGAAACGGCTTCTCGAACAAGAAAAAAAATGTACGGCGGGACTTGATTTTGTTCATGGGGAATTGGTTGGATGGTTGTGGTTTGCTATTGGTCGATCTCATGTGAGTGACAGTAAACAATTCATCAGAGAAGAGATGTCACTGCAAGACCGAGGGGAAGTTATTTTGATTAAAGATTACAAGGACACGTGAATTTAAAAAATAATTATTTCATGGTGACTGAGGCAGTTTGCAGCAGTTCATCGGTTCTGACGAGTCGTAGCAAGTTTCACTGCCTCTCTTACAATCCTGAAATGGCCTTTGCTGGAGTTTGCGCGGTTGTCGTACGGCACGCATCAATGTGTCTTGGGTTTTGTCCAAGCAAGGATTCAGATTAATTAGCTCAGATATCATCAGTGCCTCCTCTCACTTCTTTTATGCATTTCCATTATGCTTTTGCCAGCTCTCACACTAATACATCAGCTCAGCGATAACTGTCCTTTCAATGGAGAGCTTTCATTACGCTGCTGTTGATTCTTCTCCGGACGGTTTTCAATTGCTTTTCTATTGACTATGTTCACTCATGTTTATTCAGCTGTGGCACATCCTGAACACTGATAGGCACCCAAAGACACGATCAGTCTGGCTTTTGCCCCAGTCGGTCTATTGTGGATCAGCTTGTGTGTGAATAGCAGGAGCCTTGAGAAGAATACTGGCCTGCACTGACACCAAGCCAGCTGGTGAATTTAATGATTTTCTGAAAAGAGAAAGAACGGTATTGTGTATAACCCATCACCAACTTGGAATTTCAAATACTTTTAGGCCGCATTTACATTCAATAGTTCAAGTGACCCAATTCCGATTTTTTTCCTCCAATATGGCACGGATCGAATATGACCCACGAACGTGTAAGCAGGAAAAAAGCACATGGATTCTGATATTCTCAGATCGGTTTAAGGCCTCATTCATATGTGGAAAAAACAGATCGGAAATTCCCCTGTCAATGCGAGTCAAAAAAGCAACGCTTGGTGAATGATTTCAACTGGTGGACACCAACCGCAATCACATGACTCTTTTCAATGGCGCAATGGAGGCCGAAGGCTCAATCTAATGTTTTGATGACCTTTAAAGATGGTGCGGAAAGAAAACTTAAAGCAAAAACAGTGTTTCTCAACCCTGTCCTGAAGGACCCCCAACACTGCACGTTTTCTTTGTCTCCCTCAAACACAGCTGATTCAACTCATCAGCTCAGTATCACATGGGTTAATGAGCTGATGAGTTGTAAAACCCAAAGAACAGTTGTACCGGAAAGACTCGGAAGGCGAGATGATATCACAATGACATTAATTAATTAATTAATATCCTGCCTGAAAATGAAGGCGGGGCGCAGCCAACACCCAGGAAGGTATGGACAGGGACCATCCTGGTGGGATGGAGGTGAATGTTTGCGTCATCATCTGTGAACTCTAACATATGTAAGTAACGATATTTTATACTCAAGTATTCGATAGTGACTGGATAGACCAGAAAGTATTGAGTGACGTAACATTTGAGTCTTCTTGGCAGAACTTTACGCTAGAGCTTTTCTTTCTTAAAATAACCATTTTTATTAGCGTGAAGAACAATTTAATAATGTAAACAACCTTTTTTCCACTATAAAGAACCTGTGTAATGGAAAGGTTCCATGGATGTTATGGAACCATTGATGTCAATAAAGAACGTCTCGGTTATGTATATAACCCTCGTTCCCTGAAGGAGGGAACGGAGACGTACGTCGAACGTGACCAACTGAAAGGGAAACTTTATTTTCCTCAATTCCAACTACAACACTCTAACATCAAGAAGGGTGATTACATGGGAAGCTTCTCACATTTTCTAGCACTTCCGATAATTATTTTCAAGATTTTGCTGATAACCGAAAAATGGCTGATATTAAAATCCTATACTATTTTGTCAAAATTACTTCAAAATAAAACGCAAAAAATGTAAACAGTTGTTTTACAAGTATAGGCATCGTGAAACAATGAACAGTAAAAATATAGTAAGCAATGCATTTTAAAAATAAGTAAATGTAATATTATGAGAGGAAGGATAACACAGTAAATATAAAAGAAGAAATGAGCATGAACATTGAAATATCCAATATTGACAAATATAGATACATTTACAAATCACTAATATTGCTAGAAAACCAACATATACCGCATTCCTAACATTTTTTTTTTATTATTATTTTATTAACATGTTTTTTTTGTCAGATTTTACATCAAAGATAAACCTAGGTTGTCATTTTTACGTATTCTACAATGTTACCTATCCCGTCTGTCACATTTATAGCTGTTGTTTCCATTGGAATCCATGTGATTGGGAATTTCAGATTTTGGTTGAAGTTGGTCACGTGGATTCACTATGTTGAACAACAGAAACACATTCTGTGTGAGCTGTACTTCATACATCAATTTACCACACCATTGACAAAAGACAATGAACATTTTTGTCCGTGTAAATTCAACACAATTTTGCTAATGTGACAGCAGAACTTCTCCGGTTACTTAACTGTAACCTTGTTCCCTGAGAAAGCGGAACGAGATGCTGCGCTGCTTAGCGCATTGGGAACGTCTTTAATCGTGACCTGCTGTGAATATAGTGTGTAAACACGTCGATGAAATCGACCGGAAGTGATATAGCCTCGGTCGGTGACGTCAACGGCGCGCACCCGCGACGCGAGGCTATAATTAGATGAGCCGCAGGTGCATCGTCAGGATATTTTGTCTGAAGAGCAGTCCTGGGACATCATCAGCACGGCAAAGTAGCGCAGCATCTCGTTCCGCTTTCTCAGGGAACAAGGTTACAGTTAAGTAACCGGAGAAGTTCCCTTTCGAAAGCTACAATCGATGCTGCGCTGCTTAGCGCATTGGGAACGAGAATACCCACGCCGCCGTGCTTGAAGGTGTCTGGACTCCCTACGGCTGTGTAGGTGTGCTCACAAGAAACGTAGGAAAGCCCTAGACATTAGCTTGCGATGTCTACTCAAGGACGTGAGAGCCCGGAGTGGTATGAACATCCAAACTATAAAATCTTATGAATGCGTGCGGAGAGGACCAGCCTGCCGCATCACAAACAAACTGCAAGGGGGCACCTCTTGCCAAGGCAGCAGAGGAGGCGACCCCTCTGGTGGAGTGAGCCCTTAGACCCGTTGGCGAAGCTTGGCCGCGCGCCTCATAGGCAAGAGCAATAGCATCCCTGACCCAATGTGACATGGTCTGTTTAGTGGCGGCAGCACCTCTGTTGCTGCCCCCATAACAAACGAATAGTTGCTCTGACTTACGCCACTGGCTAGTGCGGTGGACGTAGGCCTGAAGGGCACGGACTGGACACAGTCTGTGAGATCTCTCCCGCTCCAGCGTTGTGAACGGTGGAAGGCAGAAGGCCTCTAGAGTGACCGGATGTACAGCCGAGAATGGTACCTTAGGCAGGTAATCAGGATGAGGATGCAAAATCACTTTCACCATTCCTGGGGCAAAGTCTAAGCAGGGTGGCGATATTGACAGAGCCTGCATGTGCCCGATTCTTTTTAGAGAGGTTATAGCCATAAGAAAAAAACATCTTTATGGTCAGAAGTTTATCAGACGCTGACTCTAGAGGTTAAAAAGGGGGTCTCAACCAGACCCTCTAGGACTATTGCTAAGTCCCACGAAGGGATCTTTGGTTCTTACGGGAGGCCTCAGTCATCTGGCCCCAATATTGAAGCGAGCGAGCAGAGGATGTCTCCCGAGTGGCACCCCGTCAACCAAGGCGTGGCAAGCCAAAGAGCGACCACATAAACCTTGAGAGTGGCGGGGCATGTACCTGTTGATAATTTTTCCTGCAGGAAATCCAGAACTGAAGCAATCTGGCAGTTGACCGGATCTGCATTATGTACAACACACCACCTTTCAAAGACACCCCATTTGTTGGCATAACTCTTTCTAGTGGAGGGAGTCCTAACACTTAGAATGGTCCCAATAACGGCAGGCGAAAGCCCAGTGTCCCTCAGTTGGTACCCATCAGGGGCCAAACATGAAGATTCCACAGGTTGGGCCTGGGATGGAATATCGTACCCTCCGCCTGAGAAGATCCCTCCTCTCCAGAATCGCCCATGGCGAGCCGTTGAGGAGAGAAATATCTCCAAGAACCATACTCTGTTCGGCCAACGCAGCGCTATCAGTAAGAGGCAAGACCCTTGCTGGCGAACTCTGGCTAGAACTCCTGGGAGCAGAGCCACTGGAGGAAACGCATACAGGCGCATTTTGGGCCATGTGTGCGCAATCGCATCCAGACCCAGGGGGCTGGGTGACTCAGAGAGAAGAGGAGACATTGCGCTGTCCGCTGGGCGGCGAAGAGGTCCACCTCCGCTTCATAAAATCTGATCCAGATCTGTTTTACTACATCTGGGTGGAATTTCCACTCCCCCATTGGTAATTTCTGTCCGGACAGTAAATTTGCTCCCACATTCAGATGCCCTGGAAATGTACACTGCCCTGAGTGACAGGAACTTTTCCTGGGCCCAGAGAAAATCTGCCTCACTATTCTGTACAGATTGCGTGAGTGTAGACCTCCCTGGTGATTTTAAGTAAGAGGCTGCTGCTCTAGCACTAGGACATGACAGCCTAGGACATGACAGCCTCTCAACTGAGAGAGAAAGTATTTCAGGGCCAGAAATACATATTTCATCAACTTGAGGCAATTGATTTGCTAGTCAAGATGATGCCTCCCCAAACCCTTGGGCTGGACGATCACTTAAGACCGCTACCCAGCCCGACAGGCAGGCGTCTGTCGTTAGCATTATGCGACGAGAAGACGCACCAAGAGTGGGACCCAAGGTGAGGAACCGGGGTCTGAACCACGTAGAAAGGGAACGAAGCTACAGCGCGTAACCCTTACCATAAACATGGATTTTAGAAAGTACACGAAGCGTTCAGCGCGTGACTTACCATAAACATGGATTTTTAGAAAGGACACAAAGCACCCAATGCGTGCTCTTGCCTCTATTTGCCCTTGGGGAATTTGAGCCACAAATGAAGTGGTCTCATGTGCAAAAGGCCCAGAGGGATCCCTGTGGACGCAGCTGCCATGAGACCTATCCTGACCTAGCCAGATGTTGCTTTAGGGTGTTAAAAAATGGTCTTGACAAGCGGGGGACAGTTGTGCCCCCGATGGTGACAGAGTCCCATTTAAACCCCAAGCACGTTGGAGAGTGAACGCTCTTCTTAGCGTTGCAACTCAACCCCATAGAGAGAAGCGTGGATCGATATTGATGTCGAAAGCGCAAGCTCCTGAGACTGTGCCAGTATCAGTCAATCGTCTATGTAACATGGCTAGGTCGAATGGAAGAACCCGATATTGGTAGGCTTCGCCCCCAAAAGCAAACCTCGGGAACTTCCTGTGTTGTGGCAATATTTCTATGTGAAAATATGCGTCTTTAAGATCGGCCGTGAAGATCCAATCATGATGTTGAATTTGCAACACGATCTACTTGATAGTTAGCATCTTGAACTTGAGCGTTCTGACGGAACGGTTCAAGCCTCAAAGATCTAAAAACAGACGCAGTCCCCCATTTCTTTCTTGTGACAGCAGATGCGCCTACTTCTGTTTTATGGTAGTGGGAACACACCGTTAAAACGAGGAGGGCAACATATTCCTTTTACTGTCTTTAGGACACAAAAAGAGATACTCGGCAGTAGCTTTCACACTGCCAAAGTCTCTTAAAGGGTACCAAATTTAATACTTCGAATTGGGGGAATGTTAAATGTTCTGTGTCCTGGGCGATAACAGGAAACAACAGAACCTTCAACATTTCGCTGGACACCGCTACCCCCTGAATCACCAAAGGTGGCAGGGATGTAACAGTGGTTTCGTGAGGGTGTCAGGTAGGAGCTGATTGATGTATTTTACATGCCCTATCCCGGAGGGGCACACCCCCACAGACCTGGGACAAAAAACTCAGGATTTCTGTCTCTGGTATATTATGAGGCTGCTGAGCGCGACAAACCGGTCCCCAGTCATTACGAGGGGGAACGCAACTCGCCACACTCTGCTTTTGAGCCCTCTTTTTTTTTAAATCAGATCAGCCTGGTACGTCTGCAACACTGCCATAGTGTGCAGAGCAGCACCAGTCTGACCCCCACCAGCGTGGATGACATTATACACGGCTTGGTGGGGAGTGCTGACTCCTTAAATGACGATGAGCCACAGAGAAGAGATAGCCAGCGTCCAGCGAGCGTCTCTTCGGACTGGCGCATCATCGTATGCACATGCCCCCATGATAGTCTAATAAATTGACGTCAAGGGCACAAAGAATAAGGTTTTCCCCATGCACGAGTTAACGTCATGGAGATCCTCAAGGAGGACAGTCTAGCTGTAATCTGGCCACTGCACGAGTCACCAACTCGAGTAACCTCTCACACGCTTTATCATAACGAGAGAAGTGCTCGGAGTCGGTACTCTCAAAGTCCATCATAATATATATATTTTTTAGATGGCTTTTACAATATTTAATCACTCAGAATTAAATGTGGCCAAAGAACAGCCAGACAATAAATTATTACAAGCATTTGATATATTGCATTGAATATCTGATTTCTCATCATCATTCAATTCATCAGCAATAAATACAGCCAAATATCAATCAGACACGGTCTGGATGACAGGCTGTATTTAAATCTTTCATAAGATCAGCCTGGTATGCCTGTAGTGTACAGCGCGGTACCAGCCTGACCCGCTGAAAATGCATGTGATAATACGATCCCAGGGGAGAGAAAGCTACGCGCGTCTCTCCAATCTGAGACAGCATCATATAATCGCGTGCCTTTGCACCTGCGATAGTCGAATTGGTCGACGTCGAGGGCACAAAGACACGTCATGTATAAATATATATATTATATTTACATCTTTATTTATAATCTTTGAGTGTCTTTTTGTTGTGATCAGTGTAGTCTGGCCACTGCACGAACGATCGCCCCGAGCAGTTCTCCTTTTATTATCACGGGAGGAACGCTCGTAGGCGGCAAACTCACGAGATTAAATGTCCTCTGCCCGAGCCGAAGAAGCGCCGAGGCACGCTTCGGTAGTCAGGCAAAAGGACATCGCGATCTGGAGAGAGAGCGAGCGAAAAGGACGCACCCGTCTCTCGCTTCTCAGCCAGATCGACACGCGAGCCCCACAATCGCATTGTGGGTGCCACCCCTTTGAAATAAGCAAAGCGAACGCGAAGCACTTTAACTGTGAACATTCCACTGTGCTCGAATTCACCATGCTCAAACGCAAGGGCAGCATGCTCTTTTCCAAACAAACAAAGCAGTAAGCTTGTGTATCCAGTTCTGACATAGGACGAGAACATGGAGGGACACAGCGCTTACTCCGTCGACACATTTCTCTTTCTCCTTTTTAGATCGTAGAGAGATGAGAAAGAGAAAATCTGCACACTGTCAGTGATAAACTAAATAACTCCTAACAAAGATCTGTAGTAGATAGAGAGGAGATAAATGCTTGCACACCAAACACAGAGAGATCTCTGAAGACAAAAGACCTGACGATGCACCTGCGGCTCATCTAATTATAGCCTCGCGTCGCGGGTGCGCGCCGTTGACGTCACCGACCGAGGCTATATCACTTCCGGTCGATTTCATCGACGTGTTTACACACTATATTCACAGCAGGTCACGATTAAAGACGTTCCCAATGCGCTAAGCAGCGCAGCATCGATTGTAGCTTTCGAAAGGGAACTAGTCTACTGTGATATTCAGTTTTCCACATTATATGCAACACGAGCTTCTACAACACGTGAGGCAGGTGCTGCTTTGGAGAAACTGTGGAATAGACTAGGTGCTGGTCTTCCTGCTCACCGGTGCCTCAGGGGGCACAAATGCTTGTTACTGCCTCATGTTCGGCTCTTGACAGACTGGCATACGTTTTCTCCTCAGCTACTGACAGGGCACGTCTGTTGGAAAACATTTTTAAGTGTTCTAAATTAAACATTGTTTACATGTTGGTGCATCTCTCCATCTGTGCACAAGGGGAAGGCCTTTATAAATATAACATTTGGGGGGAAAATATTATTTATAGAACACATTTTATATAAGATGTTCATGTCCTATGCATCCAGTACTGGGGTGTGGAACGGAGGAGCAGTTTTTGACCCGTTTAAATGAGAGATTTACTGCTGATGATGCAAGTCATGCACACTGGGTGATGAAAATTTGAACGCACATCCGGAGAATGTGGAAACGAAGCAATCAGGTGATCAGTGTGCAATCTTTTACATTAGGGATGTGAAGAAATTAATCTAACTGTAGGATATGAACTCACAGGACTAAAAATAAATGAATAAATAATAATACACTTTTTTGACTATCACTGTCACGGATTCAGCTAGTTCTTCTTACTTCGTTTGAACCGTTTCTCCCTGCCTTTTTTGTTGTCTTAATTACTAATTTGATTTCATCATCTCTTTCAGCTGTGTTCCCATCACTATCCTGTGTATATAAGTTCTTGCGTTTCATTCTTTGGTAGTCGGGTATTGGCGATGGTCGGTTGTGTTTCCCCTGCCAGTCACTGTCTGGATTACCTGTGGATTAAAGACTGCTTTAAACTTTCATCTTCCTTGTTGTGCGTGTGATTGTCACTACTGAGTTGTGACAATCACTCAATATAGGTAAAAAATATAGTCACATATTATGAAATTTAGAAGTCATCTAAATGAATGAATTGAAACTACAGGATGGTTTGGGTTCAAATTAGTCAACTTCAAAAAACAGAAAGAGTAGATTCAGGATAAAGGATAGAGAATCGTTAAACTATGTTTGTGTATATTATTCTATACGAAGAACTGAGTTACCTTCTGAGCGAGGACAGATGGTTTTGGGGTACAGTGAATCATAATGTATCATAATTTTGATAAAGAGAAAATCAAATTACATACTTGTTAAAAGCAGTCTAGTGGTTATTTCTGAATAATTTAATTGTGCTATTTAAAAATAAAAATATCATAATAATGGGAAGTTGTGAGATGTTTGTCCTAGCTCCCAAGAATTAGTAAAAAATAAAACGAAAAGTCATACTTTATAGTTTTTACTTCAATTGTTTTATAGGATTCCTGATTTTCTAAGCTTTATTTGTATGTGTGTTCAGCCTGATCTCATGAAAATGTGTCTCTATAGCACACATTGTTTATCGTGCAATTTATACGCGAAAATGAGTTTTACATGCATACGATACGCAGTTTTTGCGTGCATTTGATACGCACTTCATTGCGTGTAATACACGCATCCCACACCACTAATTCTACCCAAACGTATAATACACACGCACCCCACATCACTACTAAACCTACCCTAACCAACCCATGCTCCTATGCACGTAAAAACTAATTTCCGCGTATAAATTGCACGATAAACACACTGCGTGCTACAGAGACGCATTTAGTATGACCGGGTTGGTGTGTTAGATAAATATAAAGTTACTTAGAGTTGCATCTGTCCTGCATTGATTAATCCATAGACATTTGAATCCATTGACGCCAGTTTGAATCTCGCTCAGAGCAATGCAAACCGGAGGAGTTACTGTACATGTTTTACAATATGATAAATCATGCAGAATTGTTCTCAATTTACCACATGTAACATGTATAGGGTAGAAATTTCACTAAACAGCATGAGGCTTGGGTCTCACTGCACCTTATTCTAGACCAGAACAGTATCTTATGCAGATTAGTGCTTCCAGTTTTGTGAGAAATATGCATCAGACTGTCTGTGAACAGACTATGGGTGGTCTGTGAAAGTGAATTGAGGCCACTGTCAAAAAGTGACCCAATTTACCTGAATTCACCCTAGATTGGTTTGTTTATTTTTAAAAGTAGATCTGCTTCCTAAAAATGACTTTCAAAGTTTCATCATAAAATGAGGTGCTATTGGAAAAGTTTTTATGTAGAGAAAATGAGAGTGAATGTGCAGAAAAAGCCTGTTTCTATCCTCCCAGGCCCAGCATGCAATTCACCCAGGCCCCGCCGCCGGTATGGAATGAGATTGCTCAGCACTCCACCTTTCTCTGGCTGACTCAAGGCTAACAGTGATGGACAAACCCTGAGAGACTGGGGGCAAATGCAGACAAATATAACTTAGGAGTAAATTAAAATTGCATTGATTGCTTTTCAATGCAGTGTCAGTGTTGTGTTTGTTGAGTGTCAGATCAATTCCATTTGCGACTGTGTTTGTCATTCAGGACACATCCAATGCTAACAAAAATACTGTGTGCCTTTTATAATTTACAGGCTTTCTCTTTCAGAAAAATATATGAAAAATATGGATGACTTCAATTACTGTCACACTCTCACACCACATGGACTCTTGTTTTCAATCAGTCCGTTCTTCCTTATTAGTTTGTTGTCGTAGACACTCATTAGATTCATCTGCACACCTATCAATCATCTCGTTGTCCTCTCACTATTTAAGTTCAGTTCTGTTCTGTGTTGGACCACGGAACTCTGTGTTGGACCACTTAACTCTGTGTTGGACCACTTAACTCTGTGTTGGACCACGGAACTCTGTGTTGGACCACGGAACTCTGTGTTGGACCACTTAACTCTGTGTTGGACCACTTAACTCTGTGTTGGACCACTTAACTCTGTGTTGGACCACTTAACTCTGTGTTGGACCACTTAACTCTGTGTTGGACCACGGAACTCTGTGTTGGACCACTTAACTCTGTGTTGGACCACTTAACTCTGTGTTGGACCACGGAACTCTGTGTTGGACCACGGAACTCTGTGTTGGACCACTTAACTCTGTGTTGGACCACGGAACTCTGTGTTGGACCACTTAACTCTGTGTTGGACCACTTAACTCTGTGTTGGACCACGGAACTCTGTGTTGGACCACTTAACTCTGTGTTGGACCACTTAACTCTGTGTTGGACCACTTAACTCTGTGTTGGACCACGGAACTCTGTGTTGGACCACTTAACTCTGTGTTGGACCACGGAACTCTGTGTTGGACCACTTAACTCTGTGTTGGACCACGGAACTCTGTGTTGGACCACTTAACTCTGTGTTGGACCACTTAACTCTGTGTTGGACCACGGAACTCTGTGTTGGACCACTTAACTCTGTGTTGGACCACTTAACTCTGTGTTGGACCACGGAACTCTGTGTTGGACCACTTAACTCTGTGTTGGACCACCGAACTCTGTGTTGGACAACCGAACTCTGTGTTGGACAACCGAACTCTGTGTTGGACCACCAAACTCTGTGTTGGACCACCGAACTCTGTGTTGGACCACTTAACTCTGTGTTGGACCACTTAACTCTGTGTTGGACCACTTAACTCTGTGTTGGACCACGGAACTCTGTGTTGGACCACTTAACTCTGTGTTGGACCACTTAACTCTGTGTTGGACCACTGAACTCTGTGTTGGACCACTTAACTCTGTGTTGGACCACGGAACTCTGTGTTGGACCACTTAACTCTGTGTTGGACCACGGAACTCTGTGTTGGACCACTTAACTCTGTGTTGGACCACTTAACTCTGTGTTGGACCACTTAACTCTGTGTTGGACCACTTAACTCTGTGTTGGACCACTTAACTCTGTGTTGGACCACTTAACTCTGTGTTGGACCACGGAACTCTGTGTTGGACCACTTAACTCTGTGTTGGACCACTTAACTCTGTGTTGGACCACGGAACTCTGTGTTGGACCACTTAACTCTGTGTTGGACCACTTAACTCTGTGTTGGACCACGGAACTCTGTGTTGGACCACTTAACTCTGTGTTGGACAACCGAACTCTGTGTTGGACCACCGAACTCTGTGTTGGACCACTTAACTCTGTGTTGGACCACTTAACTCTGTGTTGGACCACGGAACTCTGTGTTGGACCACTTAACTCTGTGTTGGACCACTTAACTCTGTGTTGGACCACTTAACTCTGTGTTGGACCACGGAACTCTGTGTTGGACCACGGAACTCTGTGTTGGACCACTTAACTCTGTGTTGGACCACGGAACTCTGTGTTGGACCACTTAACTCTGTGTTGGACCACTTAACTCTGTGTTGGACCACTTAACTCTGTGTTGGACCACTTAACTCTGTGTTGGACCACGGAACTCTGTGTTGGACCACTTAACTCTGTGTTGGACCACTTAACTCTGTGTTGGACCACGGAACTCTGTGTTGGACCACTTAACTCTGTGTTGGACCACGGAACTCTGTGTTGGACCACTTAACTCTGTGTTGGACCACGGAACTCTGTGTTGGACCACTTAACTCTGTGTTGGACCACTTAACTCTGTGTTGGACCACTTAACTCTGTGTTGGACCACTTAACTCTGTGTTGGACCACTTAACTCTGTGTTGGACCACTTAACTCTGTGTTGGACCACGGAACTCTGTGTTGGACCACTTAACTCTGTGTTGGACCACTTAACTCTGTGTTGGACCACTTAACTCTGTTGGACCACGGAACTCTGTGTTGGACCACGGAACTCTGTGTTGGACCACGGAACTCTGTGTTGGACCACGGAACTCTATGTTGGACCACGGAACTCTGTGTTGGACCACGGAACTCTGTGTTGGACCACCGAACTCTGTGTTGGACCACTTAACTCTGTGTTGGACCACTTAACTCTGTGTTGGACCACTTAACTCTGTGTTGGACCACTTAACTCTGTGTTGGACCACTTAACTCTGTGTTGGACCACTGAACTTTGTGTTGGACCACTTGACTCGGTGTTGGACAACTTAACCTGTGGGGATTATTAAAGATTACTTGTTTCTCTCGTCTTCCTCTTCGAGTGTGTTTACACAACCTGCTGACGTGACATACTATATATATATGTTTATATATTATTAATAGTATATTAGTATTATTTGCTATCTATCTAAATCAGGTCTACTTTGGTTTTTGTGTTAGTGCACTCAACTTATTTATTTAAACAGTCTCATTTAGTTTTCCTGCAAATTGCTTCAGAACCAAGAAATTCCTCAAGACATATTACCCCAGTTAGAATGTTCAGAATGATTTGTATTTTTTTGCCATTTCAGCTATACTGCTGAATTTATTACTGTTATGTTTTTTTGATTTACTATCAGCTTCTGTAATAAGTTGCACAATTATACATTGCCTACAGTTGAGTGAGTGGACAGAAATTACACCAACTGCTCCTGCATATATGTTCTAGTTTAGATTCACATATCTATTTACTTTTCCAGCAGCACTATTTTTACATTTATAGTGATAATTTTTGATCGTATACTTTAGACATTCTAAGTAATAACAGTCATTACCAGTCATATTAGTGGGTTTTCTGCTTGAAATCCGCTAACATTTTATTTTGATGCTCCCTCAACAGACATTCTTCTGACTATGATTAACTTTGCAAGTACATGTTAGCTTATTCTACTAACCCTAACCCTAACCTAACAGTCTACTACTATAATAACAGGTAGTTGACATGTACATTCAAATTAATGAGAGTTAGTATACAGTTGCATAGTTTGTAGCAATGTCCAAAATAGTAAGTATAATGTCTTAAGTTCAAATAAAGTGTAACCAGGTAAATTAAGTAATAAATAAGAAAATAATAAGAAGGAATACAGTATTAGGGTAAATGGCCATAACTACATTATTTCCCTAGCTACACAAATATATAATTTTCGAAGCAGTACTGTGATGTGAGGAACATGGAACCACAGAAGAATGTGATGGGTTCATTGGTCAAGGAATTTCTGCTGAATTCACTGATGCTTTCAATGAATATTTAATTGTGATTTTAAATGTTGTTACCATCCGATTTTCCCATGTAAGATGAATGTTTGAGCATGCTGAAAACAGTCATTTTTATGAGGGGTTATTTTCAGAGTGCTGCGAAGACGTGTATCCTCAGCTTATTGCTCTCATTACTAAAGCCCCCTCATCTGAACCATTCCCCATAACTATTCATGAAAATACAGCAGACATGAAAACCTTATTGTGAAGGATGCATGCAATAACTACCTGAGCCTCTGACTGTGAATTATTCAAATTATTGAAATGAATAACATGAGCCTTGTGACATAAAATAATTAATTAAATGGAATAATACCAAGATGATGTTGATAGTGAATTAATTAAAGCAAAGCAACACTGATATTTTTGTATGCAACCAATAGTGTCTGAAGCAACAAAATGCAAAAAAAAAAAAAAAAACTCTAAGATTAAGGATTATTCAAGATGCACAATATGAAGTACTGTGTTGTCTGGGGAAATCAAGTCTTAGGAACAGACACTGAACCCAAGCATAGACTTAGGGGGCTCAAAAGGGCACACTAATTTAATTTCCCTGAAATTGTCCTTCACCACTCTGTCAGAAACATACATACTGCAAAGCAGTTTCAAAACTTCTTAACTCTTGGGTGATAGAGAGAAGTGTCCTTAATACAGCTTGTGTTCAGAAACAAAAAATAAAATAATATAAAAATATCCATTATTTATCATTTTGATGACATTTATTGGAGATTTTTTGTGTTTAGTGTCTGAACACACATTAATATGGACAATATCTATGACTTCACCAAGATCTTCTCTCAGAAGATTGTATTATGCTGCCAAACTCTTCAACAGGAACATAAGTCACAATATCATTAAAAAAGTAGCGCTGCTTTCTAATCCTAATCCGCTCAATAGTAATCAGTGAGGTGGAGCATGTTTGAGCTAAGGAGCTTGTCTTGAAGGAGAGTACACAAATTGAATGCAAGAAAACAGATTGGATGTGATTTTAAATACTAAATCTATGTGTCTTACGCATTATGAAAATGGAAGTCATCTCAAGATTTGAATCAAGTGAGTCATCTTTGAGCATGCAAGTGTTTTTTTTTGTATTTTTTTTTTTTGTATATTGGAACAATTGCTAAGAATATTTGATCAGATTTAAGATTTTCTCTCTTAAATCAATGATCATTGGGTTATTTGCAGGAAATGCACTGAAATGAAGCTCTAGCGCAAGTCCTGTCGGGAAGACTCAATTGTTATGTAACTTATTACCTTCTCATCTATCCAATCATATCCTAATACTTTTGGTATAAAAGGTTGGTACTTACACACGTCTGAGTTCGCAGATGCTGCCTCTCCATTCACCTCCACCCTTCCCACCACCTCCAAGATGGGACCTTCCCTTCATCCTCCCCAACACCACCAAGACGGGTCCTTCCCTCCATCCTCCACATGACACCAAGATGTCTTTCTCCTCCATTAACCCCACCACCACCAGATGGCCCCTTCCTTTACTTTGCAGGGGGTCGGCTGCGCCCCTACCTTCGTTTTCAGGCAGGATATGCAGAGTCCGAACCCTAGGATTGCAAGCAAGGGCCTACGCCAAATAACGTGATTGCTTGGTGAGCTCTTAATAAATGTTAATGGCCTCAGTATTTATTCTCCCGAGTCTTTCTGGTAGAACTTCAATTCTTAAATTTTATATGAAACTAAATATATAAATAGTGAAATATTTTTAGTTTATCAAATATAATGTGTGATTTACTGAATTACAAAGCACACTAAAACTGTGAAAACTGCCAGAACTGTAGGGATACGCCTAGACTTAATAGATAACTACAATAAATAATAGTAACAATAGATAACTACAATACATAATAGTAACAATAGATAACTTCGATAAATAATAACATTTTAAAATTGTAGCAGGTGTCAGGAAACACAGACTCGCAGAAGTAGTGAGTAACAATTAACAAGTTTTATTAAAACAGGTAGACAACAACCATGAAGACAATGATGAAGATGAAGCATTAGAACACAGGTATGTTGTACCACACGCACACTACACACCAGTATAACGCTGAGTATTGAACTAATTAGATGTTTCCTCTTACACAGAGTTGGAGAACTGGAGATTGGAAACTGGTGACTGGCTGGATTGGAGACAAGGAGAACAACATGGAGGTAGGTATCTCAGGTAAGGAAAATTTACAACTTAGGTGAGTCCTAGTCGAGACTAGACATTCATGGTGTGTGTGGTGCAGGCTTTTGTAGAGGGTGCTGAGGAGTGAGGTGATTGGTGACAAGTGGTTGTAATCAGTACTCCGTGAGAGTGAGCATTGTGAGGAAGTGAAGGTGGAGGTACGAAGGAATCGCATGATTGCCTGGACGAAAAGGATTGCCAATTGGTTTGAGGATGGTAGTCCGATGACAGACTTACGATCACATCTAGGACCTGGAAGAAGGCCTTCCAGACTTTAGAGATGAGCTGGGGTCCACGATCTGACACTATGTATTTTGGAAGACCATAGTGATGAAATACGTGATTGAACAATAGCTGTTTCCATGGCAATGGGCAATCCCTTGAGGGGAATTAACCGGCAAGATTTGGAAAGTGATCAACCACAATGAACATTCTAGTGTACACCCCTTCTCCATACACCCCCTTCTGACATCTCTGGCCATACTGGGCCACAAAAGCGATCTTGTAGCAGCGAGAGCAAGAGGGTTTGATTGGCAGTGGCAGTGTCCATTGCCCACTGAAGAATGTGCGGAGTGGATGAGGTTGTAGCGTTGATTTTGAGGAATGTGTTGACGACCTGGTGGGCACGCCGGTAGAGGATCTTCCAAGACACTGGCTGGGTTTTCATCTTGAGACCACTGGTTATGAATCGTGATTACCTCAGGATTCAGAATGGGCTTGGAAGATTCAGGAGCATCTTCAGGTGCATGAATTCAGGATAGTGCATTGCTCTTCCATTCTTGTCACCTAGAACGATAGGAGATTTGGAAATTGAAACTAGTATAAAAGAGAGCCCATCGAGTTTGACGTGGGTTAAGACGTTTGGCTTCCTGAAGATATCGGAGGTTCTTATGATCAGTCAATACCATGAAGGGGTGATCGAAAGGAAAAATCGAAAGGAAGTTTGCTTCAACTGCTGAAAGGTCTTTGAGGTATCGAGTTGACCAGGACAGAGACTTGGGCTTACCTCGGAGTAGGGATGTTAATGGACCGGTAATGCTACGGAAATATAACCATAACCATATATTGTCCTGCTTCAATATGCAGGTCAACACGTTGAGTAAATGGAATAACACAATACTCAAAGTGGCCTGTAGGGGTCACAAAGGCTGTTTTCCACTTATCTCCATTGCGAAATCTGATCAGATAAGCGCTACGGAGGTCCAGCTTAATTAAGATGGTGGCTCCTCTGAGGTGTTCAAGGGCTGCAGAAACAAGAGGAAGAGGTTGCATCTGAACTTTATGGTGATCTTGTTTAGGGAATGATAATCAATACAGGGCCGCAAGACTCCGTCCTTCTTAGCCACAAAGAAGAAACTGGATGCAGCAGGGGATGTGGATGGTTGAATGTAGCCCTGTTGGAGAGCTTCCTGGGTGTATTTATCCATGGCCTTCTGTTCAGGAATGGACAGTGGGTAAATTCTTCCTCTGGGCACTGACTCACCTGGAATGATATCGATAGCACAGTCCCATGGTCTATGAGGTGGAAGTTGGGAAGCTTTCTTGGGAAAGAACACACCACTGAAGTCGGAATAACACTCTGGAATCTCCACTGATTGCTTCTCGAGAGGGCTTTCAATGGGTGTGGAGTTCACAGGAACAGGTTGAACTGGACAGGAGAGTTTTAAAGGCAGTTCTACCAGAAAGACTCGGGAGAATTAATTCAACAATCGTACATTTATTGACAGCTCAGCAAGCTGATAATATACAAAGTAATTTGGCGTAGGCCCTGTCCGTAGTGCATAATATCCGAGGGTATCGGATCTGCAATTCCTGCCTGAAGATGAAGGCAGGGGCAAAGCCGACCCCCCCGGGAGGTATGGACAGGACCATCCTGGTGGTGGTGGGGAGGATGGGGGTAATCGTCGCTTCAGTATCTGCAAACTCAAACATGTGTAAGTACCGAGCTTTTATACAGTGAGCATAAGAATATGATTGGATAGAAGTGAAGCAAAAGTTGACGAAGTAATTGAGTCTTCCCGGCAGAACTTATGCTAAAGCTTTCATTTCTGGAAAACAGGATGGAAAACAGTCACCTCCCCACTTCAAACTGGATTAAGGGTTTGCCAGTTATGGAATGGGCTTGGCAACTCCTCTCGTTGAAGGTCTTTTGGAGATTGAGTTGACGGCAGAGGGCCCTGGAGATAAAGTTTCCAGCTGACCCAGAGTAAATAAGGGCGGTAACTGAAATAGATACACTGAAGACAGTAATGAGCACTTTGGAAGTAAGTGGAGCAGAACTAACTCATGGAGTTTTGACAAAACTCACCAGAGGAACTGGAGGACAAATTGGGCATGAACAAATCATATGCCCAACAAAGCCACAATATAAGCATAACCCCTGGGTCAGCCGTCGCTATGCTATATGAAGACGACTGGATTCAACTTGCATGGATTCTGGTTCTTGGGTGCTGGCTTGCTCTTGTAATTTGAAAATAATCAAAGATATTTGAAAATGAACAAAGACATTTGCTTTTACTGTTTCAACCCCTGCCTCTTTCTCAACCCCAAGGACTATATGGAATTCCTAAAGCCAGAGGTATTGATAGTGTTCAAGGCCTGTAGCCCAAGATATGTGGACATCGGGTGTCTTCTAATTGTCACAGCTTTAGTACATTATCATTTCTATTTGGTCAGTTTGAATGTCTCACCATTTGGGTTACAGTCACATGGTCAAGGAAGGGATAAAAGAAGATTGTAATAGTTGATAAGTCTCTTTGATTCTCTGGCTCTTCTTTTCGCTGGGGCTTTTGTCTCTGGTCTCTTCTTTTTTCCTGTCTTCTTTTCGCTGGCTCTTCTTTGCTTTGGCATTTTCTCTCTTTTCTTTTCTGAAGCCTCTCTCTCTATCTATCCCTCAGGTAATATTTTACATTTTTTATCATCTCTATTTTAAGTGTAACCATAACCATATATTGTCATTAAACCCTTTCAATTACAAATGATGTGCTAACTAGTTTTGTGTTTAACTAGTGCTTAACTAAATACAATATCGTCACACTATAGCAGCGCTCTCTCACATATTTAGCTATTGTAACTGCACTCATTTCCGTCGTTGGTTGCAGCAGCAGTGGGTGGTACTGTAATAGACAATAAATGTAGAGTTTTCTGCCATCTTGCTGATAACGTTTTAAAGGGGTCATGACATGTTTTTTTTTACTTTATTATTATGTTCCCTTAGGTGCAATCATAGTATTACTATAGTTTTTTTTTTTTTTTACTTTTAAAATGTAGTGATTTATGACCTTTTCCCACCCTGTTTCTCATCCTCTGATTCAAACAGTCTGTTTTGGGGGTGTTTCCCCTTTAAGAGTTCAGTGTTAACACCCACTGTTATGATTGGCTAACGTCAGTGCCTATGCATCAGTTATTAACACCCCCAGCCAGAACATTTGCGGATTCAGCGTATTTAAAAAGTAGTTTAAAGTTTTAATATACATTACTTACAGTTTGCGTCGTCGTTCTTGAGCCCAGAATAGTCGGCACGGACTTATCTTTGAGCAACAGTTTTCTGGCAAAGCCAGCATCATTTTGGGATTTGTTCTCAAAACAGTCATCCTTCAAATGTATAGAACAAACGCTTAAACTAACACTGCCGTGACGAAAAATAAAGTGCATCCATTTTTCCCTGACGACTGGATCTTTCGCAACGTATTCAAAGATGTTGTTTGTCCACAGCCAGGAACAGCACATCTGCGTGGCATCGTAATTTCCCTGTACACAGACCCACTCGCTGTCCGTCGACTGAACACTTGTGAGGCGCGCAGCGCGCGGGCGCGACAATGATACGAAATGAGCGTAGTTGTCTTGCGCTTTAAGCGTAGTTGTCTTGTGCTGTGGAGGCGGTCTATATGCAAACGCTGGTACGTCACTTCGTACCGTGACGTCACTTCTTACCATGGATCCAGAATGAGCTGTATTTAGAGCTTGATTAAATAAATGATTCGTTTATAATGGGGAGGACGTCTGAAGCTATGAAACTTGCAGGACGTTTTAATGGTACAAAGGCCCTTTTATATACCAAAAGATCAAGGCAAATTTGGTTTCTCATGTCATGACCCCTTTAATTGTATTGGCATTTTATTTCATTAATATTATGTTGTCTGCCAGGCCACTTTTTTTTCTTCTTAAATATACTTATTTTAGTGCATATTCAATACAATTAATAATGCATATCCAACAGCACATTTCTTTTTCACAAGGGTATTGCATGTAACATAATATTAATGAAATAAAATGCCACTACTTAAAGAGAGTACACTTTCATAACTATGTTTAACACACTTAAGTACACTTTTAAAAAGTGCATTTTGCAATCATTTAAATTTAAAAATTTTCCTTCAAGTTTATTTTCAATAATTAAGTTCATGCTTTAAAGAAGTCATTCCAACCCCATTGTGCTGGCTTCATAAAATAATCCAGTTCGACCACGTCCTTTTTCCCTCAATGTGAGGTGAAGACGCTTCTGTCCTTTAAGTAAAAGGTAGAGACTTTTTCTCCAACCAAGATGAAGAGAGGTTTTTACATGCCTCATTCCATCATACATGAGATAGGTGGTGTCACAGAGCAGAAGGAGACGAACAGGTAACGTAAACAGTGTTTATTGAACAGTAATGTTATGGTAAAAGGTAGCAGGTGAGTAACCGGATGTAAACAGTTTCTGATGAGTTTTGATGATGAAAGTGAACCAGTCTCTTATCTGTGGCAGGTTTGGAGTTTGATGAAGGATCCAGATGACAGAAGGCGGACAGAGGGAACCGGGTGACTGACTGAAGAAGACGGAAGATGGTCCTGGTGGAAGTATGATGAAGGTAAGTAGTTCGTTGGTAATCAGGTAGGTTGATAGCGATCTCAGAGAAGGAGTCAGGTAGTCGGTAGTGCAACGACGAGACCAGACAACTGGCAGAGTGAAGGAGTGTGGTATAAGAAGGGAGCGGGTGATGCGGGATGATGATGTGCAGGTGGTGAGGACAGGTGATGGTGATTAGTACTCAGGGGAATGGGAACGAGTGGGCGGAGTGATGATGTCTGGTGTTGATGACGGTGTCTCTGTTACAGTACCCCCCCCCCTCCACGGCCAGCTCCTGATGGCGGAAAAGACCGACGACGGGGACGACCACGACCTCGAGGTGCTGGACGGTTGGGATGAGCAGCATGGAAGTCCTGAAGAAGAGATGGGTCTAGGATGTCATCACGAGGTACCCAACACCTTTCCTCAGGACCACAGCCCTCCCAATCCACGAGGTACTCCAGGTGGCCGCCCCGACGTCGGGAGTCGAGTATGCCTTGAACTTGATAGATGTTGTCGTCTGCAGGGTCCACAGGAGGAGGAGGAGGTACGTCATCAACACCAGATTCTGCAGAGATAGGGATCAGAGGGTTAGTGTAAGGCTTTAACAGAGACACGTGGAATGAAGGTGAGATTCGGTAGTGTGAGGGTAGTGACAAACGGTAGGTGACATCATTGATCTGCCTCTGTATGGCGAACGGACCTATGTAGCGGGGACTCAGCTTACGGCAGGGCAGTCGTAGACGGATGTCCCGGGTGGAGAGCCAGACCTTCTGTCCAGGTTGGTACACCGGAGTAGTGCGTCTTCTGGTATCGGCCTGGCTCTTGTGTCTACGAACTGCCCTTTGGAGATGAATATGAGCTGAGTCCCAGACCCTCTCGCTCTCCTGGAACCAATGATGGACTGCTGGAACGTCCGATGGTTCGCCTGACCAGGGAAACAGAGGAGGTTGGTAGCCGAGTATGCACTGGAATGGGGTCAAACCCGTGGTGGACTGTTGGAGGGAGTTCTGTGCATACTCGGCCCAGGGCAGGTAACGACTCCAGCAGTCCTGATGATCGTGGCAATATGACCGCAGGTATCTCCCGATCTCCTGTATCTTCCTCTCAGATTGACCGTTCGATTGAGGATGATATCCAGATGTTAGGCTTACAGAAACTCCCAGCAGGTTGAAGAAGGCCTTCCAAACACGGGAGATGAACTGAGATCCTCGGTCAGATACGATGTCTTCGGGGAGGCCGAAGTGTCTGAACACCTGGCTGAAGAGGGTTTCGGCTGTTTCAAGTGCGGTGGGCAGACCAGGTAGAGGGATTAACTTGCAGCCTTTGGAGAAACGGTCTACTACCACCAAAACGCAGGTCTGAGAGTCAGACGATGGAAGATCGGTTATGAAGTCCACTCCGAGATGAGACCAGGGCCTGGTGGGTAATGGTAGAGGAACGAGTTTTCCCTCAGGGAGGCGACGAGGAACCTTAGCCATAGCGCAGACTGCACATCCCTTGACGTATCGGGAGACATTCTGGGTCATATTGGGCCACCAGTAGCGTTGTTGAAGGAGCGAGAGGGTCAGCTGGCTGCCTGGGTGTCCAGAGCCCGGAGAGGTGTGCACTGAGTCCATGAGGGACGGACGTAAACGGGACGGAACATAAGTCCGCCCCTCAGGACCTCCCGGCGGAGCAGGTTCGGTGAGAGTGGCTTCGGCGATGAGGTCATCCAGTTTCCACTTAATGGGACTGACTAGCATGGCTGGAGGGAGAATAGGTTCAGGATTGGAGTTTACAGAATCCGGTTGGAACTGACGACAGAGTGAGTCAGCTTTCACGTTCTTGTCCCCTGGTCGATAGGTTACCTTGAAGTTAAACCGGGTGAAGAATAAGGACCAGCGGGCTTGACGGGAGTTGAGTCTTTTAGCGTCTCGAAGATACTCTAAGTTACGGTGATCCGTGATGACCTCAAATGGATGTTTCGCTCCCTCCAGCCAGTGTCTCCAGTCTTCCAATGCCAGCTTGATGGCCAGCAGTTCTCTGTTTCCGACGTCATAGTTCTGCTCCGCCGGGGACAGTTTCTTGGAATAGAAGGCACATGGATGGAGTTTTAGAGGCTTCCCCTGCCGCTGGGAGAGAACCGCTCCTACCCCGGTGGTTGAGGCGTCTACCTCGACGAGAAACGGAAGATCTGGGTTCGGATGAAGGAGGGTAGGAGCGGAACTGAAGGACGCTTTAAGCTTCTTGAAGGCATTGGTGGCTTCCGCGGTCCAGGACAGAGACTTGGCCCCTTTCTTGAGCATGGATGTGATGGGAGCACTGATCTTACTGAAGTTCTGGATGAATCTGCGGTAAAAGTTGGCGAATCCGAGAAAGTGTTGAAGTTCCTTGATGTTGGTAGGTAACGGCCAGTTGGATACGGCCTCCACCTTCCTCTGGTCCATAGTAATTCCCTGTTGACTGATGACATATCCCTGGAAATGGACTGTGTCCAGATGGAACTCACACTTCTCAAGTTTGAGGAAAAGCTGGTTATCACGGAGGCGTTGTAAGACTTGTTTCACATGAAGAACGTGTTCGGACAGGTTGGCAGAATATATGAGTTTGTCATCAATGTACACGATAACAAACCGCTGCAGGAAGTCTCTGAGGATCTCGTTCATGAAGCCCTGGAATACTGCAGGAGCGTTGGACAATCCGAAAGGCATGACCCGGTACTCATAGTGGCCAGCAGGGGTAATGAAGGCTGTCTTCCACTCGTCACCTTTTCGAATACGGATCAGATTGTAAGCACTTCGGAGGTCCAGTTTTGAGAAAACGTGGGCTCCACGCAGTTGTTCCAGGGCGGCGGGGACCAGAGGAAGAGGATATCTGAACTTGACTGTAGAGTTGTTGAGGGTACGATAATCAATACAGGGGCGCAAGCCTCCGTCCTTTTTTCCCACAAAGAAGAAGCTGGAAGTGGCAGGGGAGGTAGATGTCTGAATGTATCCCTGTTGCAGAGCCTCTTTGATGTACTCCTCCATGGCCTTCTGCTCCGGGATGGACAACGGATAGATCTTTCCTCGGGGTGCCGTGGCCCCAGGCAGCAGGTCGATCGCACAGTCCCATGGCCGATGAGGAGGAAGTTTGGTGGCCAGCTGCTTGCTGAAGACATCCTGGAACGCCCGGTAGGCGCTGGGAATCTCGAGATGTTCACCAGTGGGAGGACTTTCTACTGAAGTGGAGTTAATGGGGATCTTGGGAGACTCTACAGAAGAAGGAGTAATCTTATTGATGGAGGGTAGGCAGTGAGAGAAGCAGTTCTCCCCCCACTGGCAGATCTCACCGGAGGACCAGCAGATGGTGGGTTCGTGATATTCGAGCCACGGGCGTCCCAGGATGATGTCAGCGGTCGAGCCCTCCAGTACCAGAAAGGAAAGTTTCTCTTCGTGCAGGCATCCAATGCGAACAGTGATTTCCGGACTGCAGTGACGAATCTGTCCGCGGCCTAGCGGTTTTCCCAGGATGGTTTGAACTTGAAGAATCTGAGGGTTATTCTGGCGTCGAGCATGCAATTTCTGTAGAGTGGTTAAGGAAATGAAGTTGCCAGCGGCACCGGAATCGATCAACGCTTTCGCTGAAACAGATTGTTTGGCATGAGTGAGTATTACAGGGGTGTACTTCATAGATGAAATGGGTGATGGAAGGCGAACTGAACTCACCGCCGGCCATAGAGGGCGAACAGGACAGGAGAGGAGAAGATGACCAGCCGCTCCACAGTACAGACATAAGTTATTAAGGATGCGGCGCTGGCGTTCAGTTGAAGATAGATGAGTGGAATCCACTTCCATAGGTTCTGGTACTGGAGGACTGACTGAACTAACCACGGTTGCTGAGCGAGGAGGAGGAGGAGGCAGAACAGGGTTATTCAGGAAGCAGGCCGAGCGACGTTGAGCCACTCGAATGGAGCGCTGAATGAGACCTTCAACTCCGATATGATCATCGTAGATCGCCAGCTGTAAACAGATATCCGGGTTCAAACCCTGTCGATAGGCGGTGATCAAGGCTGTTTCATTCCATCCGCTGCTGGCGGCCAGTGTGCGGAATTGAAGGGCATAGTCAGCAACAGAAGATTTACCCTGCCGTAGACGGAATAGTTGATCGTGGATTGACAGTTCATTTGATGCTTGAGAGAAAACCTCCCGGAAGTGAGTGATGAAATGGGAGAATGACTGAATGACTGTTCCTTTCGCATCCCAAAGAGCCCGGGCCCAGAGAATTGCACGTCCAGCGAGAAGTGAGATAACGAACGCGATTTTCGCTCTATCCGAGGTGAACAGTGGAGCTTGCAACTCCATAAACAACTCACATTGAAGCAAAAACCCGCTGCACTCCCCCTCCTCGCCAGAGTAGGTCGCTGGTCGGGCCATGGGACATACAGAGGCAGATGAAGAAGCCGAAGAAGAAGAACTGATGGCTGGGGAAATGACAGGTGGAATGATGTTCGCGGCTCCAGCCAACGCTGAAGCTTCCACTCCGCCGTCACCTGTTGGATCTTGCATTGTGGTCTGGTCTTCTGTCACAGAGCAGAAGGAGACGAACAGGTAACGTAAACAGTGTTTATTGAACAGTAATGTTATGGTAAAAGGTAGCAGGTGAGTAACCGGATGTAAACAGTTTCTGATGAGTTTTGATGATGAAAGTGAACCAGTCTCTTATCTGTGGCAGGTTTGGAGTTTGATGAAGGATCCAGATGACAGAAGGCGGACAGAGGGAACCGGGTGACTGACTGAAGAAGACGGAAGATGGTCCTGGTGGAAGTATGATGAAGGTAAGTAGTTCGTTGGTAATCAGGTAGGTGGATAGCGATCTCAGAGAAGGAGTCAGGTAGTCGGTAGTGCAACGACGAGACCAGACAACTGGCAGAGTGAAGGAGTGTGGTATAAGAAGGGAGCGGGTGATGCGGGATGATGATGTGCAGGTGGTGAGGACAGGTGATGGTGATTAGTACTCAGGGGAATGGGAACGAGTGGGCGGAGTGATGATGTCTGGTGTTGATGACGGTGTCTCTGTTACAGGTGGTGGGTTGCAACCAATCATAGACCATATAAAATCTGGTCCTGCGTGCGCTCCCATTCAAAAAGGTTAATTCAGAAACGCATTTTGACTTGCATTGCTGTGAGCAGCCAAGGTTTCTACACAAGCATCCAGGAAATTGTAAACAGAGAGAGATAGTTAGGAGTAAAAAAAGCTGATTCTGTAAGCAGTGCTTAACCGGTATAGTCAGCTGACATCAGCCTTGATTGGTCTCTGAAAATGGTGTGTCTAGACTTCATTTGTTGTGGTAACTCATTCTGAAAATACAGAAAGACGCCACACATATGACACTGTGCTTCTGAACACTGGTCTGAGTTTCATCTAATCACAGGATTGAGCGGTTTGTTTACATATTCTCATGTAATTCAATACACCATAGTCTGAAATGCATTTGCTGTGAGTAATTTATCAACGACCAAACTGCTCATAAATCATACTGCGGTCATGATACATTCATACATACATTTGTCA
Source organism: Phoxinus phoxinus (assembly GCF_949152265.1). Taxonomy (NCBI): domain Eukaryota; kingdom Metazoa; phylum Chordata; class Actinopteri; order Cypriniformes; family Leuciscidae; genus Phoxinus; species Phoxinus phoxinus. Next base: position 17,385,257 of record NC_136880.1, on the reverse strand, counting down.
TCTTGCTTTTTATCTGCCAAATATCTGAATACTCCTCTTGCACATTTGTATGCCTTTATCAAGAACTGCCCTTGTGGAAAAAAAGAAGTACACTCTAGCATACTTGTTCATTTTTATGGAACTAATATAAAGTTTGACCTGAACGTAATCTTTTTGGACAAATAAATGGCAATTCAATTAAAATGTATTAAATGTATGTTAAATGCAATTAATTGAATATAGTTATTTTTGGCCGACTTAAGTAGAACTTATGGACTAACAGGAAGTAGGACTGGTTTTAACATTAAATGTTATAACTGTGTTGCATTGACAGCATACATAAATCCCTAAAATTATCATAATGATAAGAAAAACAACTTTCCATAGTCATCATCATGCACCAAATCATGTCAATTTAGCTTAACTTTTACAGAACCTAGAATTTGTCAGTGGGATAGGCCCACACTTTGATTTTGGTTTTTGAGTTGAATATCCTGTGACATTTGGATAATGCTGAAAATTCACTGGAGGGAATAATGACAAAAGGAAGAGAAGTTTTGTCCAGAGAGGTCTTCCAAATATGGTAATACACAAATGAAAGCTTCCTTTAACTCTAGACCTGGAGAGATCCCAATGTCAATATTTCCCACACAAGCTAATTTTGCCAACTTTACCTTCCACGGTCCAGAAATCTTGTCCAAATAGATACTGTAGTTCTCCATACCTCACTTGAAATTAATAATATTTCGTTCCTGTTCTTTCAACATCATTAAAAAGTTAAATCTATAATTATAACTTCCCAAACAGGCAAATAATTACACAAAAGACACTGTCAAGCCTTTCTGCGCTATGGGTTTTGTCCAATAATAAGACTTTCCCAGAATATTCAATGATATTTCTATACCCAATGCAAGTTGATTTAGCCATAATTTATATAGCTAAGGTTATAATTGCCATCCTCTGTCTATCTTTCATTGAGATGACAGTACACTCTGTTTACACTGAGGATTACTATAAGCAACATCCGGTTTCTTGTTTAAGAACACTCACTGGAGGTTAAAAAGGTCTCTCAGCAAAGTTGTCTTATTAGTGTAGACCTTTCTTCTTGAAGTCTTATCTGGGGACTTGAGTCCCAACTTCAAAATGATACAGCAGAATTCTGTCTTTGGTTTTAGGCCAATGCAAAGGAACAAAATGTGAACAGCAGCGAGTGCTCCAGGGCATCGCAGCATGACAGAGGAAAGAAAGCCATTTTTATAGCATAATTAATGCATAAATGCATGCTTTGAAATGCATTCTTTAAGCTTAAATTGTTATGACGCATACATCCACCTCAATTTCAAGAAGTCATCCAAATCCCTGAACAGACACAAAGAGAAACGTTCCTTTAAATAGCACTTGTGCTTTTGAGTAATTGTATTCATTTTCATTCACCACAGCAAGTTGTGACAACAAACCAGCCTCGTTTGGTCTTTTTCAGTTCGCCCACTCTCACAATGCTGTAATTAGTTCGAAATGGAGCCAGGAAGTCCATTTACAGCATATGGGAAATAATTGGTGGTGGTTATATTCCCTTGGGAACCTGTCTTTGATTATTCAGGGGGAAGATGAGCCCACTAAATGAAGTGCCAAGGAGCACAAGACTCAAATCACCTGGCTACTTCAGTATGGCACCTCTTATTCTTCTCACTGACAGAAAAATCTATGGCTGGTCACCACAAAACGATGTAATTTACGTCTCTTTTCAACCCATGGAGCCCGATGCAGAGTCGCTATAATTGGCTTAGTTTCCAAGTGTCATACTACACCGAGGGTGTGGAGAGAACATTGACTGGAGAGGGTTTATCTGACTTAGAGATACATTGTTAGCAATCCCTGAATCGTTGCTGCAGAAGTCCATTGTCTGCATTAAGAATAGATAGCAATATACTCTTATCTTAGCCTCTGTTTACATTAAGCTAAAAACAGAAAACTTTTTTTATGCATTTAGCCATTCATTTAGATGACAACAGTGTTTCAGGGCCCTGAAAACGCAAACTTTTTTGCAGAGCTGCATTCTAATATTCTGAAATATTATTAAACATTTTTAAAAATGTTGTCTATTTGAATGTATTTTTGAATATAATTTATTCCTGTGATGACAAAGCTGAATTTTCAGCATCATCACTCCAGTCTTCAGTGTCACATGATCCTTCAGAAATCATGATATGCTCATTTGATGCTTTAAGAAACATTGGTACACTGTACAAAATTATATGATCAATAAGTTATGACATAATACATTTTTACATTGCTTTAACTCATAAATTATTTATAAATTATACAAGAATCAACTAATTTTTTTAAGTCAGTTTAATGTTATTTTAGTTTTAACATTAACATTTCTGCTGCACAATTTTTGGGGGAAAATTCAAATCGTGATACATTTGTCTTTTTCAGTATTCTTTGATGAATAAGTTTCAAGGATTTAAAAGTTAAGCCTATAAATTAAAATAAACAATAACAATGTGTCAATAAATCCAATAAGTGTCCATTTGGAGCAATATGAACCTAGAAGAGCTTCTCTTATTGCTTTTGCAATTGGCTATTTTAAAGCCATTTAGAAATGATGGTTATTACGGATGCAAAACATCAAGAAAGGATATGCTGGACTTGCGCATCTTGGTAATAAGGACGGGACAAAACGTCCTCGGTATAATGACAAAATTAAACGTACAAATAGGCTCTATCATAATGGAGTAAAATTGCCAGCCAATGTAAGACAGCAGGAACATATTAAACATCACGAAGATGTCCTGCAGACTCTCATGAGGCCCAGCTGAAGTGACACCACATTTAGTTCAGTATGAAAAAGTATGCAAGAAATGCAAATGTCCTATTTCAGTGATAAAGTAAAGGATTTGGAACCATTTTTACTTTAGATTCCCAGAATACTTTTTATTCATAAAGCCCTCCAATAGCTTTATGATAATAAAAAAAGAAAATCATCAAAATGCCTCAAAATGCTTTAAAATCCTTTTCATTTGGCCGCATAACCTCAATTCCTTCATATTTATTGCACGATGTTATTTTTTATTTATTACTCCAACGGTTTCCTGCCACAGACTTAAGCATCGAGAACTAATTACCGTAAATTGTGCTCATTAATGTACCAGTGCATTAGTGTGACAATAATCTGACCCTCTCCTCCCCACTCTCACTCCAGTGTGCACAGTGTCCGCCGCTAATGTGAGATTCAACAGTGCCTTAAAATAGAGCAATTCTCAGAAGTAATTTGTGATCCTGATCTTCTGGAAGTGTGAGACTATTTAATGAGCATTTCTCTCTCTCTTGTAAATATTGCTGCAGATCTCACAGTGACATTAATGTAGGCATGATGAAGTAAAATATACATACAGTATATATAGGCTATTGCTGGGTAGATTACTCAATTAAAATTCAATACAAATGACGTAATGAAAATTGTAGTCCGTAATAGTCAATTAGAATACACATTTTAGGTAATGTAGTCTGACTACTTTTTGATTGTTTTTACATTATTTTTGACATAACTCTAACGTTTATCACATAGATTTGAAATAATTATTTTGTACCATCTTGATCTAAAATTACAAAGAGAAAAAAAGACTTTCCATTCTTTGTTATCAACAACATTAAACATCACATCACGTCAGGGTTACCCAAACTGGGCTTTGTAATTAATTCAACAATCTGTCCATCCACCCTTTCTCCAGACCGCCAATCCTCGTAGGGTTGCAGTTTAGAAATAACAATGTAAAATTAAAATTCATCAAACAATCAAAATACAACCTGAATGTCATGTGACCATCAGAGAACTGTGAACATGCAGATGGGCTGTTAAATTATTGAAATAATCACTTCCATTTTCAGGGGTATTTTACTTTAGGTCAAATGGGTTTTGGCGGAGTTTGGGAATCTCCAATGATCAGGAAAATAACATTACACAGCCAAAAGTCTTTCAGGTTTTAAATATTTTTGTCCAGATTTCCTGAATCAAGATTGAAGATCACAAAGTATGTATCAAAGTATTATCATCTGATTATGAGTATTTATGTATGTATGTATGTATGTATGTATGTATGTATGTATGTATGTATGTATGTATGTATGTATGTGATGTACAGTATGTATGCATGTATATATAATGCATACAACTATATAATATTTATGCATTTGTGCTTCATTTGGATTTGTGTGTATTCATGCCAGTGCACAAGACTGCAGTGGTCCTCTCCAAGGAGCTCGCTCTGCATTTGAGGAGCACATATTAATGACTGTGAAAATCACTTTACCCTTCACGAGCCCTGCATCATACACAGAAGCAGAAACAATCCTCCATCCAACCCACAGCCGATTTAAGATGCATCTCTGAGGAAATCAAATCGCATTCGGATGTTGACACTCGCATTCTGCATTAATTGTAGGCATTAATAAAGACATAGGCGAGTGTGCGTCCATGTGTAAGTACGGTAATTAAAGAGCAGGTATTAAATTATCTCTCGCTCACTCAACGGATAACCTCGTCTGCTGCAAAAACATGATGGGTGAAATATTGCACGAGGATTGCTCAGCTCACTGTAATATGAAGAAACGAGGACCTCGATGTGCCCTCTGCCGTGCTCCACTATCGCTCCCTGTGGCTGCACACTTGTCCACCAACATGCAGCCAGTCAGATTAATCGTTGGCAACACGGTCGCCCACGCACAACTGGCAAAGTGGGTGGGCGACAGGTGTCATTTATAATGTATGGCTTCACCTGAGGGGGCGGCATGATTTCCAATTACTCCTCACACCTCTAGGGCCTCGCTGAGTAATTATGCAGGAGCCAATCCACTACAGAAACTTGGGCAGATAAAACTCAGGTCAACTTAACCAGGAATTTGAAACAAAGTTGCTGCCAGTTATTGAAATACACTGGCAATTTTAAAGTCAGTATGCTAATGTAAAGTGTAAATTCATTCTAAACAAAAAGTTGCAAAAACAGTGTTTCTAATAGTGAAAGCAGCTAATAAAAACATTGTTAACTGTGAATCATAAATTTGCATATCAATATTTTGAAGATAAAACACTTGCAATGCAAATTAAAGGGACATTTCTGACGCTCATCTTGTTTCAAAACTGTTCTCTTTTTTTTAAGTGGCACAGAAAATTAGAGTTTTTGGAGATTTATGCATCTCTTTTCCATGTGTCTTTTTTTCTATTGTAATATACAGTATCTCACAAAAGTAAGTACACCCCTCACATTTCAGCAAACATTTTAGTATGTCTTCTCAAGGGACAATACTATAGAAATGAAACTTGGATATATTTTAGTCAATGTGCTGCTTTTTTAGCAGTTTATATTTACTGTCTTCTGAAAATAACCCAACATACAGCCATTATTGTCAAAATAGCTGGCAACAAAAGTGAGTACACCCTAAGGGTAAACATGTCAAAACTGTGTCCAAAGTGTCAATATCTTGTGTGAGCACCAGTGTTATCTAGCACTATTTTAATCCACCTGGGCATGGAGTTCACCAGAGCTGGGATCCTCTTCCATTCCATAATGACATCTCAGAGCTGCTGTATATTGACACATGATGCTTCTCCACCTTCCGCTTGAGGATCACCACAGGTGCTCAATAGGGTTCAGGTCTGGAGATATACTTGGCCACTCCATCACATTCACCTTCAGCTTCCTCAGCAAGGCAGGTGTCATCTTGGTGGTGTGTTTGGGATTTTGATCAGGTCTGAACACTCATGTAAAAAGTATCAGGTCTTTCTATACCCAAGGTGGTCCATAAACTGATATATTTAAACCATCTATTGTAAAAAAAATCTCCCCTATTGTTTGTGCTTTTGTAACCACAGTGGTCCACTGCAGAAAATGCACTTCATCAGTTAATTGTTATTGATGCAATTAGCTTCAGCATGAGCTCATGGATCCACACCAGCTCCAAAACCCAACAACACTTCATATTCCACGGAAAAGGATCTCACCTAAATCCTTTGCACAATCATTGGATGGGGAAGAGAAAGAGACAGATGTATTACAGATTAAAGGATTAGCGTCAGACCTGCCTCTAACTCCTAATTTGAAAGCCTTAAGCCTCCATCAGAGCCCAGAAGGGCTCATCCGAGGTGCTGATCTGGCTCATCCGTGCTTGTTAAGAGAGCTAGATCCTGACAAAGCCACATCATAAAGCTAGGGAGATTTGGCAACATCCATATTACTGACACAATTTTTGAGTTCTGGAGAAGATACTGTGGTCCTTGCTGCCAGTGACCTCACGGATAATCGTGAAGAAAGAGTAGACTGAATGAAAAGACGTGGGAGTGTGGAGGAAAACACCTGTGTCAATCTATGGAGAACTGCATCAAGGATTCTGTTTAATTCTGACCAACTACAGGGGAGCACTGATTATCACATTTTGTACTTAAAGCGATACTTCAGGATTTAGCATTAAGCTTTGTATCAGTAGAAAACCTGTTGTATTTTCAAATTACCGTGCTTCCCTCCCTCATATCCCCCTGATACAAGATAATTATGTAAGCTATTTTTTTTTCTGTAAAAAATCCTTTTTGCGTCATCGGAGGATTTTTTGGCCAAAGGTTAAAAACTACAGCCAGTAGAAGGCGCTACATCCGCATCCGTTTTCAACCCGCCCATAGAGGGTGGGATCTCACTCACAGTCACATAATGTGCAAAAACTGTCAGCCATCTTTTTTTGGAAGCTAAGCTAACAGGTTCTTATTCTGTGGAGAAAGCTGAGTAATAGGGGTTACCATCCTCTTTTTCCCGGACATGTCCGGCCATCGAGATCGTCCAAAATGTCCGGGATTCGGCTTTTGCTTTCTGCAGTCGTCATTCCCGGGCAGACTTGTCACGGAGACTCACTAGTAGCCTAGCCTAGTTGTTTAACTGCGCTCTTACCAGTAGGCGATGCCTCATAGGGAAGTGAAGCAAGTGCATTCTGGGAGTTGTTGTCTTTCATCCACATGAGCCACAAATACATTTTCTGTCTAGAAGGCTCCAAATTCAAAAATAATTTCACATTTCTACTACATAAATGACCCATTTTAAATACACATTCATCTTTACAGAAGTGAAGTATCCCTTTAATGAACTTTTGAGGTAAAACATAGTCTGAACTAACTTACTACTGCTTTCTGGTGCTATTTCTCCTTGCGACCCCCTGGGTCCCAATCACAGTCCAGTAATTCTTGTTACAGACAGATGCAGTTAAATGATCGAAAACCACAAGCTGCACAAGCCTGGCCTATGAGTCCATGCAAACCCCTATGTTGAGGCCTGGAGGAATATGACATGTTGAATATACTGTAATTATTTAGCAGCTGGAAATCTTGTGACTTCTGAAGTGGTCTAAATCTCATGTGTGAAATGTAGTCTGGCCGGAACATGGCTGAGAACTTTTGGGTAGTAATAATAATAAGAGCGGTTGATCAGTATTTCTCAACTGGTGGGTCCGCGACCCAAAAGTGGGTCACAAGACCGTTTTGAGTGAGTCGTGGAGTGTGTAGTCAAAGAACCAACATCCAAAAATCCAAAAAACCTTATTATAAATGTTTTTTTCTAATGCAATACTGTTATTTTGAAAGATGTGCTTGAACGCTGTTGACCCTTATGTCAGACACAGTTTAAGTAAAGAGTGCCTGAGAAAAAAGCATTGTCCTGATTTAGTATCTGCTGTCAGATCATGGAGTTATCAGGCTATATGTCAGTGTCATTATTGTAATGTAATTTTTAATTAATAATTCATTTACATTTTTTTTTTTTTGAAAGGTCATCAAGGAGAAGATGCATTTTGCAGCAAGACTGTAAAACTGAACAGTGAAATGTATTAAATGAAATGAGTTCATTATATTTAAAGGGATAGTTCATCCTAAACATTTACATTCGGTCATCATTTACTCACCCTCATGTCATTCCAAACCCTTAAGACTTCAGAACATAAATTATGATTTTTTTAATGAAATCTGAGAGACTTCTCTCCCTTCATTGAAAGTCTGTTTACCCAAAACTCTGACAGTTCAAAAAATTCAGATCGTAAAATAAATCCTTATGAATCATGCGGTTTAATTCAAGTCTTCTGAAGAGATCGCTTTATATGATGAATATGATTATTTAATTTATAGCATTTATTTCACATCTGAACATTGATCAGCTAACATAAACATAAGGTCAACCGTACATGCTTGATGTGCGAGAATAAACCTCATTGGTTCTCCCGCATCAAGCAAGCATGCTTGAGCTTTCGGTTACCATATCTAATGTGCTCTGTGTACGTTATAGGATCAATGTTAATTCTCATCTGATGTCCTGGATCAATGTTAAATATGAAAAAAGAGCATAAATTAAATCTTCAAAGGATTTGGATTAAACTGCTGGATTCATATGGATTTATTTTACAATCTCTTTATTAACGTTTTGAAGTGTCACAGTTTTGATTGAATCGACTTTCAATAAAGGGACAGAAAGCTCTTATATTTTATTAAAAATAACTTTTTTTGTGTTATGAAAACTAACAAAAGTTTTTTTACAGTAGGTCTTTTAAAATGTCTTTTACATTTTTAGTTGAACTAACCATTAAATAGAAAAACGTTAAGTGAATTCAATAACTTATTTTAAGCTGAGCTAAAAGTCTGTTTATGCCATGTTGGAATTGACGTCATTACTTGTAAAAAGTGTTCACGCTCTCGTAGAACTCGTTATTTCAACCGTGACCGTTATTTAAAAAGAGCTCCGACTTGCACCATGTGACCACTGTACCACCTGACCACTGCAGATGCATTTTAGCGTTGCTAGTGTTTCCATAGAAACGCATAAATTAATTGTACATGACCGAAAAGATGACTTTCAACTCTGTCTGTATGTTATTCGTTCATTTTTGGACATGCTTATTGATTCACCGGCTGATGGTTACCGGCTTAAATTAATGATTTGTTCAAGAATATCAAAATATAATCGAATATAAATCGAAATTTAAAGTTCTCCCAACTTAATCTTTTTGAGTTTATCAACTTAAATATTTTAATGTGACTGATTACCTCCACTGTTTTGAGTTCTGCTAACATATTAGGGTTTATAGGGGCTAACGCTAATCTTGACCTATTGGCTGAAGCAAATATGCACCATAAAACTGCTACAACCATATAACTCCTCAGTGTAAGCTGATTTTCCCTGCACACTACATCATACCATCCAAATATTCTCAAAATTGGGATTCTGTTTAATGACACTCCTTTTCAGGAGTTTACATTTGTGGAAATGCTTGCCAAAAAGTCCAGTGAGGCCTCTCCTCAAGCTTCCTTCCAGGCTGACAGGCAGTTTTTGGAGGACATACTCTGGTCATGAAATGCCGGAATTTTAAGCAGAGCGAAATAATGGACAACCTTTGCCTCAAGTGTTTAATTAACATATGGATAGGATCTTTCACCTGCAAGCTCGGCCCCGCTGGGACATCTGTCCGATTTCTCTATATCTAGCCCACGGGTTATGACTATCTGGAGTGACTTCTCTTTCCACTGACGTCTGACTCAGGACTCACTCAAGAGCCCCCGAGGACTCATTAGGAAGACAGAGCAAGAAGATCTCAGCTTTCTATTTCTTGCCATCTTGGGCAGATGGACAGGCAGCCTAGGCAGAAAGAGAATAAAATACTGATAATCCATGCGGTTTCTTTAAAATCCCTTGATCCTAAGCCCACATGAGAAATAGTGTCAGTTACTATCGTGAACCTGTTATTGCTCTGGATGAGCATTTTAACTGCTTGTTGGCTCATAGTTATTTAGCATCATAAATAAATAATCGCATGAGATTGTAGTGTATGGCATGATATTTTAAATAACACATACCTAACACATAAATAGACAACCTTCTGAGAACTAAAATGGGAGCAATCTCACAATCTTTCCAAGAAAAACTGTGAACACACAATAACTTGTCAATACAACCAAACCTTTGATTTGTTGTTTTTAGTCAAATTAATTAACTGAAGGACATATCTTATTGACAACTTAAAATGCCTGTCAATCATAACCCCGGACATCATAATTGTACTTAATGACTTAAGTAACTTGCAAGTCTTCCAGTCTTGCCAATGCTTTTATTGGCCCTATTTGTATCAACTGTTTTGTTTGAGTACTGTTGTGTCCTTGTTTTTTGAGTGAACTGTGTATGTTGCCATTTCAAAGGGATCTCCCATGGATGGATGGATGGATGGATGGATGGATGGATGGATGGATGGATGGATGGATGGATGGATGGATGGATGGATGGATGGATGGATGGGTGGGTGGGTGGGTGGATGGATGGATGGGTGGGTGGATGGATGGATGGATGGGTGGGTGGGTGGGTGGGTGGATGGATGGATGGATGGATGGATGGATGGATGGATGGATGGATGGATGGATGGATGGATGGATGGATGGATGGATGGATGGATGGATGGATGGATGGATGGATGGATGGATGGATGGATGGATGGATGGATGGATGGATGGATGGATGGATGGATGGATGGAAAATAAAATAAAAGATCACACACAGACCACAGACAGTAACAGACAGTCAAACAGATGTTCATCCTGACATTGCAAGACACGAGACAAGACAAGTTACTAGACATTATATCAAAATCAGCAGCAATAATGCTAATAACACTAGCAAATGGTTGAATAAAGCATTGTTAAACTAAAGAGATTAATTTAATTTGCTCTGCATGTTGGTTCCAACATGAGGAACTAAAGGAATAGGTATCTGTCAGGACTCTGGTTTGATCTTCAGCCTTTCTGCTGTGTTTGTCTTGTGTCTTGATTGTCAGTTCACCTCACTCTACCATCACAGCTGAATCCCATTCTAATCAGTGCTCTCCCTCTCATTACTCACACACCTGTTTCCCATTTCTGCACTAATTTTCTCCACTACTTATGCTTCTCTCTTTCTTTGGTTCTCTGTCAGTGTGTCTTGGGCCTTGTCCACACGAACACGGGTATTTTTATAACCGTGACTTTTTTTTTTCGCGGTTCGCCCGTTCGTCCACACGGAAACGCAGTGTCAGGTCACTGAAACCGAACATTTGTGAAAACCCCTGCCAGGGTGAGGATTTTCAGAAACGCCGGTTGCAGTGTTGTCTTGTAGACAGTAAAACCGGAGTTTTTGCCTTGCGATGTCAAAGTGCGCGCCGTTATCCGCTGTGTTTGACGTCAGATTGTGCGCCGCTGACGGCTTCTGATTGGCCAACGTGGCTTTACGGTTAGGGTTATATCGCCGCCTGCTGGTGTGGAATGCTATTGACGGCGCTTGATAGCGTGTTTTTGCGTTTTCATGTAGACAGAGATTTTTTTAAAAACGCAGGAGGAAAAACTCCGGTTATAAAAATACCCGTGTCCGTGTGGACATGGCCTTGGTTTCCGTCCGTTTCACCACTGTCCCCTTTCCCGAAAGTCTTGTTTTGGTTGCTTCTAAAACCTTAAAGCCTTGTCTGATTATTTAACCCTGTTTTGTTGTTTATTTGCCTAGTTCCTGTTCCCTGTCTTGACTCAGCTTGCTCTCCCGGTTTTTGACCCCCTGCCTGTCCTAGACTATTGCCTTGGCGTTTTCCTTGAAAAGTTTGGTTCGCTACTGGTTTTGACCCCAGCCTGTCCATTGGATTTTGACTCTGCCTCGCCCTCTTACTTGGTGGCTCGGCTACCAATTATTTTGTGTTTTGTTTTGCTTCAACCTTTTGAACAATAAATTCCATTCTCAATTGATCTGCTCTTGGGTCCCTGTTGTCTCTGCACCTCCCTAACAGTATCACACGAGCAAGATGCTGGTATATGATGGCCATAACTTACACCTGCTCAGTGGACAGGTATATAAGGAAGGAGTGCCTGAAAGAACCTCCTGAGCATTTAACTTCTTACACCAGAGATTCAGAGTCTGTTGTTTGCTAGTTCAAAATATGCTCAATCCTCTGTTACAAAATTAATTTTACAATTGTGTGATATATAACACTTCAAAACATAAGAGTGAAAGATGTTAAGTCAGGAAAAATAATGACAGGCATTTGAATTACTAAAAAAATGCATTAATGTGCATTATTTTTATAATTATTTGATTTATCATGTCATCACCTCTTTGTGTTTTTGAACAAATCAGTTTATTATTCAATGACTCATTCATACATTTTTTATTTGTTTATTCTAAATAAAATTAAAAACTACAAGTATATGAAAAATCCAACAATTTGTACCTTTATATCACCTTATTGGACTTAAATGTTATTAAGAAATGAATCATAATCATTATATTTAGCAAGTTAATATAGATGCAAACTCATTAAAACATATCATTACATTGGATTGTATCCTCTATACATTATGCAAATCGGTTTTGCTCCATTTGAGGTCACTTCATCATGGCTCATGGAGTCTCGGAGCTTGTTTGAGGAGCAAGATGATGCTCCTGCATCATTAAAGATTACTGAAATACAATACATTTAATTTTGACTTGAATCTGCAAAAGTGTTTTCCATCCAGTTACCAATTTGCAACTCTGACAGAATCATTGAGTCTGTGAGTTGGAGAACTGGTCTGATCAGTCTGATTTGTAAATGAATCATTCAGACCATTGAAATTGTCCCTTTGATTGATTGATTGATTGATTGATTGATTGATTGATTGATTGATTGATTGATTGATTGATTGATTACACATTTTCTCATAATACTATAATATGTGATCGTGGATCACAAAACCAGTCTTAAGTCGCACAGGTATATTTGTGGCAATAGCCATTGTATGGTTCAAAATTATTGATTTATCTTTTATGCCAAAAATCATTAGGATATTAAGTAAAAGTTCCATGAAGATATTTTGTAAATTTCCTACTGTAAATATATAAAACATTTATTTTTGTGAGTGAATGCAGCACAATCACGAACATAAATGGACACCTTTTAATGTATTTTCTCAATGTTTAGATTTTTTTTTTTTTGCCCCTTCAGATTCCAGATTTTCAAATAGTTGTATCTCGGCCAAATGTTGTCCCATCCTAACAAACCATACATCAATGGAAAGCTTTTGTTTTTAGCTTTCATGTGATATATTGATCTCTATTTAAAAAACACCCACGTGACTGGTTTTGTGGTCCAGGGTCACATATATAATTTTCCTGACTTCATCCTGTTCTGGTTAAGGCTCAGGACAAATCTATCAGTGAGCTCCGAATAGAGCAAAGAGGATTCTGGCAGTGATTTCATATCTGTCAGTTTTATGACTCACCGAAGCTGGCAATGATCTGCAGAATACTCAGGCATACAGAGACTATTATCACTTTTTATCTCTGTGGAGTGATGTTGGATTTGGATTTAGTGTAATGATTTCTGTCTCCATTTACACAGCGTTCTTCCAGGCTACGATTTCAGACTTTTTGGCTGAAAAATCGAAGCATTTGACACCAGAAGGAACTTACATAAATTGAGTTAGAAGTCATGGAAGTGACGGATCCAGTCACAACAAGTCTCTCTAGTAGTTGACATGAATGTTTGTGTGTTCCCTCTGATCAACATCATATGTTCTGAATTCACCAGTTCTACAATGATATGGAGGGTATCGATACTGGTGCTCGTTATTAAACTAAATTCTACCACGGAACAGTAATAATGTTTTATGTATTATCATACAAATAGTTTTACATCGAGTAGTATCTGATAGTCCTACAGCAGATAGTATCTTGTGAGTTCAAAATTTATGCCATATAATGATAGGAATCAGTTGCAATTCATCATACTGTGATAAGTGTGTAGAATTTGAGGTTGAATTTGACCAAGGACGGATTTTTAAATATGTCACGTGTTTTAAGTCATGCACACACACTGCACACACAGAAAGAAAGAGAGAGAGAGAGAGAGAGAGAGAGAGAGAGAGAGGGAGAGAGGGAGGGAGGGAGGGAGGGGGGGGGGTCTTATAAATTGATTTCAGAGGAATGTTTTAACAATTCTTAAAAAGAGTTTATACAGGAAATTCCATGTTTGATTTTGGAATCTGGAAGCGCTTATTAACTTCCAGACATCTTTTGTATGATTGTGATCAGACTTTTATCATAATATCTCATCACAAAGGTCAACCTTTAATTAACACTAAATGGGGTGTGAGCAGATCAAACAATAATGATATGAATTTGTCACAACTTTGTAAAATGTTGGCATTTGTGAGTGACACAATTAAAAAAATTTACATCTGCCATTCATGTCCTAAGAGGAAGTTAATGAGCCACAGGTATTCTGTTCTTAATTTCTTCTGTACAGTTCCTAGAGCTCATCTACAATTCTGTTCAATATTAGCAATTACAGATAATTATATATTAGACTAATTTGTCATGCAGCAGGTGCACACACACACTAATTTGCATGGAGTTCTTCTTAGGCAACATGTGTTTTTAGCACCTTGCTCTCAAGTCATTTTCCAGATAATTGATCAAATGTAGGCCTATCCATATTGAACTCTAGATCAAATCCCTTGTGTAAACATCCAGAACACAGACCCTTGCCCACTAGTGTAGCCCCACCTTGTGGTTTGAAATGAAAATGCATTTGTGTGAAGTGAATAGTACTTCATTTATACTAAAGAGTCTCACTAGACATAGTCTACTCAGAAAACCGGATGTTTCTCTAATGCTATCATATGGTTCCAGATTGATCATTTTTGGAAACCAATTCCCAATGTTCTAGAAATGCTCTCTTATGGTTCAATTCAACAGTTTTAAATCTAAATTTCATTGTATGAAAAAAAAATGCAGGTTTGGAACAACATGAGGGTGAGAAAATATTTTTTTTCTGGTGAACTGCTCCATTATGAATGGAATAGAAAAATATCTGGCTAATTTCCATGATATAAATTGCCTTCACGGTTAGATCAGAAGTTGCTATGACAATTTATTAATTTGTTATCACACACCTGTTTGCAATTCAGTTCGTTATCACTGTGTATTTAAGTTCCTCTTGTGTTGCTGTTCAGTTGTCGGTTATTGTTTGTGTGTAGACACAATGTTGCATTACCTGTGGATAATCTGAGATTTGATTAAATACTTTTATTTTTGAATTCTTCTTCGTCTGATCTCCTTCTCTGGACTATTTACTGTGATCATGACAAAAGCGATAGTGTTATTGTCTATGCGTTGGTGTATGCGTATTACCAGTTCAATCTATAGGCTCGTAGTTTCGTCACAAAGTGACATCGCCAACTACTGGCCTGGCATGAATAATACAATGATTTAACCCTCAGACGGTCCTCTGTCGGTTCTGACCGAAATATTTTCTGTTTTGAATTTTTAAAAATCACTTCATCTGAATGTTATGAAACTTGGTGACTTTTATGGCATTAGGTATGTGAATACAAAAAAAAATTGAGGTCATGATCCGAGCATGCTAAGTGGTCGTGAAAAAAATAGTCACACTTGTGGTCTTCGGTCAAAAATGACCGACCCATAGGAAATGAATGGGAAATTTACAAAAATTCTAAAATTCTCCGCATTTTTGTGTGTACAATCTACAAAACGGACACAATCCTAAAAAAAAGTACACCGCTGGAAAGGGGGGAAACTCTACAACATCAAGAGTGCAAAACAGACACACCCACCCACACACACACACATACAAACACACTTTTATACACATACACACCAATAAATTCAGATTACAAAAAATATGTTTTGAATTTTTAAAAATCACAGCTTCATCGGAATGTTACGAAACTTGGTGACTTTTATGGCATTATGTATGTGAACACACACAAAAATTGAGGTCATGATCCGAGCATGCTAAGTGGTCATAAAAAAAATAATCACACTTGTGGTCTTTGGTCAAAAATGACCCCCATAGGAAATGAATGGGAAATTGACAAAAACACAAAAATTCACCCAAAATTTTTTTTTCAATTTTTTTTTTAAGTACACAGCATTAAAGGGGTGACACTCTAAAACATCTAGAGAAAAAAAAAAAAAAAAAATTTTTTTTTTACAAAATTAAAAAATAATTTTTCATAATTTTTTTTATTTTTTATATATATATTAAAAAAATATATATTTATATTTATATTAAACATCATTAAATCACTAAGCCATGATGACATTTTAGGTGGATTGTGTGATTTCCACTCTAGGATAATTTTTCTAGGCTTTCTAACACAATGTTTAGGTTTGACTAATCATAATGCAAAAACTAACACTTTAAATCACTATTTCTAAAAAAAAATATATATAAAACTTGATAAGAAATAGTTTTTGAGATTGTTTAAATATATATTCAAATCCACAAAAAAAAAAAAAAAAAGTAAATGTGTCCATTAAACAGCTGGGGAAGTCACATGCCTCTCCATAGAGTGCTGTTTATGCCATCTAGTGGTTACACCATGGTTCTACGCTTTCTCTCCAAACTCTCACCAGATGGCGCTAATCTGCGTCAACCATTTTTTTTTTGGAGGCCTAGACTCTATATTAAACTAACATACTGCATAAAAAAAATAAAAAAAAATAATAAAAAAATTAAAAAATTTTGTGTTTTTTTCAATGGCAAAAATAGACCATAAATATTGCATAAATATTAATAAATTCAATCAAATTCTCTCAAAATACAAAATTAAAAAGAAAAAATATTATAGAACAAAAATAAATTGCATTGGTTTTACTGGGATGGAGGAAATTGAATTTTTAGGTGTCCGGTCACTTCTGACCGGGAAGGCCCAGGAGGTGACTCCGAAACGAAGACCAGCATTTTCACGGATCTATGTGAATGGGGATCGTTTTGACAACGTTGTCACCTGTACGTGAAAAATGCAAAGGAAAAACTATTCCTTTTATAATACATTGTAAACGTACCCTTCGTTTGATAGTTCCTAGTTTCCCTTTGTCTAGTTTGTTTACCAATTATGTTCACCTGTGTCTTGTTTAGTTTGTAGTTATCCTGTGTGCATTTAAGCCCTCCTTTTGTTTCAGTTTATTGTCCTGTATTGTCTTTGCAATGTTAGTAAAGCTGTTACATTTGTCTTCTCCTGTGTGCCAGTTTCTCGTCGTTGTCTTTGATATTCTGTTAAAGTACAGATACAATTAGATCCGCCTCTCATTCTGTTCCTGTTCCTTCACCTGCCTGTAATACTTTGGCTATGTTCAGACTGCCAGCAAATCAGATTTTTTGCAAATCCAGATTTTATCCAGACGGCTTTTTGAAAATCATTTGGAGGTGGTTGGAAATGCGATTCCAATCAGATTTTTACAGATGCGTCTCAGTCTGCATGCTCTAGCTAGCAGGTCAAATCAGATTCAGATCAGAATATCAAGATAATAATATTTTGCCTCACTCTTAACACAGCGACAACATCAAAACCGGTGGCGGAAACGGCGGAAGTATTCAAACGGTATGTTCAAAGATTTCAGCCGTGACTACAGCATGGAACATATTGTATATCCCTCATGTTTTCTTGGTGACACATAAGTAGATATGCAAACATATGCTTTAGATAACATGCGCCGGATCCTCATGGGATGCTGGAGGTCATGTACAATAGTGATAAATAGTAGACTCGTGTAACACAGTCCTGCCATCTTTGCACACAAGCATGGCACAAACATTATAGACTGTAGTTCACATTCCCATCATGCCACTAACACTCTCACACTTTGTCTAGCCTTAACGCAGTAAAGTGTTATGATGCTCCTAAACTGTGAAATGATATGAAACCCACTAGAGGGACAACAGCTGAGGGTTAGTCAAGGACAAACACTCCAATGCTGCCGACATTCCCTCCTCAACAGTCCAGCTCAGTTAAATTGGTTCTGTCACTTACAAAGCTATGTGAATCACTTGGGAGAGACTTGGGTGATAACAGGCTTATCACATGGGGATAAAGAAAAAATGCAAGCTGAGCCTTGATAAAATAAAGCATGGAAAAATATAACTGGGTGTCAGGTGAGAGAGAAATAAAGGTTATATGAGATGTGTATGTTTTGTGGAGTGATAAGTAATGGAATGATTCGGTTGAGCTATAACCAGACATGGAGAGACAGACATATTTATGTGGAATAATAATAAGTAAACATGTGTCAGATGACTGAAACAGATACTTATTTGTGATATTAGAGGAATATATTAACTGTATTAAAGATTACTAATCAACAACCCAATTACATCAGATTTTTCCTTTAATACGCAGTCAAATCCTAAAGTAAAAGGCAAACAGGCATAAAATCGACACACACCCACCCTAACAGTCGAATTGAATTCCTATTCAACCTTGAATAAACTGTTAGCCAAGCATACTCTATTTCATGCCCTGCCGGCTCATGAGGGTCCTTTATGTTTTGTTGTAAAGTATCTCGCACGTAAAACTACATCATGACTTTCCTGAGCAGTTGAGTGGAATAAAATAACACAAATGGAAAGTTTTACCAGCAGCATTTTCAGCCTCAGCGGTTTAATGTTGTCTGTCAAATAGCCAACCGTTTTTTGCTACTTACTGTGTTCAACCATATTACAAATTAATTAAAGTTCATATCAGTTTCATGCATTGATCCAAATTAGGCCTATTCATGACACGTCACTTGTTTCGCATTTTGACTTTTGTTTAATTTGAGTTTACAGTTGAGGATTACGCTGTTCTGTTCCCGTGATTCCTGAGTCTTGTTATCTTTGTTGTTATTTTTTGATCCATGAGGAACACTATCACCGTATACATAGCCTATATAAGCTCCTTCAGTATTATCAGCAGCTATCGCGTTTCTCAGGAGCGAATTACCCTCCTCCATCCCGAGCTCCACCTCTCGCCCAGTCAGGATTTGGCATTCTGACATTTTTTTGGGGAAAAAAATACCAAAAATTCAAACATCTCAGACTTGCGTCAGCTCCAGTTTAGATCCAGCCGATGCCAACATTTCAGATGACACCAATATAGATTGCAGATGGTGCCAACTTTGGAAAAACATACAAAACTGTCAGTATTGCCTAATATATTAGTTGTGCCTGCTTAAATGAAAACATGACATTAACTAACCACATAAATGAATGAGGTAATGAGGACACAATTGCCTAACAATTGAGAATCATTAAAAAGACTTATTTAAATTGTGAATCTGAAGCTTTTTAATGTATGAAGAGATGTTTCAGAGATGTTAGAGAGTTTAGCAAACACATTAGGAAAGAATACAAAACAAATGTGTTGTGCTTGTGGCAACCATGGGTGAAATTAGAAGTAAAACTAGCATCAAAACACCTTGACGCTGGCTAAAAAAAATCTTTGAAGGAGACTTCTGAAAGAAGCCAAAAAAGAAGAGCCTTTAAAGCAGCTGCAGACTTCAGAGAGCTTAGAAAGTAAAGGTGCACCATATGAACCATGAAGAGTTCTGCATATCACAGAGCCACAAGAGAGGAGCCACAAATGAAGTCCTCAATGGCACCGTATTAAATCTGAGTTTTTGACAAATCTGGTTAAGGATCTGAATACTTTTCTAAGGTATACTGCATAATTAAAAAAACATCAATATCAAGTTAAAGGGACAGTGTGTAGGAATTACTCCCATCTAGCGGTGAAATTGTATTTTGCATTCAAACGAATAGTGCTCTCCAGCTCCTCGCTTTTTTTAAATGCTTGTTGCAACTACGGTAGCCACTATGTACCAAGAAGCTATGACAACAATAGCCCTTCGTCGAGTTTAACTATACGTTACATGTTCTATTGTTATGCTGCCTATACAATGAATTACACAACCAAGCAATGAAAAAAAAAAGCTTGTAATTTAGGCCGTAACATTGACTTACCTGTCGAGAAGAAAGCAGGACACTTCAGAGTCCCTTTCAAAGTCTTTCTCCTTCATTAGCTCTTCATTAGCTATCCCGATATTTACCCTCGGTTTTTGAATTTGCCGGTCACGTTTTCTTTTAAATTAAATTTTGGCATTTCTCCTGTGGCTCGGCATAAGTATGATCCTGAATTATGAAGTACTGTGCAGTGCAGCCTTTCAAATTTACCGGGGCAGTGACACGCATTACGCCTCTCTCCTTGTCCGCTTCAGCTGTTGTCAGTCACGTGACGCTGGCTCTGGACGAAAACGCGTTGTGGAAATGCGTTGAGGTAGCCTAGTGCTTTTTGTCCCTCTCTGCTATTATAGTTTTTCAAGATGGAGGAACGACATGGAAGCCTCTGTGGAGTTGCCTGTACCATGTAAATAAAGATGAGAAATTCTTCGCTTACGAGGATAAGTCGGATCATTGGGATAAGTAAGTGTAGACCATTGAGGACATATTTATGAATAAATACATTGATTTTAGTTAATAAAATACTTAAACTACACATTGTCCCTTTAAGGTGGCCTATTATTAGCCTGGTCCTACCAGACTCTCGTACATTTAATTTTTTACAGAGAGTCTGGCCGCTCTCCATTGACAAGCGTTAACTTCCTTTTAGGCGCGTATTCTGTTGAAGTTTAAAACTATTGTATCTGTCCAGAGCCACTCCGGATCTGCCATAACCAATCGCTAACGTTTGGTCGTGACGAAACTTCAACTCAAACTAGCGCACGACCTCAACGTCATCGTTCTCAGCCACTCCCTCTTTTTTTCTAAAAGAGGAACAGAAGACGGCGCTCGAATCGTTCCTTTGCAAAAAAGGGTTACAGCAAAAGTATAATCTATCAGTTAGCTCCGCTCAAGTTCGAACCCGAAGACAGACACGAGAGGCGGGGAACAGAGTAGACGTGATAAATTTGAAGTTGCAGAAGAAAGAACGTCGTGGATCAGGAGGTGAGGTGAATTAACACACTGCAATAGCCTGAACTTAAGTTGGACCCAACTTTTCAAATGTAATCAACATTTTCCTAAGTACTAGATGTGTTGGGCTATTTAACATGACATTTTAATTATATTATGCTGAAATGAACGAAATTACTCGAAAAAAGATTTGTTCATTTTGCTGAACGAGATTCAAAGATCCGAGTCAGTAAAATTATCTGAACTTCCTACTACTAGTCCGCTGGTAGCTAAGCGTATGGGACTTAGTGATACGTCACTCCATGTATTATTGTGATTGGTTGAAGTGTTAGCCAAGTGCGTGCAGATAAATTTTCAAATGCATGCTTGTTACCGCCCCTCGAGCTGGACGATTTTCTTTAATCGACACCAGACCATTAATCTTTCTGATTTACGTCTGTATTTCCAGGCTAGAGAATAGCTGCCTTTGGAGTGGAATTTGTGCTTTGGAACTTTGAAGACCTTTTTCACGCTCATACAGCAAATACACACTAAACAAAGTTGAAAAAGCATGTCCTCTTTAAAACTCTTTGTCAGCACATTTTGTAATTATTTACTATTTAAGTAAATAAACTACTCTTGAGGTGTGCTGGTAACTTAAGATAACCAAGTGTGAAATAGCCTTAGTTAAATTATAGTGACCATTAGTGTTCAGCATCAGCCTTAGCTTTATCCAGTTGACTGGTTAAACTGATTTAAATCAAATTAACGGATTAAGGAAAACTATGATTTCAGCACTGAGAACATTACTGCTGACATTCTCAAACACTAAACTAAAACTACAAAGCTCAGATTAATACACCACTACATTAATGACACCCTCAGTTTATATTAATATGTATTTTCTTTTAATTATTTGAAATGTTCAACATAAAGACAGGACTTTGGGTCACAGAGAGGAAATAAGTGTGTATCAGACATGAAAAAAGGCCAGTTCTTTAATTAAACTAACAAGTTAATTGGTGATATTTTATTTAAATATTGCAGTGAGATGATACACAACTATTGTGCAACAGTGTAGTCAGTCTGTACATTTGTAATTGATTTTTAACTGACCCTTTATGTGAAAAATGACTGTAAGTCATTTAATAATTGAGTCATTGAATCATTAATTCACCATGTTTGTATAGACTGATTAATTGAGGAACGAAACAAGTGTCTTTCGTTATGCGTAACCCAGTGAATCATTTCCTCAACTGATTCTTTCAGTACTGATTCACTTTCTGATCTACTACCGTGAGTTGCTCTTAGATGCGAAGGTTGATTCTGTATGATTCTGCATAATTTGTGTAAAGAAATTATGTTGGAGGGCAGCTTGTATTTGCAATCTCTGCAAAACGGCTAAAATGTTTAGGGCCTATACATTCTACATTACATTAAAATATATAGCTGTCTTAGGAAAAGGGTCCCTTGCAAGAGAATTGTCATATTTGGGAGGTCACAGGAATGAACAACTATGAAAACCCCTGTGCTATTGTTGTAATTTGTACAAAAAAAAAAAAACTTTAAAAGAAACACATAGCATGTGGGGAAAAAAAATATTTTCAATTTTGAGATGCACGACAACATTAAGTTTCAGCTAGATTGAATATTATAGATATTATTGACATATTTCAAGTTTGAACATGAAAAAATATGTCTGCTGTCTTTGAGCACACAATGCTAAACAAGAATCTGTTTCTGGAAAATTGCAGTAACAAGGCATGTGGCCATGACTTTACCTTGGTGAGGCTTGTTGCTTTGGTAACGAGATTTAATTAATTAAATGTGCAATTGCATTAATGTTTACATCCTTGCTCTCATAAAGTATATCGAGTCAGGCTGTATTTGCAGTTCATCTAGTTTGATGGTGTAGAGAGGGACAAATTTTCCTCACCATTACTTCACAAGCCTTAAGATGTTTCTCTTCCTCTGCAGAGCGTCATGTAAAATCATACCGTTTCAGATAGAATTATTTAAAGTGGTTTGAAGACATTTCAAAGCGGTTTCTTTTTTATTTATATTACTGTCTGATGGAGAAATATTCCGATGGAGAATGAAGCATTGATACTGATAATGTATTATTTCACATCACTATTATGTGGTTCTCATGATGTTTATTCAGTGTATATATAACTTTTTTTTTATTGTATTTAAAATGTATTTTTTTGTAATTAATAATTAAAAATACAGCACATTGTAAAAATTTGGCTATTATAGTCATGATGTTTATGTATTTGTTTATACATTTAGGTTGCAATAGTTTCCCATTAGTTTAATTAACTATACAACACATTGTAAAAATGTTTTGCAGGGAACTTTACTTACACTTAATTTAACTACTTTAATTTAAAGGGATACTCCACTTTTTTTTGGAAATAGGCTCATTTTACAACTCCCCCAGAGTTAAACAGTTGAGTTTTACCGTTTTCGAATCCATTCAGCCGAACTCCGGGTCTGGCGGTACCACTTTTAGCATAGCTTAGCATAGATCATTGATTCTGATGAGTCCAGTAGCAGTTCTTTCAAAATGACCAAACTGTTTAACTCTGGGGGAGTTGTAAAATGAGCCTATTTCCAAAAAAAGTGGAGTATCCCTTTAAGACAAAAATATGATCAACCTGAAAATGTGATCCAAAAAGCCAGCAAAGAGAAGGCAGTGACCTACCATATCTTTGGCATGCTGGGACACTCATACTGTTAATATTCTTCTTGCCAGACTTGTTGCTATGATACAGTTCAGAGAATGAGCTGCTTTTTATATGTCGTTTTAACCCATATTAAGTGAAAATTATGTGTTTGATTGAATTGCTTTTAACAAGTTTCGCCATTATGCCAGGTCTCTTAGGGTTAAAGCAGATGTATGTTCACACATGCAAAGCACGGCTGAACAGTCCAGGCTGAGTAAATCTCGATCCCCCTAGACGACTGTTGGATTTTCTGCTCAAACATTCCCATAAGGCTGCTTATAATGCAAATCAATGCAGATTATTCTGGAGTCCAGACAGTAGCACGGATTACATATCAGATTATGCCTCGGGCCAGGAGGGTTAAGAATGTAATTTGACATAATATGACAGCGCAAACATCCAAAATATTTGCTTTTTACAGCGAGATTGAACACAAATCGATGGAGATGGAGGAACGGTAAACTAAAGGTCAAAAAACACAATCACACACAGAATTGCCTCATTTTTTTCTGTCGCTTTATGCTCTCAGAATCCATCTCATCACCTGCTGGGACTCTTACACCTGGATGCTCCGTGAATGAGGATTCATTTTCTGTTCGCTTCTCCATATTCCCGCAGCATGCGGAACATTAAAAAACACATTGCATATTTCTGTTCTTTTTCCTTTTCATTTGTTAAAAATAGTTACATTAATCTCATGACTTCCCGTGTCCAATTTAAAGCTCACGGCTTCTGGTCATTTCGAACATTCAGATCTCCAGTGGCTGTTTATTTGTCCTGCAGCATTATGTTGAAGGGCTCAGTGACAGTGCAGCTCCGTTGTTCTGGGCTTTATTGTTAATTTGCATATAAACAGCATTCTAAGAGCTATTGATGCATCGGGAGACATGGTGTCCATTGTAATTCATGAGCGATTTCCTGAACACACTGTTTCTATTCCTATTCCTCAGCCATCGGACTCTCATTGACTTTCATGCAGGCCATGCAATATAGCAGGTTCAAAGCAGTTGATCCCTCACAAAATGATAACTGTGTGTGTTTCGGGGAGAAAAGGACGTGTGAGCGCATGCTGAAATGGATTTCGGATGGATGTGTAAGCAGGTGTTTGGTGGTATGCTTGCTATAAAATCCATTTCAAATGAATAGCAATCATTTGACTTTTAAATTGACATTTCCCCCATTTAAGAGACATTTAAGACCCTGAAAGGATTATTATTTTTTAATGACACTTTTATCTTGCTTATTATACCAAATCAATAAATAAAAATGTCAGCATCAAATATCGATTTGAGGTCATTTATAATTTGTAAATTATCTTAATGCTTCTGCTAAAAAATAGCCCATTCTAATGTACAAAACAATCTGCCTAGCAACAAAACAAACAATATTACAGTAAAAAATTAAGGAAAGTAGGCCTAGTGATTGTTTTACACCGTAAAAAAAAGTTATTTTTCAAAGTTATAAATGAAGATTATTACACTGTAAATAAAACAAAGATGGAGTCTATAAATTGGAAATACATTTGCAGTGATATAGACCGTATATAGCACCCCACTCGTTGTGTTCTGTCTTCCAGTTCCATAGCATGAAGATAAGATCTTAAGGATTTATGAATGAGCCGCTCATTTTAAAATCTTCCCGGTCTACTGACATATGCTATAGCATTACAATGCCCATGATAACTTTCGTTAACTCTACAATGAGTAAATCCACTTCACTAGCTAATTACACTTCGACAGTGATGCCATAGAAATAAACGTCTTGAGTTACGACTGTAACCCTTGTTCCCTGAGAAGGGAAAGAGACACTGCATCGATGACGACACTTTGGGGAACGCCCCCAGCGCAACGCGTCTGAAGTACGTGTAAAACTTAAGTTTGGACGGGGTAAAACCAGCAGAGAAGCGATTCTGTAGGAACTCCAGCACTGAAGCCACCGGGCGAAAAGAAAACTTCCAATGTTACCTTCTGTAACACTGATCTTAAGATGTAAACCCTTTCAAATAGGTGACCCTGGACCACAAAACCAGTCTTATGTGTCTATCTTTTTTTTAAATTTTAAGATTTTAAGATTTATACAGCATCTGAAATCTGAATAAATAAGCTTTCCATTGATGTATGGTTTGTTATGATAGGACAATATTTGGCCAAGATACAACTTTGATAATTGGAATCTAAGGGTGCAAAAAAATCTAAACATTGAGAAAATCACCTTTAAAGGTTTTAATTTCTGTTGACGATTGTGCTGCATGATCCACTCACAAAAATAAATGTTTATATATATTTAAGGTAGGAAATGTACTAAATATCTTCATGGATCATGATTTTTACTTAAAGGTGACCTATGCCGTTTTTTTACCTTAACCGAAATGCTTCGGAGTCATTGGAAATGTTATATTACTTTTTTTTCGGGTTGAATGGTGGTCGTCTCGCACCCCCCTATCGCATGTGAGCGAAAAAAAACACACTTGCAACTTCGGGCCGGCGGGCCGCCGGACGTGGCGTCAGGAAGTATCGCGTGATATCAGGTCTCGCGATGTAAAGAATTGTTTTACGGCAAAAAGAAATCTGCTAAAATTCTATCATTATTGCGCTCCCTTACGCTGTTCGAACCCGAATGAAGAAGACGTTTTAAAGAATGTCCCGTCTGCTTTAATGTCGTTGATCTACTGGCCTCTGATATCTGAGAGTCGCCAACAAGTTTTTCGATTGTTGTCAAATATCTATTCCGAAGCTGTAGGGGGAGCTCTATAGAGAAACCTGCGAGCAAAAAGCGAGAATACAGCGAAGAAATTCCCGAACCTGCATAGCCCTGCTTTAATATCCTAATGATTTCTGGCATTAAAAGAAAAATCGATAATTTTGACCCATAAGTTTTGTTGGCTATTGCCACAAATATACCCGTGTGACTTATGACTGGTTGTGTGGTCCAGGGTCACATATGAGATGAAACTGTACAAAATGAAAACCGTAAAAAAAAAACATCCTTCATTATTCAGTACACCTCTAAATGTGTAAATCCACTGCACTCATTCAGTTTACAAGTACTTGCAAGTAGATAGCAAGACTTGGGTATTAAGCCTGAATAAAAATAAATAAATAAACACGAAAAGATTACTCTGATGAATGGAGTCAGACTATGTCCTTCAGGGACCTTCATGGTACATCAGCCTGTTTAACAACAAGAAGAGCTGTTTTGCCAGCTTTTATTGGGCTGAAATATGGAGGAGGTTTTCATTAGCACCAACTTCATCAACTATAAACTGAAAAAGCTTTATTGCACACACACATCACAGCAGCGCAGGTAAGAAACTGTCCATATGTGCCCGCGGTGATGAGCATTTATTATCTCAATGAATGATTTATTACACTAGTAAATGATTTATTACTTGATAGCAAGACTTGGGTATTCCTAAAAGCTTAAAATATATAAACATAGGAAAAATAAGAAAACATAATCTATGAAGAATTGGAATGGCCACCAATATAGCCTCTGCCACATCCATTATAATGAGACAGACCACATATGTTACTGTTGTAATGCAATGCAAATCACCATTTCACCATTGTGGTGGGGTCACAGCTTCTCTTTAGGACATAAACATGTTTGTTGATTTCGGATGCAAACTATCATCAAGTATGTAATGTCTTCATTGTTTTCAGAAAAGCAGCATCTGTGTTGATGTAAGAAATGGTGATGGTACGTTATACAGCTCTGCAGAATTGTGAACTAGATTGTCCTGCTGTCAAAATCTGCTTGCACATAAGTAGAGGCTGTCAGTGTGTTTTAACAAAAGAGTGAGATATATCCTGCTCATCTACATTATTAATAGCCCCGATCATAGGAGCGTGTGTGGAACCAGATATTTCTAAGATAAGTCTAAAAAAATTGTAAAAATATACATTGGCTTGCTTTGTAAATTAAACATCTTGTCTGGATATGGAAATGAGGTGTGAGGAATTGTGTTGACAGGTTGTTTGATATCTCATCATAACCAATTATAAAGCTGTGCCATGCGTTCATATATTTCAAGAAAGTCTACTAAGTGGAAGAACAAGATTTGAGGGGAGGGGGGGGGGGTGGACTTACAGAATTACAGAAATAATATACTTAAGTGTAAACTGATTGTACTGTTTTCGGACACTCCCAATTACATTAAAATTTATTCTAGTTAAAATTTATATTAGGTGCAATGAGCTGACCTTGAGAGTGCTATTTTGACCCACTTATTTAGGACTTGTTTAGGCTAATGTGTAAGTTGCAATTTAGTACATTTAAATTATGTTAACTTCAAATGTAATACAGAATAATAGCATACAGTTAAAATTACAGTCAAGTTACATGTGCTATGTTAGTTCTGTAGTACTTCTGTGAAGCATAACAAACGTTTATTAAAGGGGTCATGACATGAGAAACCAAATTTGCCTTGATCTTTTGGTATATAAGAGGTCTTTGTACCATTAAAACGTCCTGCAAGTTTCATAGCTTAAGACGTCCTCCCCATTATAAACGAATCATTTATTTAATCAAGCTCTAAATACAGCTCGTTCTGGATCCATGGTAAGAAGTGACGTCACGGTACGAAGTGACGTACCAGCGTTTGCATATGACCGCCTCCAGGCACAAGACAACTACGCTTAAAGCGCAAGACAACTACGCTCATTTCGTATCATCGTCGCGCCCGCGCGCCGCTCGCCTCACAAGTGTTCAGTCGACGGACGGAGAGTGGGTCTGTGTACAGGGAAATGACGACGCCGCAGATGTGCTGTTCCTGGCTGTGGACAAACAACATCTTTGAATACGCTGCGAAAGATCCAGTCGTCAGGGAAAAATGGATGCACTTTATTTTTTGCGGACGTCTCAGTCACGGCAGTGTTAGTTTAAGCGTTTGTTCTATACATTAAGGATGACTGTTTTGAGCTTTGCCAGAAAACTGTTGCTCAAAGATAAGTCTGTGCCGACTATTCTGGGCTCAACATCGACGACGCAAACTGTAAGTAATGTATTTAAAACTTTAAACTACTTTTTAAATACGCTGAAAGATCCAGTCGTCAGGGGAAAATGGATGCACTTTATTTTTTGCGGACGTCCCAGTCACGGCAGTGTTCTATACATTTAAGTGTAAGGGGCACTTATTAAAATGTAGAGTGAAGTGCTGCCTTTCTAAGGAACTTTTCACAAGAGGAATAGACAAATGAAAGTACCAAAATAGTTTACTCAGAACATATAGCCGGCATTTATTGAACAACAAATATCAACAAGTATGACCTTGTTTATCTTTTCTTTGTAATGTCTTTTTAGTTGTGAAAATCAGTACTTCTCTTAGTTTTCAACTTTTTTTCCACACAAGTTAGGAAAATATGAAATAAAATGACCTCAGAGCTCTGATAAAATAACCTCAAAATAATAAACCAAAGTCCATCTACCCGGGTAGTATGTTTTTTTAAAGTGTGGTGAGATCTCGCGCTTATCTGTACGATGCAATGAAGAAATGGTGAGTAGAAGCAGTTCGTGTTGCAAGCAAGATGATCCTTCGCGTCCTCTGCTCTTCTGCCTCACGTGTCCGATGGTGAATTTGTCCAATGGAACTCCCTCGCAAATCATGCATCCAAAAAAAAACCAACCGGAGAAAAATCATACAAGTAGGTAAACTCCTTGTCGTAATTTCGACCCTTTGCTCGGTTTCTCCTGCTTTAGAAGTAGGTTTGGTGAGAAAAACTCGTTTAACTAACTCATATATATTATTTTTATCTGTATTACTCAAGTGTGAAATCTACATAGAGCGTCAGCTCACTATCGTTCTGCTGTCCGCGATTTCTCTCTTCTTCTTTTTAAGAATCAGTGTAGCTGTTTTCCCTAAGTGCAGCGCCACCACTGCCACCTACTGGACAAATACGGTGTGCAGGGAAAATATAACTAAAAGTAATCAAGAAATCAGATATTAAACTAGAATAACGTAATCCTGTTAGTAGGATATTTTCGAGTGGGTTACATCCTCCCCTCCTTAATCTACTTGCATCCTTGCATGTTGCACACTACACTATTTCAGATGCTAAGGGTGTTAAGTGACATATGTAAGGTACAGAGTCAAGGGAAAGGGTTTGGGAGAAAGCTTGGTCTAACCCAGTTAAAATGGAGTGCATAACTGTGACTAATGGGTTCCCTAAAGTTGGGTAGGTCAGCTTTTTTGGAGCTGCTTTGTCCCTAGAGGATCTTCTCAACGCCACCTCTTCTTCAGGGGCAACCTCGTTGTGTTCTTTTACATTTCCACTTTCCTCTGTCAACAATCCAATTCCTGATCCAGCTCTAGGACTACAATGCTCACTCAGGTCCATTGCAGGAACATTAGGAGGATTTCCTTGGGCTTGTACAATCTCAGGTGTAGGTGAGTATTGAACTTGACTAGCCTCACTATTTCTATCACCTCCAACACCCTCAGGTTCAAATGCTGGAGCTGCAGGGTTCAGTGCCGAGACATCAAAACTCACATTAGCTTCCTGACTTCCAGAGACAGGATCATTTTCCATCTGGGTATCCTCTTCAGTGAATTCTACAGCATGAGACCTTTGCTTTAGTCTGGTTTCTTCTTGTAGAATCAATCTATCCTGTTCAGCAATAGTGGAGGTCGAAGGTTGGTCGTAAAGGGAGTAATACTCTGCCTCATCCTCCTCTTCAGACAGTTCTGCATCATCTTCAGCTCCATTATCAACAGGAAAAGGTGAGTGATCGTGTTTCTGTCTGGGCTTAGACTCTCTGGGACATACTTCCTTGACAGTGGATGGAAGAAATCCACATGGCAAAAGCAGGTCTCTATGTAAAACTCTTTCAGGTCCACTTGTGTGTTCTGGGACGACGACATAGACAGGGGAGTCTTGGATCTGTTTAACAACAGTGTATATGGTTTTACTCCATCGATCAGCGATTTTATGCTTCCCTCTGATGCCGACATTCCGCACAAGGACTCTGTCTCCTGCTACCAGTGTGGACTCTCTCACTTTGCTGTCAAATCTCTGTTTGTTCTGTAAAGCATTCTTCAAACTGTGTTCAGTGGCCAGTCGATAGCTTTCAGTTAGACTCTCCGTCAGCTTCTTGACGTATTCAGAGTGGGATAGTTTACTGCTTCCCTCAGGGCTCAGCCCAAAAGCGATGTCGACCGGGAGTCTTGGCTGGCGACCAAACATCAGTTGATATGGGGAATAGCCAGTAGTATCATTTTTAGTGCAATTATACGCATGGACAAGGGGCTGCACAAATTCCCTCCACCTCACTTTGTCTCCCTCTTCTAATGTACCCAGCATCTCAAGAAGTGTTCTGTTAAACCGCTCCACGGGATTTCCACGTGGGTGGTAAGGTGTTGTCCTCGTCTTTTTAATGCCAAGTAGCATACACAGGTCTTTGATCAGGGCTGATTCAAAGTCGCGACCTTGGTCACTGTGCAACCGCTCGGGGAATCCGTAATGAATGAAAAAGTTGTTCCATAGAGCTTTCGCCACTGTTCTTGACTTTTGATCTGCTGTTGGAACCGCTACTGCATACTTAGTGAAATGGTCCGTAATGACCAAGATGTCCTTTGTTCCTTTTCCATCAGGCTCCAGTGAAAGATAGTCCATACAGACCAACTCCAAAGGACGGCTTGTTTTTATGTTCACCAAGGGAGCGCTTCTCTCAGCCCGTGCCTTTCTCCGTATACATCTCTCACAGGTCCTGATTCTCTCAGTCACGTCCATGGCCATACGAGGCCAATAGAATCGGGCACGAACCAAGTCCAAAGTTCTGTCAGTACCCAGGTGTCCGACAGCATCATGGAGGTTCTCTAGAGCTGTCTTTCTGTATTTCGTCGGAAGGACAAGCTGATGGAAAGGCTCACCTTGACTTATGCGTTTTCGGTATAGGACTTCATCAGAGAAGACCAGTTGCTCCATTATTCTCAACATCAACTGGACCTCTCGATCCTCCTGACGCCTCAACCTGTATGGAAGTCGCTTTCTTGCTTTGACAAGCTCTATTACTCTACTGATGACTGGATCTTGCCTTTGCTCACGTGCCCAATCTTGAAGTGACATTTGCGGCAACGTACATGACCCAAGTACATCAGCTTGACAGAATCCTACAGGAATGGCAGAGGCCTCAATTGCTAAACATTCAACTGGTACTGGCGTTTGGAAGTCCGGCTCTGTACTTGCTGCTGAGATGTGCTGGTGCCTCTGACACACTGCCTTCACAGCATCAGATGGAAAATCAGCTCCTCTGTCATCCTGTAGGAACTGGGCAAGGAAACGCTGAATACGATTATCCTCATCCTGAGAAGTGAAGTCAGGTTGGTATTCGTCATGAGGATGTGGACGCCTTGAGAGACCATCTGCGTCTTGGTTCTTCCTCCCAGCTCTATACTGGATGTTAAAGTCAAAGCTGGAAAGGGCAGCCAGCCAGCGGTGGCCTGCAGCATCAAGCTTGGCAGACGTCAGTACATACGTCAGTGGGTTGTTGTCTGTCACAACAGTGAATTTCGCTCCGTACAGATAATCACAAAATTTCTCTGTGACAGCCCACTTTAAAGAGAGATATTCGAGTTTGTGGGCAGGGTATCTTCGTTCACAGCGGTTGAGTCCCCTGCTCGCATAGGCTATTACTCTCAATTTACCTTCCTGCTCTTGGTATAAGGCCGCACCAAGGCCATGAGTGCTTGCGTCTGTATGTACGACGTAAGGCTTCCTCGGGTCGGCAAACCCAAGGATCGGAGCTGTTGTGAGCTTTTGAATGAGAGTCTTGAATGCGTCTTCGCAGGCTGATGTCCATTTCTCATTAAACGGTCTTCTGAAATCTACACTTGAGAGACGTGTTGAGCTGTTATGTGAGGAGGGTGACTTCCTTTTTGGTGGCAGGTAACCAGCTGTTAAGTCATTCAGAGGCCTTGCGATTTTGGAATAATCCTTTATGAACCTCCTATAATATCCGGCAAATCCAAGGAAAGACTTAAGCTCTTTGATGTTATCAGGCCTAGGCCACGTCGTCAGAGCAGCTATCTTGGCTGGGTCGGTCTCTACCCCAGTAGCAGACACAACATGACCGAGGTATTTAACAGATGTTCTGAAGAATTGACATTTCTCAGGTGAAAGCTTTAAGCCAAATTCCTTCAACCTCTGGAGAACTCTGAGTAATCGATCTTCATGTTCTTCAAGTGTAGCCGAGAAAACGATAACATCATCAAGAAAGACTAAGACTTCTCTCAAGTTCATTCCACCCATACACTTCTCCATTACTCTCTGAAAAGTACTGGGGGCATTCGTAACTCCCTGTGGCATTCTGTTGAACTCCCAGAACCCCATAGGTGTCACAAAAGCTGTTTTGCACTTGTCCCCCTCCTCCATTTCTACTTGATAGTAGCCAGACTTGAGATCCATAATAGAAAACCACTTGGACCCGTTTAAGGCTGAGAAGGCTTCTTCGATGTTGGGTAAAGCATATGCGTCTTTGATGGTTTGTCTATTCAGTTTTCGGTAATCGACACATAGCCTAATATCACCGTTCTTTTTCTTCACCACTACAATTGGTGAGGCGAAGGGGCTTTCTGACTCACGTATGATGTTCGCATCTTGAAGCTCTTTTAAATGACATCTGACAGCCTCATAATCAGAGGGATGAATCGGTCTGGGCCTCTGTTTAAATGGAGATGGATCTGACAAGCGTATCCTGTGTTTGATCTCAGTGGTATGACCAAAATCAAGGTCGTTGAGTACAAAAACGTCTGACATTGAATTTAACTTCCTGGTGATTCTCTCCTTCCACTCTTCAGACAAGGGAGAGTCTGCAAAGTCAAAAGTAAGTTTACCGGAATCAGACACATGCATGGAGTTGCACGTCGCGAAGGATGGAGTCAGGTGGGATGGCTCACTCAATGTGACTCTGGCGTCATGACCTGGTAAGAATGACACAGCTTTAGGAAAAAATAACTCCGCAATTCTATGACCTGCTGATATTTTGATGTCATGTGCGGTCTCATTTTTCACCAAAACAGGCATCTTGAAGGATGGAAATGGCGGGCTTGTCATGACATAGCTACAGAACAAGAGACCAGCAGGTAAGTTGGATTGGGGGGGCTCTACCATAAGGGGAGTATCGGTAGCTACTGGGACATGCTTTGCGTATCCAGTTAAAGCCACCCTTTCACCTGCAGGAATGATGACACTCTTTTTGCTCTGCAGCTTCACAGTCCCAACTCTGCCATTTTGTTGATTTATTTTGAATCTGTGATACAAATGTTTCACAAGTGGGGAGCATTGACCACCGTTAGTCCCATGTTTTATGCAGCCATCCTGAATAAGTGCACACTTTTCATACAGTGGGTCCAGTGTGTTGGTGCCTATCAACAAGGGGACGTCCATGTTCGTTCTGTGGTCAGGCACGACAAGTGCTAAGGTAAGAATCTCTACAAGTTTCCCCATGATGTGCTCTGGAAAGTTTATGTTGACTTGGATGTAACCTAGATAGGGTACTTCCTGACCACCAGCCCCTTCTATGTCTAATAGGTCTTGAATGGGGAAAATGGGCTGATGTGAAAGGTAACTCTCATGGAAAGACTTTGAAATTGTGCTAACCTGAGAACCTGAATCTAAAAGGCTATCACACTGAACTCCTTCAACTACAACAGTTGATGTACATTTTGGCCCTATCAACCCTCTTGGGAGAGCACCATCCAATGACTGAGCTGAGGAATGTGTTTCACAGACGACTGTTTTCGGGCCTTTGTTTTGAGTGGGACCTTTCATTTGATTTCCGGGTGCAGTTAGTCCCTCCACTGCGACCCTGTCCAGTTTAAATGGTCATATTTGGTTTCCCATTCATTTTGTCTTGCTTTGAGTTCCTTATATTTCTGATCAACCAACAGCTTATTTGGGGGATTTTCACACTGTCGTGCTAGATGGCCATCATTGCCACATTTGAAACAGAACCAAGCCTTTGGCCTGGGTTTTGGCGCTGTTTGTTGGGCTTGAATTTCAGCTACCCTAACTGAGGGGGTTTCTTGAGCTGAATTCTGGATTTTGTTAGCATGCTTTTGCCTCCTTAGATCTCTCTTTTTGATAAGTTGCATTTTTAGTTCAGAGACTTGTTTCCGCAAAGCTTCAGTTTCTGTGACGTATGTCTGGAGGACATTTGCACTTGCATCATCAGAGAAAGGCGGTTCATGCACGAGTTGCATATTCATAGAGGACCTAGGCTTTGTATTCCCTAAATGGCGTTGCATGCGATCCTGCTTTGCAGTTCTCCTGTCTTCCTCTGTTCTAACTTGTAGCAGGAAATCAGAGAAATCAGGAGGGTTTTCTGTTTTAAGCCCTAATTGCAGTGCCAGAATAAGGGACTGGTCCCAACATCCACGCCGAAACTGTCGCAACAGCTGTTTATTAGCGTCTGCTTTCGCAATGCCACCCCTCTTCATAGCTGTAGTGATCAGCACCTGTAACCGCTGCAGGTATTCTGAGGCTTTCTCTCCTGTGTTTTGATGAGTGCTAAGGAATCTTGCGAAAATTTCTTCCCCATCCTCAACTAACCCATATGCTGAGTCGAGGAGCTTCACATAATCACGAGGAGCTGCATCTGGGCCTAGCTGCCTGATTAAATCAGAGGCTGGTGGAAGCAGGCTTTCTAGGATTTTACGTCGCTGCATGTCAACAGGGGTTTTATCCTGAATCATAAGGTCCACATGGAGAGACCATGTCTGAAAGTCAGCTTCATTTGTAGGTTTAGGAAGTTTGCCTGAAAAAGGACGAAGTCGCTTAGATCCCTGGCTTGAAGCATTGGAGTTGTCATTTTTAATAACATGCTCTACAATGATCCTCTGAACGTCAGGTGGATTGATTATGTCATTGTCTGAGGCTCCTTGGTTGATTTGGGCTGACTGTGTTGTCTGTTTTCTTGTTTTAGTGGTAAATGTAGGGGAAGCATGTTGGGTTGGGTTAAACTTAGTGTGTGCTTTACGGACTAAAGGGGTCCTACTGTCATCAGAATCTGCCTCACTATCAGAGCTTGAACTGTTACTTGAGTCCAAGAGCTTTGCTCGCACTGTGGGTAGGGATTTCTCAGGAGCAGGAGCTACTTTATAAGCCCTATCTATGCGCCACATAATGTTAGGATCTCTAACACTAGGTAGATATTGTGGGAGGTTAGGAGCTAGGTCTATGACTGATTGCTCAGACTCAAACTCAACTAGAGCTTTAACTCCATTCTCTTGTCCTGTCTGCCTTACTCTAAGAACTTTGTTCACAGGCCCAAAAGCTGAACAGGATTCAGTTATCTGTTCATCAGTATCAGTTGTGGTGATACCCTCAACGTACACAGCCATTTTCAAATTCACACCATACTCTTGTTCAGTATTCATGACTGCATTGAATTTGACACAATTTACAAAAGCAAACTGAAAAAAAATGTTAACAATAAAAAAAATATTACAGTGGGTCAATAATCAGGTTTAACCGGCAATGTAAACAAATACTAATTTAATCTAATTTCTCCTCTTGGCCACTGGCTCGCCAAATTATGTAAGGGGCACTTATTAAAATGTAGAGTGAAGTGCTGCCTTTCTAAGGAACTTTTCACAAGAGGAATAGACAAATGAAAGTACCAAAATAGTTTACTCAGAACATATAGCCGGCATTTATTGAACAACAAATATCAACAAGTATGACCTTGTTTATCTTTTCTTTGTAATGTCTTTTTAGTTGTGAAAATCAGTACTTCTCTTAGTTTTCAACTTTTTTTCCACACAAGTTAGGAAAATATGAAATAAAATGACCTCAGAGCTCTGATAAAATAACCTCAAAATAATAAACCAAAGTCCATCTACCCGGGTAGTATGTTTTTTTAAAGTGTGGTGAGATCTCGCGCTTATCTGTACGATGCAATGAAGAAATGGTGAGTAGAAGCAGTTCGTGTTGCAAGCAAGATGATCCTTCGCGTCCTCTGCTCTTCTGCCTCACGTGTCCGATGGTGAATTTGTCCAATGGAACTCCCTCGCAAATCATGCATCCAAAAAAAAACCAACCGGAGAAAAATCATACAAGTAGGTAAACTCCTTGTCGTAATTTCGACCCTTTGCTCGGTTTCTCCTGCTTTAGAAGTAGGTTTGGTGAGAAAAACTCGTTTAACTAACTCATATATATTATTTTTATCTGTATTACTCAAGTGTGAAATCTACATAGAGCGTCAGCTCACTATCGTTCTGCTGTCCGCGATTTCTCTCTTCTTCTTTTTAAGAATCAGTGTAGCTGTTTTCCCTAAGTGCAGCGCCACCACTGCCACCTACTGGACAAATACGGTGTGCAGGGAAAATATAACTAAAAGTAATCAAGAAATCAGATATTAAACTAGAATAACGTAATCCTGTTAGTAGGATATTTTCGAGTGGGTTACATAAGGATGACTGTTTTGAGGAAAAAATCCCAATATGATGCTTGGCTTTGCCAGAAAACTGTTGCTCAAAGATAAGTCCGTGCCGAATATTCTGGGCTCAACAACGACGACGCAAACTTACTTTTTACCATGGCTAATATAAACACATTTGTATAAGAGAATCTTGAAAATATGTCGCCTTTCTAGTAGGCCTACATGTGATAGAAAATTAAAAATGTTGCCTTTATCAATGCTGCATCTTCAAATATGGCCTGTGCATGCATTTTTGTCCGTGGTACACCCTATCATTTCATTGGAATTAGTTAAATAATGTTAAACTGTTAGCAAATTAAGCTATAGGAAAATTATGTAACAATAATCCGTTTTCAAGTGTCTCGGGTTAATTTTTTTTTATTAATTCAAAATAGTTTCACTTTCCATGTGGACACGGGCTGATCCAGTCTTCGTTGTTGTGGTGATCGTTCATTTTCCTCTGATTCCGGCTCAAACATAATAAGGTTTTATCATTGCAAGAGCCATCGCTTCGCATGCATCACCTGCTATTAAACAGTTGCGCCGAATCCGCACAGGTTCTGGCTGGGGGCGTTAATAATTGATGCATAGGCACTGACGTTAGCCAATCATAACAGTGGGCGTTAACACTGAACTCTTAAAGGGGAAACACCCCCAAAACAGACTGTGTGAATCAGAGGATGAGAAACAGGGTGGGAAAAGGTCATAAATCACTACATTTTAAAAGTTTTTTGTAAAAAAAACTATAGTAATACTATATTTGCACCTAAGGGAACATAATAATAAAATAAAAAAAAACATGTCATGACCCCTTTAAAACATTATTCCCTGGTTTCACAGACCAGGCTAGTCCCAGACTAAAAATGCATGTTTGTGCTATTTTAACTGAAAGCAACTTGCACTGGCATAAAACATTTATAAAAGTTAATTGAACTAAGGCCCAATCATGCATGCTTAATCGAAGCCCTGTCTGTGAAACCATGCCTAAGATTTAAAAATGTAACACTTTTAATCGAACATTATAACAAAGCATACTTAAGTGTGTAATGAAAGTGTACTCTCTTTAAGTGCTCTTAAGTTGTTTTTTATTTCATTATTATTTTATTATCTGCAAGTACAGTTTTTAAATACTTTCACATTTGAAGTACACTATAAGTGCACATTCAATAACATTCAAGCACACTTCCTTTTTACAAGGGTTGCCAATACATATAGTTCCAAATGAACCGCAGAATATGCAGCACATACACACACACATACACACAAATTATTCCCATGAACAATTGTTCCCTCGTTTTTGTTACACCGTGGCTATGATTTAACCAAATTAAAAAAGAAGAAACAAACTATTACAACATGGTCACAATTTAATAAAACGAGGGAACGAATTAATAAAATGTGGCCACAAATTAATACGTTATAGGAACGAATTTTATATTTGTGGCCACAATATCTATTTATTCTTTCTACTTCATTGCGCGGGGCTCTGTACCAGACAGAATCAATGGTTTCGAGTATTAGAGAAATACACTAGCGTCTGAATTCACACTGACAAAGTCGGTTCTACATTTGATAAAGGACCTACTTCACAACTGTTAAAAAAGTATGAATGCAATTCAGCCCTGCCATTTATTGCCATAACTTCTCCCCTCATTGGAAAGTAAAGTGTCTTGACTTGACTTGACTTGTGTCGTGACTTCAGAATCTACAAGGTCATCAAGGTACTTTTCGAATACTGTTGTTCGAATACTGTGTATTTGGATGTACTATGTATTTGCCATACTGTTTTTCACATACCATGTAATAAGGAAAGTATGTATATTCAGACACGAGGACTGTGATGTGTAATTCCTGAATGAATCTGCATTTCTGAACAAATCAGTTGAGTGAATGAGTCAATGGCTCACTCGTAAAGAGCCACTTATCGGCAACTCCAGGCGTAATAATGTAACCTACAGAAAGAGTGATTAAAAATCCCTACCGCTATGGACAGACTTATTCATTATGTAATTGGTCCGATTCGACCCGCTCTGAGTGGGATTCAAACCGGCTTCTCCGGCATGGGAGGTGCACTCTCTAACAAGGACGCTAAAGATAGCAGTCTCTAATGTCATTCGCCAGCGTGCCTTTTGAGGACAGGGGAGTAAAGTTTACACGCATAGCTCTTACTAGCTTGCCTCTTTTAAGCCGGGTGTACACTGTGTGATTTATTATTGTCCTTTACGATTGTTGCTTGTCAGACTGTACGAACATGATCATCGCTGTAAGCCATGACACACTGTAAGATCTCAGTTGTCATTGATGTCAGACTGTATGACTGTCAAAACGCGGTAAAAACGGACGCACGCAAGATGTTTTTTGTAATGTTTTTTTTACATCATCAATCAATGATGAAGTTCGGTGATGTGAGCTGCATTACATGAGGGACTGAAATGGTGGCTACAAAGAAATCTCTAACGTTCATTTTGATCACGGCTTGTCTTGAAAAACGAAGACAATTTGACGGTCGTCGTTGTAGAAGTCACACTGCAGGACTGTGAGTCAAATCTTCT
The DNA here is from genome assembly GCF_949152265.1 of Phoxinus phoxinus. NCBI lineage: Eukaryota > Metazoa > Chordata > Actinopteri > Cypriniformes > Leuciscidae > Phoxinus > Phoxinus phoxinus. Next base: position 17,345,842 of record NC_136880.1, on the reverse strand, counting down.
GACACTGCCAGAATTTTGACAGAGGTAACATTTTATTTCATCGATCATTAATCGGCTGTCGGTGAACATGTGACACTAACGTTCAAAGACTTCAGATTTTAGCCTAGGATCAGAGGATTTTAGGATTTGCAAAATTTGTCTCAGACGGCCAAATCGCGGCCAAAATCGCACAGTGTGCACCCGGCTTTACACTTACACGATTATAAACTTTAAAACCAATCCAATCTTTCCTTATCCTAAGCTTTTTAGACCGTTTAAAGCTAGGAAACTGAACACTAACGTTTGCACTATACACCATTACATGCAAACTCCACAAAGATACCAGAAAGGGACTGTTGAGTAAACCTGTGACCTGTAACACATGAAGCAGAAGTTTATTCAAAATGTACAGTTCATAATTAACACACTGATTTACGGATTTTTGCTTTTAGAAGAGCATTGAATAAAAAACCCTTTTTGCAAGTTCAGGTAGCAGAGCTTTAACTGAATGTGCAATGGCATTAAAAGCAGATCATTAATGATATTTACACTTTGATATTTCAAACATAGCATCTGCGCCTTTCATATTCTTCCTCTTGGATTCTCACACTCACAGGGATCAAACGGGCTGAAATATCTAGTGCGGAAGAGAACATCTGGTGAGCGCAGAGTCAGAAGAGTTTCCAGGAAAGTCTGGCCTTTTTTCCCAACGTGCTCAAAGGACACGAGCCCCTCTGATAATCGAGTTATTTTAGGTAACGAGATACCATGTCCGAAACCACAAAAGAAAAGAAGAAAGGCTCAACAGGCCTACGAAAGATGACAATGATAAATGGAGTTAGTCAGACTGCAGGGACCTTCGTGTGGCATTGGATTGTTTGAAAACATAATGGGCCCTATCTTGCACCCAGCGCAAATGACTGTGTACGCCGACGCATGTATCATTCCTATTTTGCACCCGCGCCCAGTGGACTTTTTCCTCCAAAGACGCAAGTCAGTAAATTAGAGAATGAACTTGCGCTCTTGGGCGGTTCAGTGAAAAGAGGAGGCGTGTTCCGGCGCAAACGTTCCCCGCTCCTATTTTGCAGTTTGAGAAAACAATTCCGCCACAGACCACGAAAAACCTACTCTAAAGTCAGTGGCGTGTTATTCAGATGCTATTTTAAGGGTGCATGCTTGGCCATAATGTAGCGTGTGCACAATGCGCATACACTTTGCTTCTCTCATCTACACAGACGCAGCAGTTCCCATACATAATTACAGGGAAAAATATTATTTTACAAGGACAAATATTATTAAAATATTACAAAAATAAAAATATTACTTTGAAGGAATATATTAGGTTCAACACACGTTAAATCAACAGTATTTGTGAAATAATGTTTGTTTATCCCTCATTTTCTTATGATGAGGCACTTGAATGTGGTTTTGGAAAAAAATGTGGACGCTTTAAAAGTAGAAATGTAAAGCTTATAATTTTATAAAAGCACTTGCATTCATGGTCATGGTTATGAAGTTGTTAGATAAAACTTTGCACAGAAAAGCATATAGTGAATCTTTTACACTATTGTTAACGCATACGGTCTGTACAAGCCGATCACAAGGCAATTCGTACTTATTTTATGAGGTGGTTAATTCACATGACCTCACTCGAACTATTTTTGCTAAATCGTACATATTTGACGAATTGCCCGATTATTATGAATTCGTACGAATGACCTACCACTGCCCCTGCCCCTAAACCTACCCATAACTGGTAAGTAACTACCTGTAACTACCCGAATTCGTACGACCTCACTCATACTGTCTCATTGTCAGTTTGTTTTGATGTCTTTGATTACTTTGTCAGTTCTTATCATTGCTTTAGGTTGGTTGTTCTGTGCCCGTTCTTGCCCTTGAGAATCCGGAGTTCTTTGTAACATTTTTATTTCGTTTAATAAAAGACTGTTGCAATTAGATCCTGCTTCTTCCATTGCAGCAACCATTTGTAACACATACGAATTTGTACGATTTGTCTACGAATTAGCCTCGTAAAATACGTACAAATTCGTCGTGAGATAGCGTTGGTCTGTACATAATTTGTCTATACACCGAGTATGTTTACGTTTAGACTATGTATTTAATATCACTTTATTAACCAAATGTCTTTGCTGCAGATCTTCGATGATCCAATTCATTTCTGTTTATTTTTATTTTTTTTATTGCTAAAGTGTGTTGAACTCCTGCGACCTATTCTTCTGTGATCCAGAATGGTTTGAGGTTAAAGGTTTGAGCTGCACCCTCCTACTGTACAGGCGTGAACATACATTTCCTTCAGCCAGAGGCTTATTCATTTAATTGGCCAAAAATAGAACTTGTTAAATAAACAAACAAGCAAGTACAGCTAGGGGCCTATACCATGATGGTAGTTGAACACACTCAGGGTTACAGGATTAGTTTCAAGTTGACAAAACCAAACAATTCAAGCTTTGTTGGTACTATCAACTTTCTCTGTCAACTCAGACTTTGATCCTGAGTTCATGGAGCGAGTGCACATGAAAATGTGACATCAGAAGCGAACAGCCAATCACATGCCTTGAAACATACTGTAGTCATAAACTGTAATTCACTTCTCACGAGAGAATCAGCGAGATTTAATTCTCTTTTCTATCGAAGATCAAAAGATTGAAGAATATGAAGTACGTAAATGCATTTACACAGCAATAAGGAAATACCTTGCTATGTCAGTGCAAGTGATAACTGTGAAATGTGTTTGTATAGTTGATCATATATGAGATTCAAACTTAAAACTTTGTTTATTGATTCTAAAGTGTATTTATATTAGGCTACATATTATGTAAAAATATAAATTTTTAATTTAATTTGGAGGAAGAGAAACTGGGGGAGTTACTGTGTCAGACATGTGACACTTTGCTCACAGCTGATTGGTCCAAATTAGGTTTGATATCTCTTACCCAGAACATATCCTGCCCCGGAGCAGGTCAAGTAGGGCTCAGTGCATCCTGCGGTGGACATCCAACCCCGCCCACATCCAAATGTGACAACAGAAGCCAAGCCCGTGTCCAATCTCCATTCTGCCCCGGAAACCTGGTAAAAAGTGAAAAAAAAGTAAAAAGTGCGTTTTACCCGAAGTTGAACATTTTTCAACTCTTGGCGACCTGTTGAAAAAACGCTCAGCTCCTCGTTACGCTCATTGCGTTTTAAAAACGCGGCACTCCCATTGAAAACACACGCCAGTCGTGTGAAAAAAACGCTTTGGTGGACACACGGCCTTAGGGATCAGTGTTTGGTGTAGGCAATCAGTACTGTGATTGACATGACCAATAAAATCTTAAGAATTGGCTGCAGCAGAGTTTCCACTGAACTGGTTTGAGTAATAAAAAAAAAATCGCGCTCATGAGAATGTGATGTATTTGCACATGGGCATGTCTTCTGATGTCACACCTGGATGTGGGCTGGGTTTGATATCCACTGCAGGCTGCAGCGAGACGCTTCTCGAGCAGGTTAGTGTTGATGAACAATGCTAAAATCTGAGCCACTTTCATGGTGCCTAAACCCAGGGTTGGCGCAAACTAAACTGAAACATACCTGGCTATCCACCTAAACCTGCCCCAGGTGATAAAATTAGGTTGATTACATAAGGAATATTCCTTTAATGGGCTGGGTGATTTCTTTTTATTTGCATTGTCCATTTTCCCCCTCTCATTTCCTTCAATTCTTTATTTACTTATTTATTTTCTATCTGTCTATTTCTGTACTATAAATACTTTATAGGCAGTGGCAATACTGTAAATATCAACAATCATGCCAGGTTCTCAATCGGATTCAAAAATATCTTGCACGCTGTGTGATACATTGTATGATTTGTAAACATACCTTCTGTGTTGCAGTAATGAGCTCTGTTGAAAATGCATTTGCTGTGTTCAACATTTCCCGCAGATGTTCTAAGCTTTTCAAGGAATAATGGAGATGAATAATATTCATACATGAACACGCAAATCCATGAATGCATAAATAAAAGCAACGGCAAACAAGCTGTTTTAATTGGCTCTTCTCAGTTTACATAAGCTGAAGCTGTGACCCTGTCCATATGCCCCCCAGCATTTCTTCAAGCTCAGAGGAAAGTGTGAGCCATGGGTAACGTCCTCTTATTTACCTCTCCATTAGACAGGCCGCTAAAGAAATTCACACATCCTTCGTTCTTATTGGTCATCCCTCGCTCTGCATATTGATGTGGATTATGAGTCTACAGAGCTACTGACCCGCTCGGCTGTTTTGACGGACAGCTGCGTGTGGGTGGTTGGTTTGTGGAGATAGACCCAGAGCTTGTTGGGTAGACTGGCACTTTGACTGCTTATACATATTTTATATTGCTCAGATCCAACCATTGGCATATCTACAGTGGACAGTGAACGGATCCCTGGCTGCTTTGTATTTGCACAATGCGATTGATTAATAAATAAACGGCAAGAAACTTTCCCCTCTCTCGCACTTCACATTCCTCTTTACTCCGTGGTTACGTGGACAGCATAGGATGAGAGTTTTTGAGTACTGAGAGCAAAAGAAACAAAAGTTATCTTGACTGATTGGAGCTAACAGCAAGAGCTATAGGAGAAGGTGTTACAAACGCTTTTTAGCACATGCAGGCTGAAGAAAAAAGAAGATATTTATCCTAGGTGTATAAATATTGTATTTTCATGATTTTTCGAATCAGATCTTGGCACCAGAAAATCATAGAGACTTGAGGGTGGGCTCTTTTGACTTGGGCCTGTAAGCAACCATCCAGGGTTTCCCAAAAGCACTGTAAGCCTAAGTTGATCGTAGAGACCATTTGTGGCAATTGTATACGATCAACTCTTGCAATGCTTTTGGGAAACGCAGCCCAGAACATCTTATCACACCCTACACTGGAAACAAATAAGTGTCAGCATTTTTCTTTTTATACATTACAAATATCCAAACATTCTTAAATAAAGATGCATTTACTTGAGAAGATATTAAGATATTTTCAAAAAAAAAAAAAAACTGAATCAAGACTTAACAAATTGTTATTTTGGTTCTCAAATAAATGTACATGTATCTTAATTTAAGAATGTTTTGTGCTGGAAAACAAGACAAAAATACAAAATAATGAAATCATTTTATTTATTTATTTAAATTATTTTTTGCAGTCAAACCACCCGGAACACCTTTGTACACCTCTGGTACAGAGTGCATATGTTTGTTTACATATGTTTATTATTCTTTAAATCAAAGATATGTTTCCTCTCCCAGACCTTGCCGAAAATACTTTACTTCTCTGGCTCTTCAGTCCCTTTGCTTTGGCAATGAATGGCTATTAAAGCACCCCTATTATACTTTTTTAAAGGTTCCTGTTTTGTTTTGGGGGTTTCCTAGGTTTACATGCACTTTAAAAAAAAATGTTATTAGAGTCTAAAAATGGTTTGTTCGAAGATTCAGTCAAACCAATCCTTTCAAATAGCCTGCTCTGCTCTGATTGGTCAGACAGCCAAGTCTGTTGTTGTTGGTCTACCGCTTACAGCACGTGTCGGAAACAAAAAGCCTATTACAATATCTGAATTTCTACTCTGGAGACTCAGTCAGCATTTGATACACAGACCTTTTACACTCACAAAATGCTATATTACTCATGAAATGTACTTTTCGAAAAAGCATAATAGAAGCTAATTTATCCTTGTGTACTGAAACTGTCTTCAAGTTCACATTTTTGCAAAGTCTGAAATCCTTTCATTATTTATTTTTTAAATGGTGACCCATTTCCATTTATCATGAGAGATCTCTACATATTCAGAGTCTGTTAGTGAATATAAAGAGATATGTGTACTTTTGACTGTGTACAATTTAACCTGACTCTCTTAACACACATTCGCGAAAGGCAAATTAATAATAGACAATATCAAAAATGAAACGGATGCACATTAGCGCTTTCCTCCCAATCTCTGGGACTATATTTTGGCGGAATGCAGAGCATTTAACCGGGGTGCTCCACAGCCGTGTGTACATGCGTTTAGCCGCTACGTGTGTTTGCCTTTTGAGGGAACTCAGTGCTGCATCATAGCGTTGATGCTTTGGGAACGCCCCCAGGCATGACCTGCGTCTGAAGCATGTGTGGAAACACGCCAATTGATTGGCAGATGGCATCCCTATGGCGTCACATGGAGCCACCTTGAGTATAAAGGCTAGACAGACAGCAACAGACACTTCGTCTGGTTGTCACACCAGTGTGTTACCCCTGTTGGAGTCTGACAGAGCTTGTTTTCGCAGATTGAACACACTGAATCAGATTTAGAATGTCTGAGAAGTGACATGCTGTAATCTGGTGACTGTCGGAGCAGTGTAAATTGACCTTAAAAGGGTGCTTACCTTAGACGTCATCAGCTCTTTTGTCTTCTCTAAGTGGGAGGAGCACGTTCAGATAATTGACCTAATCGAAACAGGAGGAGCGCATCCAGTTAATCAACTCAATAAACGAGACAAGAGGTATTTACTGCAGACTTACCTCTGTTCTATGACAGTTTTCCAGCATCCTTCTAGCATCCCTCCACTACCCCATCTCCTCACTTCTAACTATTCCTATCCCAACCTGGGAGGGGGGGGGAGTTCTCTGGGTACGGGCCAAATTCCGGGCTCAGAGCCCTCCCCTCGGGCAGCATGCCAAATACGCATTACCTTTACTCTATATGTAAGTTTGAACTCTTGAAATTCTTTTTTAGAGGGATCAGAATCGAGCATCTCGAGAATCTCATTGTCACGTCAGCTGAACACTGTCTGATGAAATTATGTGTGTGTTTCTGAAGGAGATCAATTGATCAGGTAGCCAAAACAGTTCGGCACGATAAAGGCCCAGATCCAGAAGGCCAGTACTTCTGTACTTCTGTACCAGCTTACACCAGTACTGGTCTTGTTTGCTAAATTAAAAAATATATATACTTGCACTTATGCTTATACAGAATAAAAAAAAAATGTTTTCAGTACAACCTCTAAAATGTGTATTAAAGATTTCTTCCAATTTTTATATAAAACAGAGCTTTAAATAGTTTGTTTTTCCAGAAAATGACATTGGTGCCTTAAAATCCTTAAAGGGGTCATCGGATGCTGTTGGAGTGTTGGTAAGTTGGTATGATTCTTTAGGGTCTTCATGTAAAGTGTGTAACATACTTTGGTTAAAATTCCCCAATGGTTGTGTAAAACAACACCCTTTTTACTTCCTCAAAAACAGCTCTGTTCACAGCGACCCGTTTCGGTGCATGTCTCTTTAAATGATAATGGGCAACTCTCTTCCGTGGGGTGTTTCGACACAAGACAAGTAAAGAGCTGCCTTGGCAGAGAAAATACAAATGGCTGAGGGCAGAAATATGCGAATACGGGACAGTCCGTCATTGGCCGTGGGCGGAGCATGAGCAATATGACTTCATAGATAAAAGCACTTCAGGATTAAAAAAAAGGAGTGAATGGATGTTTTTCATTGTATGGTGGTTGTGTCCACACACTGCAAAGACACATTTATATGCAAACTTTTGCATCCGATGACCCCTTTAAGAAGGCATCTACTTCCAACAACAACAAAAAAATGTTTATAGTGTCCTTGTTAAGCCTACATTTTTACAGTTCCACCTGATTTGTCCACCTGATTTGTCCACCTGACATGTGCAATGTCCAGTCTACATTTTTCAGGTTCCACCAGACCAAGTGCTGAGGTGTCCATGAGCAAGACACCTAACCCCAGCTGCTCCCGACGAGCTGGATGGCGCCTTGCATGGCTGACACCGCCGTCGGTGTATGAATGAGTGAGTGAATGGGTGAATGTGAGGCAAAATGTAAAGCGCTTTGGTGGCCATAGTGTCCGTGAAAGCGCTATATGCATGTACTTAATGCATGTCAACTAAATATGTCAACTTTACATTGATTAAGGGTTTGACCCTTACACCCTGGCATCCCCATCTACTAGTCTACCCCATAACATAGGCTACATATGTGCTCCTTCCCATATCATTACTGTCGATTGCCATATAATTTTCATATATATATTTATATTGCTAATAGATTGCTTCAGTGGTGGGAAAACAAGCATGTCATATTCTGGCTACAGATGAAGCAAAAATAACCGTTTATTAATTTATTCGAAAAATAAGACACTTCACATTGGTTAGTTTAGTACTGTAGCTGGTGTCCTGCAGAGTGTAGCTCCAACCAGCTCCAAAACACCTGCCTGGAAGTTTTTAGTAATCCTGGAGACTTTGATTACATCAGGTGAGTTTAATAGGGTTGGAGCTAAATTCTAGCACCATGCCAGCCAACTGATGCTAGCTTCATTATATATAAACATTACTTCAATGTGTAGAACGGTTTAATAAAATTATATTATATGTTAGATTATCAAAGGTTTACTCACCACGGTAGCAAGACGTTCTTCTGGCCTTCTGGCAGTAAGCAGCACAAAAATCCCACCAGGTGTTGTCCCTGGATGTCGCAGCTTATTTCATTATATCATTCATTTACTAATTTAGTTAAGAAAAAAGAGAATGTGGGAAAAAAGGAACACATTTTTATAGGAATAAAAACAAAAAAGATCACAAATAAACATCAACATTGACAGGAAAAGGTTTTTATGTTTAAGTTTGAGGGTCACAGCTACATACAATTTACCACATTTTAAAAGGAGACCCACCCCCAGCACTCAACCTTACCTGGCCAGGGTCTGTATGGCCATATCCCACCCAAAATCAGACCAGCCCTTTTGATCCGTAATGTGGCTTAATATGTGCAAATCAGGCCAAATCCGTACATCCAAAGCCTAGCCAAATATGGCAAATATTACTGGGCCAGAGCTGACTCAATTTTGGCACTTTCTGCTAGAACACGATCGAGTGAGCCGACACACAGCCGCAATTGACCCGATTGCGCTGGCTACCTGGGTGTTTTTGTCTAGTATGCTGACACCGGCATTAATCTTTTAGAGCAAAATTTCAAGACACTGAAAAAAACCTCTAAAAAGAAACTAATACAAGTAGGCTATCATTCCACGTTCCTGAATCTGTCCTGCAGAACCTAAAGGGGTCTTGGGTACAGACTGTGAAACGACCAGTTCAAACGAAATTCTGTACGTCCTGAGTGCAGTTATCCTGACTTAGTGTGCTCAAACACACTCTCACTCTCAAATATTTATGCTCCAACTGTATGAATTTTCAATAAAATGTCACTCATCGTGCATTAATCAAACACTCTTTAGCACAACCCCAACCAGTTAACCCAGTGCCGAGAAGAGCACTTAAAGTGAATAATTTGGAATCCTCTAGTTAACAAAGTTTTTATGCAAGTATTAATCTGACATGGTTTCAACCCTATATAATGAGACAACACAACTATTTTACCGGTTAATTAATCTGAAAATGTGTAAGATTTTATTTGCATGAAAATGTAAGATTACCCTGACATGGTTCTATATTGCAAAATGCTCTTTTTAAAAGTGTGCTTAAAACTTGTCATGTATACTCTTCAAGTGCAGTATAGATCTTTGTTTCACTCCTTCTCACACTCGTGACCCTGAAAAGACGTGCTCAGCGTGTGCAGACTATCTAGTGGACTTTGGTCACTCATAGGTGCGCTGTTGTACGCATACGGACACAAAAAATGGTCTGCACAAGTACGGATGTCCATGGATCCCGCCAAAAAATGCCGCCAAAGTATACTTTGGGATTTAAGTGGCTTTTTTATTTATTATCGCAAATTATATTATCTACAGTATATACTGCAGATAGGCTATAGTGTACAGTTTTTTTAAAAATGATCATTTTAAATTTGAAGTACAATACACATGTAATACAATTAAGAGCACTTTTTTTCACAAGGACAATTTGGCCGAATTCATGTCAAATCAGCAGATTGTCTGAAAAGTGAAATGCTGGAGTTAGCCAGAACTGATGAAAAACATGTACAGATGTAGCTATAATTCACTAGCTTGCATGGGAAGTCAAAAATTGGTATGGGTTTCCATAAGCTTCGGTTTTCACTCATTGACCAAAAGCAGTATATTATATGCAATGTTTGGCTAGCAGCCATCTCTTCTGTGTTTACCCAATGAAGCTTAGCAGAGCTGAACATATCCAGTACCTGGTTATTGGGAAAACTATAAGGTTGCTGCTCACTCTGTGGTCATTAAACGAGTATAGGCCTCTATCACTCATGGCCTCTAAACAAGCCCCCTTCTATGAACTGGCTGCGTCATTCTGTCCCTCTCTACTGGCAGTTGGTGTGTGCTGCATGACTGCCATTGTATCATCCAGGTGGAAGCTGCTCACCCACTCTCTATAAAATGCTGTAGTGTTAGGATGACAGGTCTTTTTCTAAAATTCGTACATTTACGTATGAATCGTATTGTACAAATTCATACAAAATCTTAAAATAGTTAGTAGAGATGCACCGATACTAAATTTCTCAGCCGATTTTTTTAGAGTGATATTGGCCTATACCAATACTGATAGTTTGGTGACTCTGCCTTTTGTGCCTTCTTTTAAATTAATAGTAAATAATTCCACAATTCTGAAAGACATTCAAATAAAAACTTTATTCTCTCCATTTCAACAAGTTGTTTCACAGTAACTGGTCTCATAAACAGAAAACCCTTTACTCAAATTAACATTAAAACTAACTAAAATCTGAAGATAAATTAAGATTGAATGTTATTAATCCATATTAACATTGAGTGACTTCTTAAAAAAAATTAAAAACTCCTGTTAGGCTCACATTCACTCACCACAAACAAAAGCATTGAACGTCAAACTGATAATAATGTAAACTTTTTTGATGATATTGACTCATATTAACAGGATTTCACTAGTTCACACTTACATATAATTAGATAAAGTAAAAGATATGCGTATTTGACGTGCTGTCCGAGAGGAGGGCGGCTCCGAGCTCTGGGTTTGGCCAGAACCCAGAGAACTCCCCCCATCCCAGGTTTGGGATAGGACTAGTAAGTGAGGAGATGGGGTGGTGGAGGGATGCTGGAAAACTGTCATAGAACAGCAGTAAAATCAGCTGTATACATACCTCCTAATGTTAATTGAGTTGACTGAATGAGCTCCTCTCATGACAATTAGATTAATTATCTGAACGTGCTTCTCCCAAACTTTGTTAATAAAACATATCAAAAAGAATCATGTTCTGCTCACAAAGCATTTCCCTCAAATAAGTGTCTGGGATAAATCTTTCACAAACAAGCATTTCTGCTTTATCATTGAACATCAAACTGGTCATTTTTAATATAAATGTCTTTGATGATTTTAACTCATACTAACATTAACTCTCAAATAAGTGTGTGTGGGGTAAATGTTTCACAAACAAAATCATTTCTGCATCATCGAGCATTAAAGAGAGGCGCTTTTGACACTAAGTGACATGGCACCTGACGCACAGAAGCCAGTGGGATAGTGGGAATAGTGTCACTAACATTGTCGTGAGACACTGACACTAACACTGAGTTGTCATTGTATGTTGTGACACCTCCAGTAGTGACTGACAGATGAGTTGAGCAGCTTTACTGACAAAAATAACCTCTGGTATTACAAAGCATTCAGTGGCACATGCCACTCAAATACAGATGTGCCACAAACTGACAATATGTTTTTATATAATATATATATCGTCTGCCTCTCCCATTGTAATCAGCACCACCCCGTCCCTTAATTCGCCAGGTTCCCGACTGGAGTGGGTGTGATTGGAGAGGAGGGGCGCTGAAGTGGAGAATTGGCAGTGTGTGATGAGGCACACCTGACAAGAATGAAGCCTCATCACCGCTGCTGTTAAATGTTGAGCGCGCCTCTCCTCGAGAGACCGTTCTCTTTCCTGTGCATGCACACTAGTGTCCTCGTGGGTCAAAGAAGGGAGCGCGGAGGGATTCCACGGTCCGAACGGAGAACACGTGTGACGCCGCTGACGGGCTAGGATGCCGGGTCGTTATTCCCCTCCGTTGTCGGGGCCTATAGGACTAGCCGCGATGCCGAAACCGCCACAGCCTCGTGCCTCAGACCAAGGAGAGAGAGAAGCGCGTGCGACTGCCGGACACCGCCCCCTTACCTGGACCAATCTCTTCACTACCCTTCCTTCACGATTCCCTGGCACGATGAGGACACTAGATCCCTTTTTATTTTAACACCTTATTTCCCCATTTTTGGACATTTTATGTTTATTTTATTTAATAAATGCCTCTCCGAGGCTTGACACCACTCCCACTGTGTCTGTCGTTTACTCCTCCCGCCACAATATATAACCTACTTTTATGCGTGTGGAATTAAAGTAGCCATGTAAATAGTCTAATAGTAGACTTAAAGCTGCATTCGGCAAGTCTGGCAGATTGAGGGGACTTTTGTAAACAAATTTCTCATGCCCCTCCCCCACTACCACCGAGTACCCTCCCATCGAGTTTGCGAGCTCGTCAGTGTGTGTGCACTTTTTTTATCTCCGCCATCACACTTCGTACAATCCAACAAACCTGCGAACTTCAGGCGTTTGCATGTTATATTGTAACGTGCGCGAGGGGGGATCTGTGGCGTGTGCACGAACTGTGATTGACAGTCAGATCTCACACAGCCCTGCGCTGATTGGACCAGAAGAACCGGGAGCGGTGGATTTTTGCAAAACAAATAACAGGCTCTAGGCGGAGGCAGAAGCGCAGGTTTTTTCTAAAACCAGCTGATTTATGTTGTTCTGTCGGAGCCTAGTGTCGGATTCAGTGATTGTGATCAAAAAATCTTGCCGACTTCAGCTTTAAATAGTCTTGGCATGTTGGTTTCTAAGGTGTGAAGTAATGAAATTAGTTTTGTTAAAAGTTCCACCTTAAAAGACCAGTGCCAGGGTGCGGTTCAATGGCGCAGTCATAAGGTCTATGGGGTGGAAGAGAAGCAGCGTGTTCCTTGCTGAACACTTCACAGAGATCTGAAAACTCCTGGGGGACACAGGATGACTCGGGAGAGGCAGCAAGATCACTGGAAGCCACTTGTCTCAGCCCAGAAATAGCCAGCATCTCTGTGGATGGGACTGATGACTCAGGTAGTGTAGGTACGGTTGTCTGTGGCTCAGGAGAATGACAGAGAGACAAGCCAGACACACAGCAGTTAGGCCCCCAACTCACTTATCTGGATTAAAAAGAACTGTATAAATTCTCTATGAGATCCCTCTTAAAAGTGGAGGAATGTGGCGTACTGGCTTTTCCCACCAGTTCAGGGCAGTTGGCTCGGAAGTGACCTGACTCACCGCAAAACAGGCATCACTTATCTCTCATCCGTCTCTCCCTCTCCACCTGTGACAACCGGGTTCTCCCCAGCTGCATTGGCTCCTCAGAACACCCAATCAGTGAGGAAGGCTCCATAGAACCAGTGGAGGTGTTAAACTCGGGCAGTCGAGTCTGATGAACCTCTGCTCCACAACAGGGTGGTGGAATACTTTCCTCATTTCTGATATAAAGAGGTCGCTGCTGGTCGTGAGAGGAGACTTCCGCTCCCAGAGAGCTGTAGCCCAATCTAGCGCCTTCCTACGAGAAGGGTAGTCATATATGCCACTCTGCTGCTCCCGTTAGGGAAACTGTTAGGCTGCAATTGGGAGGCAAGAGTACACTGTGTTATAAATCCTCAACACCTCTCTGGGTTCCCATCATACCTCTCAGGGGCTGGAAGTCTAGGCTCGAGTAGGAGACATAATGGTGGACCTGGCTGAGGGGTACCTTGAGACTGGGCTGGTAGGACTGGATCAGCTTGAGATATGGACTGGGTTGGTGGGACTGGAGAGGCTTGAGATGTAGACTGATGTCTTAGACGCATGATAATCTCAGTTAGAATCTGTTCATGCTTGTTAATGACCTAAGCCTGGCTAGAGAGCTCAGAGAGGATGCTTTCCACGTTGGAGGGAGGAGTATGTTCTTCTACTGGGTCTACTTCCATGGTTCAGTCTTCCTGTCACAATTGACTTACATAAAGTGTCGAAGGTGGGTCTTGAATCCGGATCTCCGAGTCAGAGAAAGCTACTTTTCTACCTCTGGTCTATTGGGAAAGACAGTTTGTAGAAGACCCATGTGCAGAAGCAAAAGCAAACTAGGAGGCTCAGATAACTCAACAGCATGCAGTCTTTACTTGATCTCAGTTCTTAAATACAAACAAAAGAGCAGTCATAGCTTTACAAAACAAAACATAAAGTACAGTAAACCCGATGGCAACAGAGACGCAACACTTACCTCTTCTAGAACTCAGAAAATCCATAGAGGGTAGGCTCAAGACTGAACACAGCTCAATGACACTGCCAAATTAAATGGGGCAAAATACAGGTGGAACACATTAACTTCATGAGCAGTCCTAACTACAGAGTTCACAGCAGGTGGTGCCGCCTAGTGGCTTGGAGAGTGATTGCAAGAGGGATCAGACAGTGCTCCCTAGTGGCTTGGAGAGTCTTACATTGTGGTAATCAACGTGCTACAAGAGCACTTAGAATCAAGAGAGCATAGTTTATGGATGAAAACTTTTGATTACTAACTAATAATTGTAACTTCTAACTACACCACTGTCAGTAATATGCCTATAATTTAAATCAGAAGATGCAACTGATTTGTCCACCTCGGTCTGTGAGCACTATAGGATACAAATTGAAGATCCTAATGATGAGACGCACCATATTAAATTACTGCACCAACTCAGTGCTTTATTAATTAGCGTCAAGGGACTAAATGCTCTCAGTGTACAGAGGTTGAGTAAGTGTTTAACGCCACTGAACAACAGTGGATTGTGGCTGTATGTGAACAGTGGTGAGATGTGGGTGGAGCTGCATGAGGTGAGGCCTTTGGCTGCTGTCACAGACACATCAGAGCACAACATCAATCAAGTCTTTCATTAGAGGCTGTCTAGGTCTCTCTGTGCCTCCATCAGCAGATGAGTCCTCCATTATTGATCAAACCAAATACATGCAGCAGGCCAGCTACCACTATTTCTCCCAGCTTGGAAGTTTACAAGCCTTCTCCAGAGCAAGAGGTTTTCTTCCTCAAAGATGCAGAATCGACTAAAAATAAATTAATTAATTGCAAACGAATCTGCGCAAATAGGCCAGAATATAGGAATATTAAAAAAGAATATAGGGTTGAAAATACAGTTGAATATACTGTTGAAACTGACTTGCATTTCAAGTGCATTTGTTTTTACAAATGGAGGGATGAGTTAGAATTATTGAACGTGTTAACTGATAGAATTTAAGAGACATCAGAAATTAAATATCGTTCACAAAACAAGAAATAAAGTCTCCCTGTAAGATTTTGCAATTTGATATAAAGATAGTCGCAAATACAACAAACAAAGTCACACTGCGAGAAATAGTCACATTGTGAGATATAATGTTCAACATACAAGAAACCTTCACATCACTGGCACCCATGGAAAATATGATCAAAGATGGCTGTAAAAACAAATCTGCATTGTTTATCCTTTTGATGGTTCTTTTTAAAAAATCCAAAAAATCAAACCTTTCATTGAAGTAAAAAAAATTTGATTGGGGGGAAAAATCACTGTGGCGAGCAGGACGAGGCCGAGGGCCGTGGGGGAACGGCGCGAGGCCAGTGGCGTGACTGAAGACTGATGCGCGATGCACCGGTCTCGTATCTCTCACGGAGGAGCGACGACAGTGGAGATCGAGAGGGGACAGGCCTGAGTTTATGTTGTGTTTTTGTTTTATTATACAGTATGTGACAGCAGCCCTTCACGATGATATTTTACTTTAGTTTTGTTGTTGATTTATTTTATTATTAAAGTCTTTGAATGTTAGCCGGTTCCCGCTTCCTTCTTCCCACAATATCTAACCTTGTTAAAATCACATAATGAAATAAATGTTTTTCTCTAAAACACGTTTATTGGCACAATGATTATTGGCAAAATATATAGGGAAATATCTCTGAAGTATATTCCAATTAATATTTACATTTTTTAGCACACCATGATGACTAGGAACATGAAATTGTCCAGCTATGACGTCTATGCTATACCAGCTATGACTATGTTGAGTATAAATATGAGGAAACACAAAGGCCAAATTCCATTAATCATCCATCATCACAATGAGTAAAACCAAAGAATATAGTTCTGATGTGCAGAAAGAGATTGTTGAGCTTCACAAAATAGAAAGTGACAGCAAGAAAATAGCTAAAGCATTGAAAATTCCCATTTCCACCATCAGGGCAATAATAATGTTGTGGGCCTATTTTTATGCTGGACGTCCTGGACATTTTGTACAGATACATGGTATCATGGATTTTAGCAAATACCAACAGATAAAAAAAAAAGAAAAACTGACGGCCTCTAATAGAAATCTTATAATGGGCAATGGTTGGAACTTCCATCAGGACAACGATCCAAAACAAACATCAAAATCATCACAAATATGAGTCACTGAGCACTAAATGAAGCTTCTGCCATGACCATCCCAGTCCCTGACCTGAACCCTATAGAAAATTAGTGTGATGAACTGAAGAGAAGAAGCACCAACATGGATCCAGGAATCTGAAGGATCTGGAGAGATTCTGTAAGGAGGAAAAGTCTCGGATCTCTTGTCAGGTGTTCTTCAAACTCATCAGGCATTATAGGAGAAAACTCAGAGCTGTTATCTTGGCAAAAGGAGGTTGCAAAAAGTATTTAATAAAAGGATGCCAATAATTGTGGCCAACATGTTATTGAGAAATTAAAGCATTTATTTCATTAATGTGATTTTCCTCCACTTTCAATTATTTTACTTCAAAGAAAGGTTAGATTTTTGCTTCTTTTTTTTAATGAATGATCAAAGGGATAAACAACACAGATTTATTTTTACAGCCATCTTTTATATTTGCCAGGGGTGCCAATAATTCTGACTACAACTAGTCGCAAATACAAGAAATAGTCACATCACAAGATACAGTCTTGCATTATAGTGTTGCAAATACAAGAAATAGTCACTTCTTATCTTGGCTATTTACACGTCTTAAAGGGATAGTTCAGCATTTAGCATTAAGCTTTGTATCAGTAGAAACCCTGTAGTATTTTCGAATTACCGTGCTTCCCTCCCTCATATCCCCCTGAGAGGAGAGATTTATGTATTTTTTGTCTTGAAAAAAAAAAGTTTGTCCAGAGGCTAGAGACTACAGCCAGTAGAAGGCGCTAGTTCTGCATGTTTTCAACCCGCCCATAGAGGAGGATCTCACTCACAGAATATACAAATAGTTTCAGCCATCTTTTATTTGGAAGCTAAGCTAACAGGCTCTTATTCTGTGGAGAAAGCTGAGTTGTAGGGGTTACCATACATCCCTTTTCCCGGACATGTCCGGCCATCGAGATCCTCGTAGGGCAGCGAAGCAAGTGCATTCTGGGAGTTGTTGTCTTTCATCCACATGAGCCAAACATTTATTTTCTGGCTTTTCTCAGTCTAGAAGGCTCCAAATTTATAATTTCACATTTCTACTACCTAAATGACCCATTTTAAATACACATTCATCTTTCCAGAGGTGAAGTATCCCTTTAAGAACAGAATCATATTTTACTGTTTACTGCATACAGAACAGTCTGCACTGTAACTGATGATATTTGCAATAGTGTAGAGGCGAACGTTTAGGATGACATGCTCCGGTCTTCAAAAGGTTTAGAGTAATGCAGGCAGACAGGAATAATGCATTTAACTTATTTTATTGTCAATGAATTTCAGTCCTCTCAGTGTGTCTGTTTTGGATCTTATAATAATATGTGATATTGAACACATAATGCAATGACATACATTTCACACAGCAAAATGCTATGCTGTATATGAGTAAAAAACAGGTTTCAAGTTCCTTTGCCACACTGGAAATAGAAAGTCACGTGCATTGCATTATGGGATACGGTTTCCCACACAGTGTACTCGGGTTGTATACTCACATTTTCTATATATTCTATGCATGCAGAAAATGTTCATACAGTGAACAGCATACATTGCACGAACAGTACAATTCAATAGCGTACTATTATGAACATAGTATATTTTTCTAAAACTAAAAGGTGAATTTCGAGGGGTCCTTCTATTTTTTATTTCTAAACCTGTCCTTGCAACTCTGCAAATATTTAGTTTGAGTGAAAAGTCTACAGATGAACATATATTTTCCAGGATAAGACTAAGGATTTTTTTAAGGATAATTTGCTTCCTCATGGAGTATAAATGAGGTGTTGTTGCTGACATTAAACATTAAATTAACATTAACATTAAAACTTGAATAACAGGAAAGCAAAGGTAAAAAAGTGAAAGTGGTATTCATTATCTAATGTCTCCTTAACTTCCAAGAAGGCATAATGAGGAATTGAAGAGCACTTTGGGGGAAAGGCATAGGTGCTAAACGAAACTGTGGATGTTATTTAGAATAATGAGAATAATTACAGTTATATTTAATACATGCTTATTTCAACTGCTTTTTACAATATAAAATGTTTGAATATAAAATTCACTAGTGATCAGTTATGCATAGACTGTAAAAAGTGGTAGCCTGCAATTACCTTAAATAGCTATTTCTAGTGATGTTAAATATAATTTTTGACATGATTAGTTCATTTAGATATGACCCATTTTCCACTAGAATATATTACATTTTAATTTTGTCTTAAAAAAACTGACTAAAAAACAAAAGCCAAGAGCAAAAAAGAACAAGTGTGTTCACATTGTGTAAAAATGCCTTAAAGCTTTAAAGGAAGTTAATTGTTGCTGAAAGCATCTTAACATTATAGAAAAGGGAATTGCTGTCACCTAGTGGTGACTCAAGAACATTAATATATGATATGACTTTATAATGTAATGTGCATAGTGATGTGTAAAATATAATTGTAAGCTAAGTGATCCACATTTGCATCCATGTTCAGAATAAAAAGTTCAAAATTCAACCTGAAATATTAATTGAAAGACAATAGTTAGAATCACGTGTTGACAAATCATGCTGTGGACATTTTTAAAATACTACCATACGCAATATAAGTGTACTTACATGACATCCAGAAAACTATCGTTTATTTACTGTGTTCAAAGAACATGAAGTCCTACAAGAGAAGAACAATATCAGATTATTCACTATGCTGAAACACACAGAGCCTATAGAGGAAGTTTAGAAAACTGGTCTAACAAGAGACATGGCGATATGCGATAATGCCTTATTTTTGCTTACTATGAGAAAACATGCTCCGAAAAGAACAGCTTTAATCTTCACATCCAGATCCACAGGAAAGGAGATTCCAAAATTGTCTGCGTCAGTGAAAGCTTCTCTCACCATCCCGGTCCACTGTTTAGAGATTCTGCCCACCTTTGTTGACTCATCCATTGACAAAACCTGTTTAGATGCGAATGAATAACTATTTATGATCATGCGAAATGGTGCAAGAACATGCTAACAATATTTCGGTCTTATAAGGTTCATACTTCAAAGTTCACATCAGAGCAGCATTTGCAGACGCAGAACGGCCCGACGATCTTCAGAACTGCTTCTCTTTTCTCATTCTGTATGGTAAACTTGGGAATATATGGATGCCAATTCTGGATCACGTATCCAATCGGGTTGCCTGGTGGAGACTGGATTTCAAGCTATGGGGCAAAAGACACATCAGCAGCAGTTTAGGCAAAACTATACTTAAAATATAGTAGATCTTATTAGTCACAACTAATAAGTGGCGTTTAAGCCGTCCATTCAAGCTCAGACATGACAATTGATGGCGGCATTGCATTGGCCTAGGAAATGTTCCTTTTTGTTTTATGTAATATTATTCGATGCTCTGCCATCTGTATTTGCTCAGTAGCTGTAGTAGCGACAGGTTTGTTTTCGGTCCGACAAATACTTGAATGGGCCGCATATGTTTTTGTTCTAGCTGGAGATACTTCACGTTACATCAGCCCCTTTTGTTACTTCTGATGCCCCCTCATCAGTGCTCCACTGGAGCTATCTTTGCCCTGATTGTATTCTATTTTATTAAATTTTTCACATAAATTTTGAAATAAATAAATTTCATTTAGCAAGGATGTATTCAAACATTCAATTGATAAATAGTGACAGTAAAGACATTTATAATGTTACAGAAAAAAACAATCAGTAATAAAATATACTCTTCTGAATTAAGCAGCACAACATTAAAAATAAATTATAAATAAGAAATGTTTATTGAGCAGCAAATCAGCATATCAGAATGATTTCTGAAGGATCATGTGACACTGAAGACTGGAGTAATGCTGAAATTATGCTTTTGACATCACAGGAATAAATTACATTTTACAATATATTAAAATAGAAAGTTATTTTCAATTATAATAATATCTGACACTATTGCTGTTTACACACATATATATATATATATATATATATATATATATATATATATATATATATATATTAATTAATATAGCCTTGGTGAGCATAAGAGACTTTAAAAAAAAAAAATGAATCTTGCCGAACCCAAACTTTTGAACTGTAGATTGTAAACAGGTTTTATCTAAAACATCTTTTTTTTCTAGAGGAAATAGCACAATGACACTAGTTCATGATTCACTGCTTCTCTGGTTACAGTCTTTAACCAACCAGCCTATATCTGACATTCAAATCAAAGGTTTTGAAACCTGAATAAACAAGTTATTTTAAGTGCCCCTATTATGCTTTAAATAGCTTTGGAGTCTCGTACAACAGTTTGGAGTCTCGTACAACAGGTTTACATCAAAATGTCAAAAAACTGTTTCATTTTCTCATAATATACATTTGCACATCACCACATTTTCAATGATTCTCAAACGACTCGTCTATAGATCTCTCTAAATCGTCTCAGGTTACGAATGTAACCATAGTTCCCTGAGAAAGGGAACGAGACGATGCGTCGATAATGCTTTGGAAACGCCCCCGGTGTGAATGCGTCTGAAGCATCTATGTCAACTTAATCCAATGGAAAGAATGAGTCACGGGTGGGTGACGTCATGACCAGGAAGAGATGGCTCAGTGGCTACAAGGGCTGCCATAGACCGCCCGATTGCTCTGGCGGTCTCCTTAGTAGCCCTGAGAGATAAATCTGTGGCCCGACGAAGTTCTCGAACCTCATCGGGACCAACTCCCTCACTTTTGTCCAAATCCCCCAGCAGATCAGCCCGATATGCCTGGAGCAATGCCATAGTGTGCAGACACGCTCCAGCCTGACCTGCTGCCGTATATTCTTTGCCCACTTGTGTTGAAGTTGTTTTTAATGGCTTAGTGGGCAAAGCCGAGGTCTTCAGAGACGATGCTGAACCGGGTGACAGATAGCTCGCGAGCATCTGTTCAGCCCGGGGCATCGACTCATAACCATACTCTCTCAGCCCTCTAATCCCCGAATAAATATGTACCTGAGGACTAAAATGCAGAGAAGAATAAGGCTTATCCCATGATCTGGACAGCTCACTGTGCAGATCAGGAAAAAAAATTCGGACGAGCGCCCCTTTTCTCGGCTGGCCATTCAATGTGTAATTTATCAACAGCACGAGTTATCACTTCCACCAGCTCCTCATATGCTGGAGAAGAGGATGGCGAGTCCCCTTCCCCAGTGATTGTGTCACTGCCAATGCTTAGCACATCTACCTCCTCAGAGCTAGAGCACTGAAGCATTGGGCTCTCTACCCGGGCGGAAGAAGCCGCAGCGCGGGCTTCCGACACCGGAGAGAGAGCGCTGGATCTCCCAGGACAAGCAGGAGATAAGCTCCTCGGACCCGTCTCCAAGCCTTCTGAGAGATCCTTTTGCGATCCCCAGGAATGTATTCTCCGTGCTGCCTCGGCAACAGCGGGTCCTGCACCCTGAGGATCGCGAGCCTGACCACTTTCCTCAAAAAGTGACAGACGGGAGCGGAGCATGCGAAGTGGAAGCTTCTCACAATGCTGGCAATCAGCCCCCTCGAAGGCTGACACCGCATGCTCCACTTCTTTCCATTGGACTAAGTTGACATAGATGCTTCAGACGCATTCACGCCGGGGGCGTTCCCAAATCGTTATCGACGCATTGCGAGTTCCCTCGAAAGGGAACCCTCCTTTCCACAAGCTACTCTGCTCTGATTGGCCAGAGAGCTCAGTCTGTTGTGATTGAAAAAACGCCCATTGCCATAGCAACATCAGCGCTGCTTGTCCTGAAAAACTAAACTAAACACAGTAATGAACAATGACGTCGAGTCGGATGATGAAACACTGGAAGAACTAGTCATTCAACCCGAAACTCATTCGCAAGGACGACTCCAGCATGACGTTTCTCAGTGATACACTGCTCAGTTTGAGGTACATTATAGGATGTTGCAACTATAATTCCTCACCATCAGCATTAACAAGTGCATGTCCATCAACAAACCGATTGTTTTACTTGTACTTATTTATTTACCAAGTATTTTTCTAATTTATTGCGGTGAACATGTGGAAACTGTATCAATAACAGTGCATACATTAGCCGAGCTCTAGCGTGAATGACTGATGTAACAAACGTTGGTTAAATCTTGCTCCATGTTTAATCTCTCCTCAAAGTAGTGAGAACGACAGACAATCTGCATTAATAGACACAGTTTTAGGTAATAGTGGCCCACAACTGATTAGCAGAAGTATTTCAGTAAGACAGTAATAATGTGAGTTAACCAGTTAGAAGGAGACCTACACAATATAAAACCCAAAACTAAGTATTTTGAACAGCATCTTTCAAGAGCAAGCGGTTTGCGAATCCTGCATTGAACTCCGAGATTTGAGAAGCAGTCGTCAGTCAAATAAAGGGAACACAGCAAAAGTTTAGGATTATACTGCTGTGGTAAAGATGAATTTTAACCACTGATTCTTCACATTCCTTGGGCAGTGAAAAAAAAACTGGCTTTATCTTCACATTGTAGAGCACAGCGTCTCCTCGACATGATGCTGTCCAGTATCCACAGGAATCAGCTGCAGTGTTTGGGGTTAAAGTTTTCCCTGTTGTCTTCACACACAATAAGTGGACGGGCAATATGCTAATGTATCGCCTTGACGTCACGACGAAACGGCTTATGACTCGTTTGAAAAACGATTCATTTCATTGACTCAGAGTCGACTCTTACTTTTGAAAGACAATAACTTTATATACGGTGCACTTTCAGATTTAAAACTTTGCAGGATGTTTGCATTCACTATATTACACACTACATGAAAGGTCATTTTCAAAAATCCATAATAGGGCCCCTTTAAAGAACAGAAACGTGTTTTACCTCTTGAAGGCAACAGGGGCAGCAGCAAGCTCCACACTTCAAAGGGCGCGTGAGGGTGATCACTTCCTGTCCCAAGTTATCCTGAATATGGATGACGAATGAGCGCAATGGTCCACAGAACTGTCTGTTACAGCAGTCGTTTTCCTCAGCCGCGTAGAACACCTGTTGCCCCAAGCTGTTCTTCACCATGTACTTGTTATTGGTCTCCCAGCCCAATATAACTGTGATATGAATCAATAACACAATAAAAACAAAACATACCTGTGTATATCAAGTTGAGTGCACTGCATTAACTGACCCATCTGTAAGCCCCGCCTTAAAAAGTACTGCCAATCCTACCTCGGCAACTGTTGCCATATGCCATTATTAGACAAACTTTTTTCGAATAGAATTCTTTGGAAGTCCTGTGTGTTTGGATAGTTTAATAATATATATTCATATTACAGTTTTCTAAACAAAAATAATATAAAACATTGTGACTGGGCCTTTTTTCACCTTCTATCAAATAAAATGAATAAATAAATATTAATTATTTAAAAAAAAATAGATATGTAAATTTTCTGAAGAAAATGTGAGTGGTGCTTGCCATGGAAATACTCAGCACTTTGGTTGCTAGGAAGTAGCAAGGGTGTTGCTAGGCAGCTCCTAATGTGTTCTAGGTGGTTGATGGGGCATTTCTAAGCGTTGCTATGGTGTTCTGGGTTGTTGTCGGGGTGTTGCTTGGTTGCTATTGTGTTTTGAGTATTTACTAGGGCACTGCTATGTGGTTGCAAAGATATGACCATATGGTCGCTAGGGTGCTGTAAATTGTTGCTAGGGTGTGACTCCAGTTCCAGTGAGATCTTTTTTTGTGGAAGTCTATGATGTGGTTGCTAGGGTGCTGTAACTGGTTGCTAGGGCATGGCTATAAATTTGTCATGTCACTACTTCTTGGCTGCTTGATAGGCCGAGTCAATATTCTATGAAAACATTAATTTTACTGAAAATCATATTGTTCATTTAAATGTAAAGGTTCATTCCTATGGGATGTTGTGTAAAGCTTATTTGATCAAGCAAAAGTAACCAAGGGGCGGGGCTTATAGAAAGGTAATATGCCTTACATGTAAACACATTAAAAATATATTTAGTAATTAAAAAAGTTAAAAAAAAAAAAAGTAAAATCAGTGGAAACCCTACAACAAACATCACAATATTACCTTCAATTATCTCAACTTTCTGCTTTACAAGAAGTTGATCAATCTGTGTTGCAAAAAGAGAAAAAAATTTGAAAACCATCTTTAGGATTATCTTTAGGTTCACTTTGGATGGCATGGATGGTTTGTGTTTCTCTAGTAATATACAGTTCTTACAAGAAGTGGAGCATTTACATAATAATTTCAAAGCCACAAAACTAATGCAAGCTTAGTCACCACTTCCTGAGAAGATACCATCTCATGCAAGAAAAAAAAAAAAAACATCAGTGTCTTCAGTGTCATACAGAGCTGTTCATACGCAGCAGTGAAGCTCTACCTGGGTCAGGTACTCCAGTCCTGGTGGACAGCCTTCGGGTCTCTGTGGAACCGGCATCATAGGCACTTGACCTTGCAAAAGAAAGAACATGACTTCTTAAACAGGATCTGAAAAAGTGAGATACAATTTTGAAAAATCACATCTCACACAGATTCCCTTACCATGGCCTGGTATGGCTGGTTCCTGGCTATAAGGAGGGGCGGAATCAATTGCATTTTTCTGTGGTTGGAGGTCAATGGGGCAATCTAGTTTAAAGAGTATCAAAGAGCAGGATGTTTATTTGAGTTATGTACTGTATAACAGCAATTTAACACAATGCTGTCAGGATCAGGTTACTGATGACAAGGTTTTGACACACTTACCATTATTAGTTGCCATGGCGGGCAGCTGCAAATTACTCTCTGCAAACATGCAAAACCAGAAAAGCAAGTTAAGCAGATATTTTCCTGTTTGTTTTTTCCATGCATTGTAAGGAATGGATTTTTCGAAGCCTAACAGAGTTTTTAATAGCCAATGAATTCACAAAACAGGAGGGCATTAATATACATAATTTATGAGAACACCTGGGAATTGACCAGGAATTACCCGGGAAGTTGAATGACAGGTGCAGAATCAAAACTACACAGTCAGATTTTGTGATAATTCATTTAAACACAAGAGGTTTGTAACATTAGTTGTACCCCTTTTACAATTGTACTAATTGTTATAAACTGCAGCATTTGTACATAGAATAACCATTACACCATAATGCATTCATACAGAAAAAAAACACAAATAGTTAACGTGGCAAGCAGGGCGATTGCTAATGCGCGCCACATCCGCCTTGTATCTCTCACAGAGGAGCTACAGAAGGATAAACGGAGTAGTGACGACAGTGAAGGACGAGAGAAGACCAGGCCTGGACTTTACATTGTGTTTTGTTTATGTTTGTGCGGCAGTCGTTAATGAGGGGATGCCACTTTACATTTGTTTTGTGTTTGTTTATTTTGATCTTAAAGGGATAGTTCACCCAAAAATGAAAATTACCACATGATTTACTCATCCTCAAGCCATAGGTGTATATGACTGTCTTATTTCAGACGAACACAATCAGAGATATATATTAAAAAAAATGTCCTGAATCTTTCAAGCTTTATAATGGCAGTGAGCGGAGGATGAGATTTTGAAGCCCAAAAAAGTGCATAAATCCATCACAAAAGTAATCGACTAGGCTGGCTAGTTATTTTAGTTTTTTCAAAGTTTTAAATATGTATATTTTTCTTCCACAAACTTTTATGATTTTAGAGGGAAGTGCTGAGAAATGGAGACAAAGCACCTGACAAAGAATTCAAATGAACTATCCAGGTCATAGCCCCAGTCTCTGGAGTATTACTAATACAATCCGCATAACTATTCAAAGAATGGGACAGAGACTCCAAGGGGAGAGTATCAATAATCTGACTCATTTTATTTACAATAAAGAGAACAGGACTGGAACAGAAACCTCTTGCTAAAATATTTGCATAACCGAATGATTCATCTGATGTCATCATCTTTACCTTAAAGGTACACTATGTAGGAATTCCGTTTTTGTCAAACAGCGACCCTTAGAGCGACCCTTGTGTTGTGGAGTGCTTGTATTAAACGTTACTGTCGTAAATACCACTCACGCAGAGATGTCTCTGCACTCACGGCCTGATCCCCACCCCCCTTTATACCGGAACCTGTTCAGTGGGATGGAAGCTGTAACGAGTGGAAATAAGGTGTGCGCCCTGTTGAACTGTCAGCAGTCTGTATTGTATGTGCGCCTCGAACACCCCATGTATGCGGGTTATTTGATTTGATTTGAATATTTTATTTCGAGGTACAGAAAAGAAAAAAAAAACAGAAATACATATATACATTATAAAAGAAAGAGCACAAAGAAATACAAAATAATTTATATTACAGCTCGAAAAGGAGTGGGAAGAAGACAAGCTTATTGACTCCCACCCCTGTTCATAAACCCAAATAACAATAGACAACACACTGCATATTTCATACCATTTTACAAACAACTCTCAACCGAGTCGGTTACATATTAACAACTGCAACACTGCATTATACCAGGTCAACATTTACAATATTTCACACGCTGCAACCGGTGTATTATTCCTGTCACTCATACAGAAATCATTACCATGTTGACATTACCACTATTCATCATCACTATTAAAACCCATATAGCATTACTCTGTATCAAAGTGTTTGAATGATACATAAAATACTCCACTTTTATTCATGAAAGGTACAGTAATCTCAGACCGATTGATGCTCATGACAATAATAATAGTCTTAATGATGTGTGATAAAAGTGATTCAGGGCTTTCCTTCTTTTCTGTGACTGGACCTGCTGCCAGAGGGGAGCAGCCCCCAAGCAACCAGACCATCATTTGTTAAGTGTCCTATACTATGCATTAAAAGAGACAAATTTTAGGAGTCTGCTGCCAGAAGAGGGTTTCCTCGAGCTACCGGCCCCCACATGTCTGCCCTATACTACGGGTTATGTTGAATGCGGAGTACATAGATATGTGCATGTTTTACTTCTAAGAATTGAATTCCTTTATATTATCATCAGCATCAATAGGAATAGTTTGATTCTAAGAATAATCCACCGATTGTTTGGTGTTAATCCTACACTTTTATATTTGAAGTTTAAAGTTAAAATAGTGATGATAACAACACAACCGCAATATCAATAACAGCGACCGTAACAATTGCAATAGTATAATAACAACAACCATAATATACTTCATTATTAATTAGATCTGACCTTTAAAGTACACAGCACTTTGTAACACCCATTAGCAATCAATTACCCATTTCCTCCTTCTGGTACTTTAACCATACCATTTTTTTATATCTTGATTTGAAATGATGAATATTTGGGCATTGTTTATATTCTGACCCCAATTTATTCCAGAGTTTAACTCCACATACAGTCACACACATACTTTTCCTAGTGGAAGACACTGCTTGAACCTTAAAGTTATTTCTGTTTGATGCTCATTCTTATCCTATTTTTGTTTATTAAGTAACGCTGTGGACGGTAGAATGTGTGACAGACAGTTACACAAGTTCGATTGGGGAATAAAGTGCAAGTTGTGAGATGCCAATCGCCTCCGTGAGTCTGTCTGGCCTCTGTAATAACTTAATCTGTGAGCTATCCCTATTTTTCCACCTAACACAACACTTTACAAAGCGTCGGACATCGAACAGGCACAGATAGCCTCTGAAGATGTCTAACGTTACTAGTCTATCAACAAGAACGCCAGATAAGCATTGCTGTTGCATCCATTGCTGCTTTTTAGCTCTCGTCAACGAGTTAAAGCCTGACCGAGTGAGACTCTTGTCCAGTTCCTCACACAGTCAGTTTCTCGTTGTCTTTTCCTTGACTCTTCTGACCGCGTTTTCTTCGTTGACCCTGCCATGATTCACTTCTGAAATGCGTGCTAGTGTCTGTTATAGAGGCTGTGTCATAGATTGTTGATGTATGTGACGTCGTGCCGAAAAGCAATTTGTGATTCTTGCAAGATTTGTTGGGGTGCCACCTCTCAAACTTGCATTGCTAGTTTTTCCAACGGCCATCTCCATAGTGAATGCGCCTATAGAGGCCTAAAATATCAGAGAGTAGCCTATTTGTTTTCATTTTGAATTGTTTAGTTTAAAGACAGTTCAAGCTTTCTATAGAATGTCTCTCATGTATGTGAGGCATACACTGAGTTTAATTTAATTTATGATGAGATGCGCTCCAGTTCACATGCAATGCGCCGGCGCCTCCATGTCATGATTATATTGTTTGCAATATTTGCTTCTTATTTATTAAATCCAGGCAATTGGTTGATTAAAAAATTTATTAAAATTTAAGATACAATTTATACAAAACGAAGTTCACTTTAAAGAAAGGCTTTCTACAAAACAAAACTTAATGCAGTGGTCATGTCTGACCCACACTCCATGTCTCCCAATATATATTGCATATCTTACTCATGCTCTTCACTTTTCATAATCAACATAGATGGGAAAATAATTACATTAGAATTAACAGATATGAAACTAAATGCGCTTATTTAATGGCTACTGAATTTATTAATCATTGTTTTACTAAAATCATAATAAAGTAGGCTATATACTACAAAAAAATCAGATGAGCCTAGAATATGAACGCAATAAGAATTACACATTAATCATTTTCCTCCCATAGAAAACCATTATAAGAACGCTTAATGTGACTTTGCTAAATGCAGACTAGAATGTCATGTCGAAATAACGACTTGTTATGTCGAAATAACAACTTATTATGTCGAAATAATTACTTATTGTGTTGAGATAACGACTTCCCAGCAAACACAGAACGTTGGCACAACGTAGCTACAACCTTCTAACTAACAACGTAAACAACATGGCCAAAAGGTCGCTATAACTACGTTGTGTTGTGAAGGTTGTGTCACAATGATGTCATAGAACCATTGCTTCAGGGCCATTGCTTAAGGTTGTGCCTAGGGTGTCTGGACAACCACTGGACAACATATATATGAAGCCTACTCCTCGTCTCTGCCCTGAAGCGCGAAAATCAACCTTTTAAATTTCAACCAACCGCTGGGCCGTCTCATTCATCATCAAGAAAGGATACGTGAGAATTGCGTTTAATTTACCACAGCTAAATAAGATAGGGAATTATACAAACACAACCTACAACTTCCTTGTCTAATGTGACATTTATTGGAACATCTTCTGGTCAGGTATGACAAATATTTAACTTTATGCCAAAAGTTATAAGCTATAATGAAGCCAAAATTACTTTAATGATGAGTAATTAATGTCAGCATTCCTTGTGTATATGCAACTGGGTTTTATATTCAAATAGGCTTGAAAACCTGTGTAAATATATTTATCATGGTCCATTTATGTGCATAATAAAAATAATATACTAGCTTACAAAATCGCATGATCAAGAAGATGAGCAGGCAGCGATTTAAGCGCGCAACTTGTTGCACCTGAATGTTTTTTCCTTTTTTTTTTTGGAAACGCACAGATACATTTTTTTTAAACCACTCGCACACCTGTTTATTTTTCCTTTGATTTGTCGTCTCATTTGTTTGTTTCTTTGCTAGATTTTCTCATGTCTGCTCATGAATTCTAGTAAACGTTAGTCATTCCCTGTTTTTTTTTCTCACAAATGTATGACTTTTGGAAGTGCAATTTGATTACCATAATGCTTAATAAAGTTGAAATAGCTAACCTCCTAATTTTTACTCTTCAAACTGTACACTTGCAGGTTTTGATTATAATTAAATGTACTGTTAGGCCCATAAATATTAATATATATATATATATATATATATATATATATATATATATATATATATATATATATATATATATATTTTTTTTTTTTACAATATTTAAAAATAGACCTATATAATTATCTAACGTATGACTAATTAAAAATTAACCACAAAACATAACATGCTAAATGGGGGATATCTATGTATCATATTAAAGATTTTAATTGTCAGAACGTCGTCTCGCTTGCTACGTTGCTACAGCCCAGCTGTCTTGTCTTGGTCCGGTTCTACGTTGTTACAATGTTGCGAACACGTAGACAGCAAAGTTGCCATAGCAGAAATGCTATAGAAATTAATATCTCGAAATAATATAAGTTTTCTTTTTTTCTTCTTCACCATGCGGTTCAGGGCTTCACAGCCTGAATATATAATTGCTTCCAGAAATTATTTTTGGGGGTGCAATCGGGGTGCTTTGGTCTTTCTTGGGGGTGCTGAAGCACCTTCTATCCCCTTTAGCGCCGCCCATGAAAGGAAACTATGCCACTATAACAGATGTAAAGGTGCAGTTGTTACTTTAAGTTTCTATTTCTACCTGATTTAACCTTTAAATATGCTACATTTGTTAGTGTGTAACCTAGTCCGATTGATTCAGTCTTAAATACGTTTTTACAGTAGCCTGCATAAATTCCATATGCCAACTCACCTGCTGTTCAAAGAGAAGTAGTCTTCTGTGGATGTTAATGCCGTTGATTTCTTGTTTTGTTCCTTAACTTGATTTATATATTTGAATGAGCGACAATCCCACTCTTTTCTCTTTGCTCTTTATCTTGTACTCCTTTCCGGGAAACAATGCTTCTGATCACGAACACACCACCCTTTTAAACAAACGAAACAGACTGACAAAAAAAATCCGTGACAAACTCTTTGCATTGCTCAGGTCCTGTTACGTGGAATTATTCGTCTGGCTTCATGACGGAAGTGTCTCCATGGATATAGAGAGTTGTTTATATCTATAGAAATTATCAACATTAGGCTACACCGTTACACGATTTGCAAACATATTTTTTCCAGGTGTTTTAAAAAGCGTCTGCTTTTCAAATAGGCTACCCCTTTTGACAAATCTCTCAGGTTCCTTCATGCTTCACTTCCTTGTGACAAGGAAAACAAATTCCTTGTGACTTGCAATCTCAGTCCTCCATTCATAATTGACAGGAAACCCCTTATTAAAACAGTGCAATTCAAAGTTAAAGGAACTATTTTATATTGTAAAAAGAAAGAACTAACAAAATGTTGTTGTTGTTGTTTTGTTTTTTTGCCATTCACTATTAACTTTACTGAAAAAAAAAACACACACATTCCTAACAGTGAGGCTATTTACACCTCATCATAACTTCCTCTCATGAGAATAGAAAGTAGCCTATGTATCACTTTACAACTGGTTCTTATTAGCATTTATTACCACATAAAACATTGTTCAATATCATAAAACCATATAAAAAAATATAAGTGATCTTAAAGGCACACTATGTAAGATTTTTGGATCAAAATATCCAAAAGCCACTAGAACAATGTTATATATTTGTTGATTTGTGTACTTACATTATCCCAAATGTTTCTAAGAATGTTAAAATCCAGAGAAATAAGGAGTTTTAACCAGGACACAGACCGTGTCCATGCGTCACCTATCAATGACATCATACGTCCGCGTAACCATGGAAACACCAAAGACGCTTTAATATATTATGTGTTTTGGTACCATATTTACCATGCCTAATATTGATCTAGCTCACTGCAGATTGCAACAAGTGTCTCTAGCCGCAGAGCGAACGCACAGAGTAGCATTATAACAACTTTCATCACACTCAAATCTAATATGATAAAACAGTGGAAGGGCCGTCTCTGGCATAATAAAAGCTCCATTGCTCTCGAGCAATGTGTCTTACTCGTCTCTCATAAGCAATCGCTCCAGCGCCTCGTTCCGCTGCAATGGTTTTCATAACGTTAATAAATCTTTAATACATTACCGGTCATCCATAAATATGATTTCTGCACGAATCCTGTCGTATTCTCCAATTTTTTTTTTTTTTTAATGACGGCCGAGAGTTCGGTGGTGGACGGCAAATTCTCATTTAAATGTAAGTATTATGATTTCATTTACTCAAATAGCTAGCGAAACCTGAGTTAAAAGCCACAAGTTTTTCTTACTTCATCGTCACCATTGCGTGGCTTCATTTATCAGGTGGTTTGAGGAAAGATTTGTGCTAATATTAGTTTAATAATTGTTTCAGGGAGCAAG
Source organism: Phoxinus phoxinus (assembly GCF_949152265.1). Taxonomy (NCBI): domain Eukaryota; kingdom Metazoa; phylum Chordata; class Actinopteri; order Cypriniformes; family Leuciscidae; genus Phoxinus; species Phoxinus phoxinus. The sequence continues at coordinate 17,313,511 of NC_136880.1, read as the reverse complement.
GAGCAGACAGCTAAATTTATTAAATTGCAATTAAATAAATAATTTAAATTAAATGTTATTGTAATATTTGCACTAGTCTGTCTAACTTGTGTAAATAAGAAATATCACTCACCCTATAAAGCCCACAACAATAAGAAAAGCAGCAGATAAGGCAATGGGGTTTCACTTTTATGTGTTTTTGTAGTGCTGTCATGCAAGCTACGTCTACAAAAGGTAATAACCAAATTTGAGTATTCATAAATATGATTTCTAAAGTATATTGTATGCATGTCCTGATGTGTCATATTTTGCAGTGTCAGGGTTAGGGTTAGAGTAAAAGTTAGGGTAAAAGTACCCTTTTCTGCTTTTTTAGAGCAATTCTGGAGAAAATGGGTCTGCTGAGGAAGGTAACTCCCATACAGGCCCACAAAAAATGGGACAACTGAAAAAAAATACAAAGTAAGAAAGTTAATACACACATCTTTGCTGAAATGAATTGTGCTGTTGTTGTTACCAAACCATGGCTAATTTGCTCTGCCTTAGGATTGCAAGTGTCCTGGGACAGGTGAGGGTGTGAGTGGGAAACCCACTGCTGAAACTTGGCCCTGGTTTGTCCTCATATGAGGTGTTGGGACAGAGGCACTCCACCAACCCCCCTGTCCTCATTGCCTCAATCCCTGAGGACAGACCAGGGTCGAGTTCAGCAGTGGGTACCCACGGTGAGGAGGAGCCAGGGGCAGCATCAGCATCAGCACCACGAAGAAGTTGAGACTGTCCTTCAGGACAGGTTTGGGAACCAGTGGATTAGAGAATAGATGGGACTGCAAAGGGAGGCAGAGGCGAGGAGAGCATTTGACAGTATAGGGAGAGGATGTACAAGCTGTTTTCTCTTCTTGAAAGAATAAATGAGAAATTATATATATATATTAGGGATGATCCAAGTCATCGGTATCATGGCGATACTGGCCCAGAACGCTATATCGGAGATCGGAGGGGAGAAAAAAATATGATCTGATACCTATCCAACACAAACCAAGGGAAAATCTAGCTAATATCTTGAATATTAGCATTTCCCTTGCAGCGACATCCAGTTAAGCGGCGCAGCCTGTCACATGATAACAGTAGTAGCCAATTATAATCGCATGAGTATGAGAGTTAGCTAACTTACAGAATAGCTAGCTATGTCAGCGGTGTGGAAATATTTCAGACATCCCAACTCTCCCAGAAGTTCCGGGAGTCTCCCGCATATTGAAAGTGGCTCCCTGACGCCCGCAAATTAGTTAAAATCTCCCGGAATCTACTACTGATTTGCACATAGCTGCACTGTGAGGGATTGTTTTGTATTTATTTGTTTACAATGCTGAATGCTGCTGTTTAAATTGTTTTAAATTTAAACCGTAATGAAGTACCTGTATTTTTTTTAATTTTTTTTATTGCTTCATTGTTCATTCAATTCATTGCTCTGGACATTGTTTATTTTTGTTATGACAGTCATCATTTCTATGAAACAAATTCTTCTATACCTTTTTCCCCCCAACTATTTACAACATACGTTAAACATCTCAAAATCAACATAAACATTTAAATTTACAATACATAAAATAAGAAAAAATTATTTAGCCTACGGACGATTGTTCTTGTCGCCTAGCAACAGTGACAGCTGCCGATGACGAGCAGGAGTAACATTTGCACTGGACTTTGTATATGCAACTGGGTTTTATATTCAAATAGGCTTGAAAACCTGTGTAAATATATTTACCATGGTCCATTTATGTGCATAATAAAAAGAATATACTAGCTTACAAAATCGCATGATCAAGGTAAGATGAACATTTTAATCTTCGGCTAAGCCGAAAGTACATGACCTGAAACATCCTCACCATGTCCTCCAGTAAAATATAAAAACATAAAAATGACAATAGCCAATTCTGGCTCCAAATGAATTATCAGGATGGCAGCATACTCTCGCACCGTTGCTTGGCGCCAGGAGCGGTAATCTGGAACACCTGGTTGCGTAATTAGGAAATCATGAAGGCTACATGGTGTGACCTTCGAAGGACGCATAGGCTGCATCATTTGAAGTCCACGGCCTTCACATTTGGACACTATGGTGTGCCTTTAAAGACTTGCTTGCTTGTTTCAAGAACCCTCAAAACAAATGTTGGTCGATGAAGTTAAGGCATAAGCATGTTGTATAGTCTTAACAATATAACAGGCAAAACATAAAATTGCAATCACAGAAATACAATGACAGACACAAACTGGCAATGTTACATCATGTTTACCATTTGCACTCCAATTCAGTTTTCTAAGTACAACCATCAGCACTATTAACAGCAATTTCACATCTTTAAACATTTTCTGTGCATCATATGTTGGGATGAATCTAACTTCATTTGCAAGTCCAGAAGTGAATGTGTGACTTAAAATAGCACACTGATAAAGTGAGACCTTTAGAAATGTACAGGATACACAAAACGGCCATGACGTTCTGAACTAATTGGGTTTGGAATTGAAAATTGATTCCAGAATACTTATGATCAGAAATCGGATAGAAAATGTAAATTTCGATTCGATTCCTGCGTGCTCATTTTAATGTGATTTCAAACCATTTACAAGCACAAGAAGACTCACATCGAGTGTTGTTTTCTTTGTGCACACAGCCAAAGTGTGAATTAAGTTCTCATATGCATCTTCTTGCACTTGAATGTACAATACTCACAAATTATGTCAAAATATCCTCTTAAACCTAGTCGGTAAACAGTTGATAAAAGAAATCACATGTGCACGTTAAGGATTTTACTTGTGTTTTAAGATTATTTTTAATATGCCAATTAAAATATTTCTGTCTTTCTCCAGGTCTTTATGACTTTATTAAAATGGCTAAACAAAATGATAAATGTTTACTTTCCATGAGAGAAAATAACCACGAGAGGACCAAGTGAGAACGATAAGTTTAAAGCTGGCAGGCTTCCGTACATCGGCCTACCAAAGCAGAGCTAGCATTTTCAGTTCATTCCTATGGAAGTTATTCACGCGGCTGCGGACAGTTTTCGAATTTTAAACAAATATCAAGCGAAACACACAGGCAGCAGCCAATCGCTGTGAGGTCCGGGTAGTGCATTTAAATATGAGCGTAGATGCCACATTTCATCCAGACATGTCAGTGCGCCCACCATCTTGGAACGGTCAGCATGACGTCACTCACAGTAAGAATCAATGATGCCACAACATGGCGCAGCTTCTGGTTGTGAAATGCAGATATTTAAATTCCTGAAAAAAATGGGTATGTTGATTTCTGTTTTAAACTCAATATTACTGTTTTTTACTGTTTTTACTTTTACTATGATAACTTTTAAATGTCATGTTGGCTGACACCTTCGTCTAGTATTACCAGTAGTTAGTTTAACAAAATCATCTGCGGAAGTATTGTGTATACTGAAGTAAGTATACTGTATACAGCGGCCCATAAACAGCCGCTAATGAGGCATGTACACCAAAACACTTATCCAAATCCAATAGAAGAGCTAAAGGTGAGTGAATGTACATACACTGTACAACGCAGTGGCATGACACAGTATTAGGCTGCGTTTACACTTTGCATTAACATGTGATCACCATGATCCGATCTGCTTGATCAGGACACCGTGCGTTTACATTTGTTCATATTAATATTAATAAAAGTTTCTTGCATAATATTTAAATTAGGTCTGTAGCACGACACCAATAAGTGTAAATAGATTATACAAATTAAGCAATGTCCAAATTGCTTTCACTCACTCACTTTACTTTCCTGTGCAATCTCCATCCTTAAATCAAATTACGTTTTTTGAATGAAGGAATATTTCCAGAGTTGATCATACAAAAATGGTTAAGTAACCATCATCGATCATCGGGATTAGCATGCAATGACTATATTAACATAAATGGGAGACTAATAAACATGCTGAAACAATAAAAACATTCAACATTTAAAACATAAAAAAAGTAAATGTGGTAACGCTTTAGATTACAGCCCGAAAAGTACTGTGTAATTAAGACGAATTTACAGCGTAACTTTCTGTAATATAGTGTACCTATAAAGTATGTACATGTAAGTATAAGGGAACAATATGTACAGTTTGGGGAATACAGGGGTAACAACCAGGAGAATTAAAAACATATCTATACTGTTAGTATTATAGACCTAAGGGGTCCTCATTCTACTATCAAGGTTTCCGAGTCATCGTGTCAGGGTCAGTGATATTAGATTGTGTGTGTTTTTTTTAGTGTACTTACCCTGTACACTAACATGTACATGGAACAAGAGTATCTTTCCCCAATATTTAAGCAAAAGGTGCAATAGTTTGAGTTTTCAGTGCACTTTTGTTAAAAAGATTACTGTATAAATGCATAGATATGTACCCTGTAATCTCGAACGGTTTGGCCGTGGCGAGGAAACGGAAGGCCAAAGATGGCCGACGACTCGCTACACGAGACCCCAGCCAGGAGGGTCGCCGCCATGTCAGAGCCTGTCCAAAGACCTGTTCTTACCTTGGCAATAAAGCTCTTTCTGATTCAGATTCTGGTAGTCATGATCATCACCATTTTCGTAATGATGTTTCAGAGGAGCCAGAGAGCTCAATCTGCCTCTCCCCAACACAGTACCTACCTGGAACCTGTCCATTGTCCTGAGGGCACTCCTGGGCCCTCCGTTTTAGCCGCTTGCGACCGCTGACCTTCGGCATCTCTCACTTAAGACCGCCCTCCTGCTGGCTCTTAGCCTGGGAAAACCCAGACCCTCTCAGTTGTAACTGAGTAAGGGTCTGGCAAAGCTCCATAGACAATTCATTTCCACAGGGACGTCACCAACGGACGTCGGATAGATCTAAAACCAATCAGAGCGATGAATGACATGACGTATGCAGAGCGACGGAGAAACATCTCGAGACTCTCAGCAATTCTCTGTTTGTGTTAACGAAAATGACCATTTTAAATCGCTTGAAACAGACGCGATAGCTGATTCGAACGAGTGATGTTGTGATGTTCCACGGCGGCATCCATGTCTGTAATGTACAAAATCTGCGTCACCGTCTCTGCTCTGTCGTCATCGTGTAAAACGTTTCTGATTGGTGCCGCGATTTCGGCGGATTGGAAATGGGTTTCAATGGGCTCTTTGCCAGACCCACTTGCAGAGCAAATCTAAATTTGCCGGAAGTGGTCTGGGTTTTCCCAGGCTAGCTGGCTCTGGTATCGGCTAAGCGAATTGGTGACCTACAGGCTCTTTCAGTGGGTGCATCCTGCCTGACAAGGCATAGATTTAAAAACAAAAAGAGATGGTGCTGTTCAGATGGCTACAGGGAGCTTGTTCCAAAGTGTTGGACCAGCGATAGAAAAAGCTGGACCTAGGGATGGACAACATTCCTAAATGCCCCGATCTGAGTGGGCGCGAAGAGTTGTGTGAATGCACCAACTCAGCAAGATAGACTGGTGCAAGATTATGGCTTGTGCAACAACAGTGGATTGTGGCTGTATGTGAACAGTGGTGAGTTGTGGGTGGAGCTGCATGAGGTGAGGCCTTTGGCTGCTGTCATAGACACATCGGAGCACAACATTAATCAAGTCTTTCATTGGAGGCTGTCTAGGTCTCTCGGCGCCTCCATCAGCAGATGAGTCCTCCATTATTGATCAAACCAAATACATGCAGCTACCACTATTTCTCCCAGCTTGGAAGTTTACAAGCCTTCTCCAGAGCAAGAGGTTGTCACAGGTCGGGGCGGGCCAAGCCAGACTGCACCCACCCCTGAAAACCGGGAACCACCTCGAGGAACGTGTCAAAGGACCAGACAGACAAGAGAATAAAAATAATAACAGTTTCTTTTATTATATTAAAAATGGGAAATTGGATAGGTCCTAATTAAAATCGTCTTCTTGCCGCCAGGGCAGTTCAAGCGTCTCTGGACCCCCTGGGATGGGAGGAGAGGAACGATCGTGGCGGGCCGGGGGCTCGTTGAAGGTGGCTCAGGGGAGGTCCTCGCGCCGTCCAGGTAAGTCACTCGGTAGGTACTCAGGTGTGGGGGCCAGCGAGTCCCTTCTCTTCTTCTTGAACAGGACAGAGGCTTCCCATAGGGCGGGTGGAGATCACTTCTCTCTTCCTGAACAGGGCAGAGACTTCCCATGGGGCGTGTGGAGACCACCAGGCGGGGAGGACACTTGAGCGAAACGCTCCACTTCGGCTGAGCACTGGAACAGTACAGCAAGGTCTTAACGGTTCAACAGTACATGAAGCACTCAACTGATATACCTCTCTCTTCTTCTGAACAGGGCAACGGCTTCCAACAGGGGCGTGTGGAGACCACCAGGCGGGGAGGACACTTGAGCGAAACGCTCCACTTGGCTGGACACGGGAACAAACACAGCACGGTTATAACAGTTCAGCAATATATGAAGCACTCAGCGTTAACAGAGCCGGGTCTGCTCACAGAGGAAGTTGGGCTCTTGCTTTGTCAAAACCTTCCTTTGGAGACAGCGGGTGGAAGACGGTATGGGAAGTGTGCACGGCAGACTTCTATTACTTCTCCACACAACAGTTTCACTTCACAGCACAAGCCGGGTGAATCGTCACTTCAGGCACTGTAATTCCACTCACACACCGTGCATTAGGGCCAGCACTCACCCACCGGTCTTTCTCCCATCAGGTCGGATTTCGTCTTTGGCCAGGGCTTGACTTCACTCCAGGAAAAGCAGAAGAACAGTGCAGCGATTATCACATTCGGCAAGGAGAGGACAGAAGTTGGAGACAGATCAACAATTCATTCGGTGTAATAATTCACTCGTGTCACACACTTTCCAAACTCTCAACACCACTTCAGTGTTAGTGCATATAAACAACGGATCCAATACTCATCACTCGCGTCCTTCCCACTGCTGACGATATTCCTTAGGTTTTCGCTGACAAATCCTTCAATCCTTCCTTTCTCTTCCTCAGCTTCAATCTTCACCACTCCATAGCCCAGCCTCAATAAAAGGAACAACCCGCTATCAAACACAGTCTCACACGGGAGGAGAACCACCCCCTCAGTCTGCTTCCTCTCTGTTTTAAAGCCCCATGTAGCTGCGTGTCCCTCTCACAGCGCTCCCTGTAATCAATCCACACCTGCTTTCAATCGGGCAATTGGCCTTGCTGCCATGGCAACAGATTCACAGTGCATAGAATTGGATGTTCACTGGCAATTTCTCAATCTCGTTCTGATTTCCTCTTGTCACCCCGTGACAGTTTTCTTCCTCAAAGATGCAGAATCGACTTACATTGGTGTACACTGGACTAAAAATAAATAAATTAATTTACAAAAGAATCAGCTCAAATAGGTCCAAAAAGAATATAGGGTTGAAAATACCTTTGAATATACTGTTGAAACTGACTTATGTGTTAACTGATATAATTTCAGAGACATCAGAAATTAAATATATCGTTCACAAAACAAGAAATAAAGTCACCCTGTAAGATTTTGCAATTTGATATAAAGATAGTCGCAAATACAACAAAGAAAGTCACACTGCGAGAAATAGTCACATTGTGAGATATAAAATCACAAATTTCAAGAAATAAAGTAGCACTGTAAGATATGCAGCTGTGGTCAGAATTATTGGCACCCATGGAAAATATGATCAAAGATGGCTGTAAAAATAAATCTGCATTGTTTATCCTTTTGATCTTTCTTTTTAAAAAATTTGAAAAATGTAACTGTGACGATCCAAGGGGCTGTGGTATTATATTTTGTCCAGCAGGTGTCTCTGTGTAATCCTTGTTGTGTCCTTAGGTTAATTGCTGTGACACAGGTGTGGATAATTGATGTCATCAACCATGCTGCTTATAAGATGTTGGTTTTGTCACCCCAAGGCAGAAAGCTTGGGATTCCGTTTCGGCTGGTCTCGCTGTTTGGTCGTCATGCTGGCTTTCTCGCCCTCTCCAGTCCAAGGCTTGATGTTGATGTTGTTGTTTTTGTATCTTTATAGTTCGTCTTTTAATTTAATGTAGTTATGTGTATTGTCTGTCTTGATTAAATACTATTTTCTTACAACTTTGATTATGTTGTATGGCCTCTCCCTTCATGTTGCTACTCCTTGAGCCAAGGGGTCATAACATATGGGGGCTCGTCCAAGAGTAACAAATTGGCTTAGGGTTTTTGTTTTGATTTGGGTAATTCTTTAGAATTACGATTTGGGTAGTTCTTTAATTAGAATTATGATTTGGGTAGTTCTTTAATTAGAATTATGATTTGGGTAGTTCTTTAATTAGAATTACGATTTGGGTAGTTCTTTAATTAGAATTACAAGTCTGTTCATTCTTTAGGCACAATAATTGGTTGGGGAGTGCCATATAAAGTTTTTTTTGTATTTTGATTAGTGGTTTTGGACTGGAGAGAGCGATAAACTTGTCTGACAGTTACACTAAATTGCTCGGATGTTGCGGTCTAGACTGCTTAAGCCATAGGTAACCCCGTGTTAGGCTGAAGAGCGCTTAACGCTTTTTGTTATTTTTGTTTGTTATTTTTGTTTGTTGTTTTTGGTGCGTCGGACGCGGGTAGACTGGTTAGCAGTTGAGCTGCATGTGGGCGTACTGAAGACTAGGGTTGAGTATATTTAGTTTTGTATTAGTTAGATACGGGGTGGCTTTAACAATTACTCTGGCAGTTGAAGTGTATCTGTTGGTTTTGGTGAGTATGACCTATTTGTTTGTTCAAATGTTCTTTTAGCTACGAAAAAGTAAAAATGGATTTGTTACAGGATTTTGTTAGTGCTCCTACGATGGGAAAATTAGGGTGTCTTTCAAAAGAGCAATTATTTAAAGTAGCTGAACATTTCGAGTTGGACTTAGCTTTAACAAAAGGTACTAAGGTAAAACCTCTGCGAGGGGTCGTAGAGGAGAAATTAAGAGAGATGTTAATTTTAACTACAGAGACACAGTCTGAAGAGGAGGTGATACCTGAAGGTACTTCGACACCTCATGTGTTGTTAGAAACTAGCAAGTTAACCTTCGAGCAACAGTTAGAAATCCTTAGTATACAAAATAAAGAACGTGAATTGGACCGACAACTTGAATTACAGAAATTGAAAAGTCAAGAGCGAGAACAAGAACGGAATTTTGAAACATTTAGAATGCAACAAAAAATGGAAGAAGTGAAATTAGCACAGGAGGCAGAACGGTTAAAATTAATAGAACAAGGAAAGCTTTCTGGGGGTAGTGTTGATTCTTTCAATGATCAGGGAGATGCTGGGGCGAGTGGAAATCGAATGATGGGTTTAGTACAGATGATTAAACTTTTACCTAAATTCAATGACCGTGATCCAGATGTGTTTTTTTCTCTGTTCGAAAGCTTGGCTGAGGATAGAGGCTGGAATGATGCAGAACGCACACTCTTACTACAAAGTGTTTTGGAAGGTAAAGCTCAGGAAGCCTTCATTTCACTTTCTTCTGAAAATCGGAAAAACTATAAGGTAGTAAAAGAGTCTGTTTTGAAAGCCTATGAACTTGTCCCTGAAGCGTATCGGCGACGTTTTAGGGGATGGAAAAAAGATGAGCGTAAAACACACGTTGAAGTGGCAAGGGAATTGGCAAGTCTTTTTAATCGTTGGCGTACATCATTGTGTGTTGGTACCTTTGAAGAGCTTTCTAATCTAATCATTTTAGAGCAGTTTAAAAACATTATCCCAGAGCGTGTCGCGATTTATGTAAATGAACACAAGGTGACAACGGCTGCTGAGGCTGCCATCCTTGCGGACGAATATGTACTACTTCATAAAAGCGCCGGTGATTATTTTTATAAAAAGCCAAATAACAGCGGAAATGCAGTGAAAATGAGTCCGACTAAATCAGAGCATGCTAGGAAAGTGGATCCAGATTCGAGTTGCAGGTATTGTTTGGAAAAGGGTCATTGGAAAAGAGAGTGCCCTATATTAAGAAATAAGTCTGTGGTTCCAAAAGCCGTTGGTCTTGTGTCTACTACCGGATTGAGTTTAAGATCAGAGGTAGGAGAAGTAAAGACTTACGGAAGAAATAAGGATCTTTTGGAAACAGGATATGAACCGTTCATAACTATGGGGACTGTGTCTTTGAAAGATTTGACGAAGGTACCTGTTAAGATATTACGTGACACTGGATCCTCTGAATCTTTCTTATTGGATTCGAAACTGCCGTTTTCTTCTAAATCAAATACGGGTAAAAGCGTTCTAATTCAAGGTATTGGATTAGACATATTTTCGGCTCCTCTGCACCGAGTTCAGTTAGATTCTGAGGTTGTAAAAGGGGAGGTAGAAATTGCATTAAGATCAGTTTTGCCTATCGAGGGGGTGGATTTGATTTTGGGAAATAATTTGGCTGGGAGTAAGATATGGGGTACGGAAGTGTTTCCCGTTGTCAAAACCACTCCGGTCTGCTCGGTAGAATCAGACGAATGTGTGCAAGAACTGCCTGAAGTTTTTTGTTCCTGTGCCGTAACACGAGCGATGAGCCAGGACAAAGTAATGGTTGAGTGTAGAGACCAAGAATCTCACTACGATCTTTCTAAGAATTTGTCTTGGTTTGTTCCGTCGATTTCTCGGCAGGATTTGATTGTAGAGCAAAAAAATGATGTGCAGCTAAAAACATTGTTTGAATCGGTTAAAACAGGATATGAGATGCAAAGTTTGGCGAGTGGATATTTCGCACAGAACGGATTATTGCTTCGTAAATGGACGCCATGTTACGATAAAATTCTGGGTGAGCCGGTGGTTCAAATAGTGATACCGAAGGGATTGCGGGAGTTAATTTTGAAAACCGCTCACGGTGACATAGCTGGTCATTTTGGAGTGAAGAAAACCTATCACAGCGTGATGCGTTATTTCTTTTGGCCTCGATTAAAGCGTGACGTGGCTGCTTTTATAAAAACTTGCCATGTCTGTCAATTGGTAGGAAAGCCGAACGAGGTGATCTCTCCAGCTCCGTTGTATCCTATTCCGTTGGTGGAAAATCCATTTGAGCATCTAACGATTGATTGTGTGGGGCCATTGCCTCCTTCTAAAACGGGTTCCATCTATATATTGACCGTGATGTGCCAAACTACGCGATACCCTGCTGCATATCCGTTGCGAAATATTACTACAAAGTCTGTAGTGAAAGCTTTGACGCAGTTTATCTCCATATTTGGAATTCCTCGTGTGATTCAGTCTGACAGGGGAACAAATTTTACATCTCGTATGTTTGCCCAAATTCTAAAACAGTTGCGGGTAGATCATCAAAAAAGCAGTGCTTATCATCCAGAGAGTCAGGGGGCCCTCGAACGCTTCCATCAAACACTAAAACAGTTGTTGAGAACGTACTGTACTGAATTGATGAAAGACTGGGAGGAGGGACTACCTTGGTTGTTGCTCGCTGCTCGCGAGGTCACTCAAGAAAGTTTGGGTTTCAGCCCTAATGAATTAGTATTTGGACATAAGGTAAGGGGACCGCTTGCGCTGTTGCGTGACGATTTATTGGAAACCGAACCGCCTGTGAATCTTTTGGATTACGTAAACGGGTTCCGATATAGGTTGTATTTGGCCGGTACAGTAGCCCGTGAAAATCTGGTTAAGGCAAAATCCAAAATGAAAGCCTGGTTTGATAAAAAGGCAGAAAACAGGGAATTCAATTCTGGAGATCAGGTTTTGGTGATGCTTCCAATGATTGGTTCCTCTTTTGCTGCAAAATTTTCTGGACCTTATACTGTGCTTGAACAACTTTCAGAACAAAACTATATGATTTCTACTCCGGATAGGAAGAAGAAGTCTCAGTTGTGCCATGTAAATCTACTGAAGCCTTATTTGGTTCGGGAAATTGGACCAGATGCCGCTGTCGGAGGTGCTGAAATAAAATCTGTTGCGTTTGCGGTAGGGGGTGAAAGTGGGTCTTTGCAAGATGGGGTTGAGAAGGATATTTTTGATGAATATTTAATCCAACCTAGACTTCGAAATTCTGAGCAATTAAAGAGATTGGATATTATGCTTGGGCATTTATCTCAAGATGGTTGTGAGGAATTAATACATCTGATAACTGAGTTTCAAGTGCTTTTTTCTGATACTCCTTCATGCACTGACATGATTCAGCATGATATTGATGTTGGTGACACCCAACCTATTCGACAGCGATTTTATCGTGTGTCTCCCGATAAACAAAAACTTTTGGAATCAGAGGTGAAATATCTCTTGGAGAATGGACTTGCAGAACGGTCAAGTTCCAGTTGGGCTTCTCCTTGTCTTCTGGTTACAAAACCGGATGGGACATTTAGGTTTTGTACCGATTATAGAAGGTTGAATGCTGTAACTAAATCCGACTCTTTTCCACTTCCACGAATCGAAGATTGCATTGATTCGGTGGGGTCAGCTAAATTTGTTACGAAGATTGATTTACTTCAGGGATATTATCAGGTACCCCTAACATCTCGTGCTCAGGAAGTCTGTGCTTTCACGACGTCTTCAGGATTATATTCTTATAAGCGTATGAGTTTTGGTCTTCGAAACGCTCCAGCTACATTCCAGCGCCTGATGAATCTGGTAATCTCTGGGCTTGAGGGATGTGCTGTGTATCTGGATGATGTGGTGGTGTATAGCCAGACATGGGAAGAACATCTTTGCCAATTGCGCACTCTATTTACTCGACTTGAGACAGCAAAGTTGACGGTAAATTTAGCGAAATGTGAATTTGCACGTGCCACTGTAGTCTATCTGGGAAATGTGGTAGGACAAGGTAAAGTTTGTCCTCTTCGGGCAAAAGTCCATGCCATTGATAATTTCCCAGTTCCCTCTACGAAGAAAGAGCTAATGAGATTTTTAGGAATGATTGGTTACTATCGAAAATTCTGTGAAAATTTCTCAACAGTGGTGGCCCCTTTAACAGATTTGTTAAAAGGCAAACAGAAATATGAATGGTCCTCAAATTGTCAAAATGCTTTTAATAATGCCAAACTTTTGCTGAGTTCTGCTCCCGTTTTAACAGCACCTTGTTGGGACCGTCCTTTCCATTTAAAGGTAGACGCGAGTGGGCTGGGTGCTGGAGCTGCATTATTGCAGAAAGATGACAACGGCGTTGATCGACCAATTGGTTTCTTTTCAAAGAAGTTTAATTTGTGTCAGAGGAATTATTCAACTATTGAAAAGGAGTTGTTGGCATTAATTTAGGCTTTACAACATTTCGATGTGTATGTGGGGGGAGGTTCTGTATCTCTGGTAGTATTCACAGACCACAACCCTCTTACCTTCCTACAGTCCTTGCATAGTCCAAACCAACGACTCATTCGTTGGGCTTTATTCTTGCAGTCTTACAGTCTGGATATTCGTCATATTAGAGGGGTGGATAATATTATGGCGGATACCTTGTCACGAGCTCTATTGAACGAGTAATCTATTATACTTTTGTTGGTTCTTGTCTTTTATTTCTTTCACCTCATCTCCGTGTTCTCAAGGCGCCTGAGGGCATAGGAGATGGAGAAGGAAAGGGGTAGGTGGTGAAGGAGAGAGGGTAAGTGGAACCAATAATTTTGTTTGATTTCTAAGGCTGGTTAAAATCTTATTCTGTGATAGATTATGTTCCTTGTATGTGTTTGTGTATTATGTTTACAGAGTACCTTTTATAAGGGCCTCTGTCTTTAGGAGGGAGGTGTGACGATCCAAGGGGCTGTGGTATTATATTTTGTCCAGCAGGTGTCTCTGTGTAATCCTTGTTGTGTCCTTAGGTTAATTGCTGTGACACAGGTGTGGATAATTGATGTCATCAACCATGCTGCTTATAAGATGTTGGTTTTGTCACCCCAAGGCAGAAAGCTTGGGATTCCGTTTCGGCTGGTCTCGCTGTTTGGTCGTCATGCTGGCTTTCTCGCCCTCTCCAGTCCAAGGCTTGATGTTGTTGTTTTTGTATCTTTATAGTTCGTCTTTTAATTTAATGTAGTTATGTGTATTGTCTGTCTTGATTAAATACTATTTTCTTACAACTTTGATTATGTTGTATGGCCTCTCCCTTCATGTTGCTACTCCTTGAGCCAAGGGGTCGTAACAGTAACCTTTCATTGAGGTAAAAGAATTGAAATAATATCATTCACATAATGAAATAAATGTTTTTCTCTGAAACACCTTTATTGGCATATTAATTATTGGCAAAATATATAGGGAAAGATCTCTGAATTATTTTCCAATTAATATTTACATTTTTTAGCACACCAGGATGACAGGAACATGAAATTGTCCAGCTATGACTTCTATGCTATGACAGCTATGACTATGTTGAGTTTAAATATAAGGGAAACAAAGGCCAAATTCACTTAATCATCCATCATCACAATGAGTAAAACCAAAGAATATAGTTCTGTTGTGCAGCAAGAGATTCTTGAGCTTCAAAATATAGAAAGTGTTGTACGAAAATAGCTAAAGCATCAGGGCAATCATTCAGAAGTTCCAATCAACTAAAGATGTTACGGATCTGCCTGGAGGAGGATGTGTGTCCATATTGTCTTAATGTACAGCGAGGAGGAGAGTTTGAGTGGCCAAAGACTCTCCAAGGTTCACAGATGGAGAATTGCAGAGATTAGTCGAGTCTTGGGGTCAGAAAGCCTAAGAAAATGATAGCATCTACATGACCACCATAAAAATCCTCCTTGCTCATCCAAAAAGAAACTCCAGCATACAGTTGGACTTCAGTTCAGTTCAGACTGGAACGTCAAAAGGGACCAGATTCTTTGGTCAGATGAAACAAAAGAAAAAAAAAAAGCTTTTTGGCAGAAAACTCACTAGTTTAGTGGACACGGGGATAAAAACTACCTAATGCCCAAAGTTAAATATATTGCTGGATCTTTAATGTTGTGTGCCTACTTTTTTTGCTGGAGGTCCAGGACTTCTTGTCCAGATACATGGTATCATGGATTTTAGCAAATACCAAAAGATAAAAAATAATAAAAAACTGACGGCCTCTGATAAACTTCTTATAATGGGCAATGGTTGGATCTTCCATCAGGACAACGATCCAAAACAAACATCAAAATCAACACAAATATGAGTCACTGAGCACTAAATGAAGCTTCTGCTATGACCATCCCAGTCCCTGACCTGAACCGTATAGAAAATGAGTGTGAGGAACAGAAGAGAAGAAGCGCCAACATGGATCCAGGAATCTGAAGGATCTGGAGAGATTCTGTATGGAGGAAAAGTCTCGGATCTCTTGTCAGGTGTTCTCCAAACTCATTAGGCCTTACAGGAGAAAACTCTGAAAATTGGCAAAAGGAGGTTGTAAAAAGTATTAAAAAAGGATGCCAATAATTGTGGCCAACATGTTCTGGAGAAAAGCATTTATTTCATAATTTCCCCCCACTTTCAATTATTTTAAGAAAGGTTAGATTTTTTTTTTGTGTGGAAAGATCAAAGGCATAAACACGGATTTATTTTTGCAGCCATCTTTTATTATATTGACCAGGGGTGCCAATAATTCTGACCACAACTGTAGTCGCAAATACAAGAAATAGTCACATTAAAGATACAGTCACATTTTTAGATATGAAATCAAGCATTGTGAGATATAAAGTTGCAAATACATGAAATAGTCACTTCTTATCTTGGCTATTTACATGTCTTAAGAACAGAATCATATTTTACTGTTTACTGCATACAGCACAGTCTGCACTGTAACTGATGATAATTGCAATAGTGTAGAGGCGAACGTTTAGGATGACATGCTCCGGTCTTCAAACGGTTTAGAGTAATGCAGGCAGACAGGAATAATGCATTTAACTTATTTTATTGTCAATGAATTTCAGTCCTCAGTGTGTCTGTTTTGGATCTTATAATAATATGTGATATAGAACACATTATGCAATGACATACATTTCACACAGCAAAATGCTATGCTGTGGTATCCAGTTATTATTTCAGAAATAAATATGAGTAAAAAACAGGTTTCAGGTTCATTCGCCACACTGGAAATTAACGTGCATTGCATTATGGGATACGGTTTCCCACACAGTGTACTCAGATTGTATACTCACATTTTGGCACATGTGGGGTATTCTATGCATCCAAAAAATTTGCATACAGTGAACAGGATATTTTCCAGGATAAAACAAAGGACTTTTTTTTAAGGATAATTTGCTTCCTCATGGAGTGTAAATGAGGTGTTGTTGCTGAGCAACATTAAAACTTGAATAACAGGAAAGCAAAGGTAAAAAAGTGAAAGTGGTATTCATTATCTAATGTCTCCTTAACTTCCAAGAAGGCATAATGAGGAATTGAAGAGCACTTTGGGGGAAAGGCAGTAGGTGCTAAACGAAACAGTGCATGTTATTTAGAATAATGAGAATAATTACAGTTATATTTAATACATGCTTATTTCAACTGCTTTTTACCATATAAAATGTTTGAATATAAAATGCAATACAAGTGATCAGTTATGCATAGACTGTAAAAAGTGGTAGCCTGCAATTACCTTAAATAGCTATTTCTACATGCTTAAGTATGTTAAATATTTTTTTTTGGACATGATTACTTAATTTAGATATTACCCCCTTTCCACCGTAGAATAGATTACATGTTGTCTTAAAAACAAAAGAGCAATGGCCAAAAAACTGACTAAAAAAACAAAAACCATGAGCAAAAATTATCATTCATTTTTCTTGCTATACAAGTGTGTTAAAGTAAAATGCCTTAAAGCTTTAAAGGAAGTGAATTGTTTAGCAAAACCTTCCATAGAGCAGGTACTTAATGCTGAAAACATCTTAATATTATAGAAAGGGGAATTGCTGTCACCTAGTGGTGACTCAAGAACATTAATAAAATACTATATTATGTAATGTGCAAAGTAATGTGTAAAATATAATTGTAAGCTAAGTGATCCACATTTGCATCCATGTTCAGAATAAGGAGTTCAAATTTCAACCTGAAATATTAATTGAAAGACAATAGTTAGAATCACGTGTTGACAAATCATGCTGTGGACATTTTTTAAATACTACCATACGCAATATAAGTGTACTTACATGACATCCAGAAAACTATCATTTATTTACTGTGTTCAAAGAACATGAAGTCCTACAAGAGAAGAACAATATCAGATTATTCACTATGCTGAAACACACAGAGCCTATAGAGGAAGTTTAGAAAACTGGTCTAACAAGAGATATGCGATAATGCCTTATTTTTGCTTACTATGAGAAAACATGCTCCGAAAAGAACAGCTTTAATCTTCACATCCAGATCCATAGGAAAGGAGATTCCAAAATTGTCTGCGTCAGTGAAAGCTTCTCTCATCATCCCACTCCACTGTTTAGAGATTCTGCCCACCTTTGTTGACTCATCCATTGACACAACCTGTTTAGATGCAAATAAATAACTATTTATGATCATGAATTCATGTTCTTGGTGCAAGAACATGTTAACTCAAAAGATCAAACTATCATCAATATATCGGTCTTATATGGTTCATACGTCAAAGTTCACATCAGAGCAGCATTTGCAGGCGCAGAACGGCCCCACGATCTTCAGAACTGCTTCTCTTTTCTCATTCTGTATGGTAAACTTGGGAATAAATGGATGCCAATTCTGGATCACGTATCCAATCGGGTTGCCTGGTGGAGACTGGATTTCAAGCTATGGGGCAGACAAAAGACACATCAGCAGCAGTTTAGGCAAAACTATACTTAAAATATAGTAGATCTTATTTACAACTAATAGCTGTTCACTATTTTAAGCTGTTAATTCAATCACAGACATGACAATTGATGGCGGCATTGCTGTGTAGTACCCATCATGCAACACATCAGTCATGCAATAGTCAAGGTGATTTTGAAAATTGAACATAACTTCCTCATTTTACAGTTGAACATGACATGCATGTATATGCTGGCTGTTGATTCAGGAATGTTGTAAAAACATGTAAGAGTGTCCATGAGTGTTCAAAAATAGTAAGTGAGAACTATATTTTACACATATATCATACATTATTAATTATATCATAAAATCATGATAAAAAAATTTTTGGTAAGTCGTACCACATGATATTTTACAACTCAACCTGAACTAACCTTTCCTTGTCATAAAAAGGTTATTTTATATGATATTTTACAACTCAACCTGAACTAACCTTGCCGTGTCATAATAAGGTTGAATTATCTGATATTTTATAAGACTTATTGACCTGGACACAGTCTGTATGGGTTTTCACTATAATTTCCTTTCCTGTTTTTATTTTTTCCTGCACATTGGTCTCACATAACGTACTCGGTTACTTGCGTAACCTCGGTTCCCTAAGAGTAAGGGAGCGAGTATTGCGTAGCTATACGCTTATGGGAAAACTCCTTTTCTCTAGAATGTTGAAGCCTTTATTTTGCAGTGCAGTGCAGCTGCACAGAGCAGAACTGACTAGTGCACTCATTGGCTGTTCTGTGGGAACTGCACGAGCCTATGGCGAAGTGGCTGAGGCGCGCAAACCTATCAGAGCGCCCCGCGCCTTGCGCACGCCAGAATGGGCATGGCTTCTGGCTATATATGCAGACCATTTCACCATAGAAATCAGGTTTAAGTCGACTGAAGCGAAAGCACCTGACCAAGCGTAAGAACACGGGAGGCTACGCAATACTCGTTCCCCCTACGTAAGTAACCAAGTACGTTCCCTTTCGAGAATGGTCTCTCGTATTCCGTAGCTATTTGCTTATGGGAACCCATTTTAAAACACTGTGCAATTAGCTTAATAACTTTGCCCAACACTATCACCCAGGGCTGAGAAGCCAGAGGTTACTAGTAGAGCTAGTGTCAGAACCAATGAGGGCCAGACAAATGACGGGCCCCACAGAGGAGTACCTAGAGGCCAAGACCCCTTATACAGAAATATACTCGTTTTTGCAGACCAGGAACCTCCAAGTTATAAAATCTCACAAATGTGGACGGTGAGGACCAGCCGGCCGCCGCACAAATTTCTTCAATTGGTATACCACTTGACCAGGCCCATGAAGAGGCCATGCCTCTAGTGGAATGCACTCTAATGCCTATCGGGCAAGGGAGGCCCATAAATGCGTAGGCTAAAGAGATAGCGTATACTATCCATCGTGATAGTCTCTGCTTAATGTCCGGGAGCCCTTTGGTGTGGCCACCGAAGCATACAAAGAGCTGTTCCGACTGCCTAAACGGAGCAGAGTGCTTTAAATAGACTCTAAGGGCCTGAGCGGAGCAGAGTAGATTCACATCTCTATCGTCTTCCGATGGAGGAAGAGCCGATAGCGAAATGGTTTGAGCTCTGAACGGAGTCAAGAGAACTTTGGAAGCCTTGGCCAGAGGACGACTTTAGAGTCGTTGGGCCCGAACTCAAGGCAGGCAGCGTTCATAGAGAGCACTTGCAAATCACCCACTCGCTTGACCGATGCTAGGTCTAGCAGTAGTGCGGTCTTAAGCTAAAGAGGCTTTAGGTCAGCCGACTGAAGTGGCTCGAAAGGGGGTTCCCGTCAGGGCCGTGAGGACCGTGGAAAGGTCCCAGGCAGGTATAGAAGGAGGCCGAGGTGGGTTCCGCCTTCTGATCAAAAAACTGACTAAAAAACAAAAACCATGAGCAACAATTATCATTCATTTTTCTTGCTACAAGTGTGTTTATATTGTGTAAAAATCCCTTAAAGCTTTAAAGGAAGTGAATTGTTTAGCAAAACCTTCCATAGAGCAGGTAATATTATAGAAAAGGGAATTGCTGTCACCTAGTGGTGACTCAAGAACATTAATAAAATACTATATAATGTAATGTGCATAGTAATGTGTAAAATATAATTGTAAGCTAAGTGATCCACATTTGCATCCATGTTCAGAATAAGGAGTTCAAATTTCAACCTGAAATATTAATTGAAAGACAATAGTTAGAATCACGTGTTGACAAATGCTGTGGACATTTTTAAAACACTACCGTACGCAATATATAAGTGTACTTACATGACATCCAGAAAACTATAATTTATTTACTGCGTTCAAAGAACATGAAGTCCTACAAGAGAAGAACAATATCAGATTATTCACTATGCTGACTATGCCCGTCATTTGTCTGGCCCCTTTGAGGAAGCGCACGACGAGGTCGTTCCTTCCCAGGCATTGGCTGGCCACAGGGGCATGGAAGGCTGCTATGGTCACCACATATACCTTAAGCGTGGAGGTGGTGCGAACCACGTCCAATAGCTCTTGGAGAAAAGAAAGTATCAGTGGTACTTTACTTGAATAGGGGTCAAGGTCCCGAGCTGCACACCAGCTGGTGAACACTGACCATGTCAGGGCATAGAGGCGTCTAGTTGACGGAGCTCTAGCCTCAGTGATGGTGCTTAGGACTTTTTACGGGAGGCTCCCGGATACCCGTTGAGGGGCCATACATGAAGGGAACACAAGTCGGGACGGGGATGCCAGATCATCCCGTTCCCCTGCATGAGGAGGTTCCTCCTCAGCGGAACAGGCCAAGGAGCTGATTCCAGCAGCTGTGCCAACTCTGGGAACCAGACCTGGGTCTTCCAGAGAGGGGCTATTAGGAGCACTGCACACCTTCTCTCCCTAATTCGCTCGATGACCTGGGGGTAGTGTTGTCAAAAGTACCGACTTGAGCGCTGTTGAGCTGAATCATAAACACCTCTGATTGGCCATTGTGATTGGCTACAATGATCAGCGCACGGGAGCGTTTGAAAGTGTTTTGAAAGCTGGAGCGTTTGAAAGCAAAAGCAGGCGTCTATCAGCGCCAGTGGATCGATCCGTTGATAGACGCCTGCTTTCAAATGCTCCCGTGTGTATCTGTGTAATCGTTCGCTGAAGAGCGTTATTGATGTATATTTACAACATGTTTTTGAAGCGCTGATCATTGTAGCCAATCACAGACATATTTGATGAGCGCGTGACAATGGCCGGCCATTCCGAGGTGTTAACGCTTCTGCTCAACAGCGCTCAAAGCGTCACATTTTTTAAATTTCAGTACCGACTTGGTACCGAAGTCGGTACTTTTGACAACACTACCTGGGGGAGCATCGAGACCGGAGGGAATGCGTAAAGAGGGCAGTTGGGCTAATTGTGGGCTAGCGCGTCCCTGCTTTTGAAAAAGAAGGTTGCGCAGTGAGAGCTGTCTTCTGAGGCGAAGAGGTCGACCTCTGCCTTGCCGAAGACACTCCAAAACAGATGAACCGTTTTGGGGTGGAGAGACCATTCCCCTGGGGGAACATTGTATTGGGATAGCATAGCCGCATCCCGGTTCAGAATGCCAGGCACATGTGCCGCCCTCAGTGAGCGCAGGTTGGTGTGTGCCCATAGAAGGAGGTGTTTGGCCATGGTGTACAGGTTGCCCGACCTGAGACCGCCCTGGCTATTTATATAGGACACCACTGACATGTTGTATGTCCGGACCAAGACATGGTGCCATGCCATGTTTGGGAGGAAGGCTTTTAGGGACAGAAAAAAAACCCACTCATTTCGAGGCAGTTAATATGTAGGCATTTCTCTGGGCTTGACCAGAGGCCGGAGACGGGCCTGCCCTCGAACAGAGCCCCCCAACCTGGGTTGGAGACATCTGTTGAAACCACCTTCCTCCTCGAGACCACACCCATACCCACACCTGACTGGTATCAGTCTGCGTTTTTCCAAGGAGCCATGGCTTTGATACAGCCTTGGTTCACTTTAAAGCGGAAATGGTAAGAATGCCACGCATGGGTTGGTATTCGGGTTTTAGCCAATGCTGCAGGGGACGCATTAACAGTAGGCCCAGTTGGTGTACTGACGATGCTGAGGCCATAAGGCCCAGGACCCTCTGAAACGTTCTGAGGGGGGTGTAAAAGCCCGCCCTGAACGAAGCCACTAGCTGTTGAATGGAGAGAGCGCGGTCTGGCGTGAGCCACGCTCCTATCTGAAACGAGTCGATAACTGTTCCCAGGAAGGTTATACTTGGCTGGGAGACAGTACACTCTTGGAAAAGTTGATCCTGAGCCCAAGTGTGATGGCCGACAACGTGGCCACACAGCAAGGCGGTAACTAAACAACACACACAGATATGCATCCTTCTCGTTTGTTTATTTTGGTTGTTCTTTAGTACATTTCATAAGTAAATATTTTGTTGCAGATCACTATACATATATATTTCAAAATAAAGACAGATTTGGTTTGTTTTACCCACTTTATTTCTAATTTACACTTTTACCATACATGACTAGGTTGGGTGCACACTTTCTAGTTATTAGTGGTATATTGTGTTAACATTTATTTCTTTTGAGTTTAAGTTACCTACATGTGGCAATCGGAGGTTGACGCTGTCTGGGCAAAGCGCTGCACTTCAGTGGAGGTCTGTTCTAATAAAGGACCGGCTGGCGTCAGCGGCCGCCATTTTGTTCCAGTGGTTGAATCCATGTTGCAGATTAGCTGGGGGGGGGGGGGGGGGGGGGGGGGGTGTAGGGTTGTTTGTTTATTTGTTTATTTTTTGTTTATTATAATTGGTTATGTATATAACTAATTTGTTTATGACTTATTTCTTTATTTTTTGTGGATGAATTACTTTATTCATTCTAACTGTGTTTAATTGATGTTTGTTGTTCCCTATGTGTGTGTAATGGACTAGTCCTTGGTGTATATAAGTTTCCCCATTTGTGGCATTGGGTAGGCCATGTTTTCTTTGTTTAGTTTGTTTGTTTGTTTGAATACTGTTGTTAGTTTGATTTGCTTTAGTTTACCATTTTTGTGGGCCCAGACCTGACTTTATTTTTAGTCAGTTTTTCAAGTTATTTAATTTGTAACTTTGTTTTTTTGCATTTAATAAATAATTTTTGGTTGGAAATCCTGTGTCCTTTGCCCTTGACTGCTTGGTCCCTCACATGTGTCAGAAGTGGGATCCGCAGAGGGCGCAGGTTTCCTATTTTTTTTTGTTGGTTTCCCCTTTTCGTCTTCCCTGGGTTTTTTTTTAGCTATGAGTCGGCCTGGAAGAAAAGGGGCACAAAGGATGGTGCCAATGGAAGCACAGGAAGGAGAGGTGGAGACCATAGAGGATGGTGAGGAGATTGTCACAGAGGAGTCTGGAGGACGGGAGCCAACGCTGACAGATTTGACTAGTTTGTTCCGGGCCCACATGGCGCAGATGGATGCTCGGGAGGCCGGGAGGGCCCAAGAGCAAAAGGAACAAGAACGGCGATTTAAGGCATTGCAGCACCAGTTTGGCCTGCTTCAGATGGAGGTGCAAGCTCGTACTCATACTCCGCCCACCCCTGATCCACTTTCTATGAATCCAGGTCCAGGAGAAATGCAGGATGGTGACCCTGATTTTGATCGACCATTCCCTAGAAGGAGTGAAAGAGAACTTCACCAGGTGGACCATGATAGAGGTCAGCCCTTGATCAAAGAGCCTAGATTAGAAAAATTAAGTGACTCTGATGACATAGAACATTTTTTGATAACCTTTGAGAGGATTGCTGCAGCATGTTGTTGGCCTAAGGCTGACTGGGCATTCCGCCTGATTCCCCTACTGACTGGTAAGGCCCGAGCGGCATATGTGCTTATGGACGTTGATGACTCTCTGGATTACGAATGTGTCAAGTCAGCTATTCTGAGAAAGTACGACATTAATTCAGAAACTTATCGACAAAGATTCAGTTTTCTGGAGGTTGAATCATTTGAGAGTCCCAATGAACTGTATGCCAGGCTGAAGGAGCTGTATGGGAAGTGGATTCGACCCAAAGGTAAAACTGTTGAGGAAATTGGAGAAATAATTATTCTTGAGCAGTATCTCCGAATGCTCTCTCCTGAGCTTCAGGTATGGATCCGTGAGCGGGGCCCTGATACTGCTGCTGAAGCTGCATCATTGGCGGATGTGTTCGTTGCTGCCCGGGGAAGGAATCAGCCATGGAGTTGGAGGGGTGGGAGAGATTCTCGCAAGCCCCATGTCTTTCATCCGCCCCAGTACTACAACTCTGGTAAGCCTCCTGGAGGAGGAAAATCTGAAGCGGTGTCTTTTAGACCATCTAAGAAAGTGCCTATTTGTTACCTGTGTGGCCAAGAGGGTCATACCAAACCTGTTTGCCCGAAGAACGTTGTCAAGCTCTCTCAAGTGTGCTATGTGCCCAGAAAGAATGCAGCTCCGGTAAAGCCTGGACTGTCCTTAAGGATGACCACTGTAGAAGTGAACGGTAAAGAACTCCATGCTCTAGTTCAGGGATGTTCAACTTCGGTCCTGGAGGGCCACTGTCCTACAGAGTTTAGCTTCAACCCTGACAAAAGCTCTTTTCTAGTAATCCTGAAAACATTGATTAGCTTGTTCAGGTGTGTTTAATTAGGGTTGGAGCTAAACTCTGCAGGACAGTGGCCCTCCAGGACTGAAGTAAACTCTTCCCGCGAGAGGTCCGGTATTCTACAATCGAAAAGGAGTGCTTGGCTGTGAAATGGGCCCTGGATTCCCTGAAATATTATCTGCTGGGGAGAGAGTTTATTGTGGAAACTGACCATAAGGCTCTACAGTGGTTGAAGAGGATGAAGGACACGAATAGCAGAGTTACTCGGTGGTACTTGGCCATGCAGCCCTTCCGATTCATTGTCCAGTATGTTCCAGGGAAAGACAATGCTACGGCTGATTTCCTCTCTCGCTGTGTTAGAGAGGTTCCTGAAGTGGGTTTGTTTGTTTATTTGTTTATTTTTTGTTTATTATAATTGGTTATGTGTATAACTAATTTGTTTATGACTTATTTCTTTATTTTTTGTGGATGAATTACTTTATTCATTCTAACTGTGTTTAATTGATGTTTGTTGTTCCCTATGTGTGTGTAATGGACTAGTCCTTGGTGTATATAAGTTTCCCCATTTGTGGCATTGAGTAGGCCTTGTTTTCTTTGTTTGTTTGTTTGAATACTGTTGTTAGTTTGATTTGCTTTAGTTTACCATTTTTGTGGGCCCAGACCTGACTTTATTTTTAGTCAGTTTTTCAAGTTATTTAATTTGTAACTTTGTTTTTTTGCATTTAATAAATAATTTTTGGTTGGAAATCCTGTGTCCTTTGCCCTTGACTGCTTGGTCCCTCACACCAAGGCATTCCAAATTGCTGAGGAGCCAGGATCTGTGGGTCAGTAATTCGGCCTACGATTGGGCCAGAATGAGCCAATCGTCGAGCCAGAATGAGCCAATCGTCGAGGTAGTTCAGAACGCTCAGAGTTCAGGCCGAATGGCAGGACTGTGTATTGATAAGCCTGCCCCTTGAAGGCCAATCTCAAGAATGGCCTGTGATGGGGGGCTATCTGGCTATGAAAGTCTTTCAGATCCACTGACAAAAACCAATCCCCTGGTCGAATTTGCGCAACAATTTGTTTGGTTGTTAGCATCCTGAATGGCCGTCTCATGAGGGACTTGTTCAGGTGTCTGAGGTCTGGGATGAAACAGAGTTTGTTTGCAGGGGTGTGTGTATTATGACCCTATTGGCCCTATTGACTGCAGTATGAACATCTCCAGCCACCTGAACTAAAGAGGGGGCTGGGAGAAGTGTGTGAGATCTTTTTGAGGGTGGTCCGGCCACAGCGAGACTTAACCCCTCCCTTTTCCTTTCTGTCGAGCGACTAGGAAGCTTCCCGAGGCTCAGGATCGAACACAATCTTGGGTCGGGGCCCTTGACGCTCCAGGAACGGGTAGCGCTTTGCTGGCCGTGGGTGCCGATGAGTTTCAGCCACTGGGTGGGGCTGAGAATCCGGTGGCGCTGGCTTTGCTGGCTGCAATAGCGGTGGGCGGACAAAGGTGCATGGCCACCCCTCCTCTAGGGGGGGCAGCTTCTCATATTCCTTTGCCTCAGTGCCGTCAATGGAAGAGATAGTTGCGGAGGTGGATGTTTTCAGGCGGGCCGAGTAAGGGGCGCGCCACGACGTAGTGAGTTCGTCATGAACCACAGGAAAGAACGGCGCTGGTCTTTGACGAGGGGCCTGGTGGCGCCCCGGCAGGAACCATTCGTCGAGCCGGCTCTTGGCGGGCTCCTGAGGCGAAGACCAATCGAGCCCGAGGTCTTTGACGGCTATTGTGAGGAAACGAAGAAGCTCTGAGTCCAAACTCGCCCTTGCGCCAACTTCACTGGACTGAGATGGGGGGGTGGGGGGTGCAGCCGAGCCCGCCCACTTCTCACACTCGGATGCAGAGCAAGGCATGCGGGCACGGGACCGGCATGGGCTCGCTCATTTCGGTTCGCTCAGGCATCCTCTGGCCCCGCCGTTTCTTCCTCCGTGAGGGCGGGAAACGGGAGAGCGCAAGGGGTGGGGTCACCCTCCATGGGGAGGGCTAGCCGTGAGCGCAGCGTGGAGAGCGGCATACTCTCACAGTGAGAGCAGCCGCCTTTGGCGAGTGCAGCTTCCGCATGGTGAAGTCCCAGGCACGAAGCACACTCTCTGTGTCCATCCGCGTCATGCAGAGGGGCAGTCCGGACACGGCATTTGAAACAATGCCGGTGAAATTTGCTCTTTTAAACAGTGTCACAGTGCCGAACACACTGTGTGCTTTGAAAGGATATAGGCTTTTCTCTCGCCAGATGGCTGCAGGTGACTGAAGTAATGCTGAAATTATGCTTTTGACATCACAAAAATAAAATTTAATTTTACAATATATTAAAATAGAAATTATTTTCAATCCTAATAATATTTGACAATATTGCTGTTTACACTATATTTTTTATTAAATATAGTCTTGGTGAGCATAAGACTTTAAAAATTAAAAAATCTTGCCGACCCCAAACTTTTGAACTGTAGATTGTAAAAGTGTTTTTTATCTAAAACATTTATTTTTCTACAGGAAATAGCACAATGATACTAGTCCATGAATAACTGCATGAATCAATGCTTTCACCAACCAGCCTATATCTTTAACCACTAAACCTGTCATTCAAATCAAGGCTTTGAAACCTGAATAAACTTTAGTGAAAAAAATGTTTTACCTCTTGCCGAAACGGCTTATGACTCGTTTGAAAAACAATTAATTTCATTGACTCAGAGTCAACTCTTACTTTTGAAAGACAATGGCCCTCATTTATCAATCTTGCGTCGAAAGGGCGTATATGTTGGCGTAAGATTATGCTTACACTCCTCTCACCGTCTGATTTATGAAGCTGTGCGTACCTTTGAAATTCAGGTGTACTCAATACCTGCCTCTTGATAAATGCCGCGGCTGAAAACGATCGTCATTAGATTAACACGCCCCTATATATTCACGTCTCCGCCTCCCCCACGCCCTCATTTTACGCCATGGACACACGGAAGACGGCAAAGAGGAGAAACTTCTCCGGTGGAAATCCAGTTAAAAATCGCTGGTTGGTTGAGCAAATTACCTATCACAATGCATTATTTTACAGCACGTGTTTTGAAACTATTAGCGTTGAATTTCGCATGACGTCACATGTAATGGGGTGTACAATAGTGATGATGATGTGAATAATTGCATGACAATTTGTAATATTCTTATTATTAGTATTATGATTTTGATTATTAATGACGCTTATTGTTATTTAGAAGAAGAATGTCTTTGTTATTATTATTTGTATTATTATTATTATTATTTAAAAGAAGAAGAATGTCATTTTAATTATTTTGTCAGTCTGAATTATTTTTTGGTCATTGAAAGCCTTCCATTACTGAACCCAGTCCGTGCGCACCTGCCGGGCTTAACTCACAAAAATAAACACTGAAGTTTATAATTTCTATGTTGTTGTTTTTTTACAGGGTCATAATATATAATATCAGTGCGTTTTGTGGTGTTAGGAATTGTTTTTCTGCGCATTTCAGCACTAACTCAAAACGTGCGTACATGTACACCACCTCCTGAGCTGGCGTAGGATTTGAGCGTGCCGTACGCCAACGTCCATATTGATAAATCGCAAAGTCACCGTGGTTTTGGGTGTACGCCAGGTGTACGCTGGAAATTTGGTGTACGCACTTTTCATAAATGAGGGCCAATAACTTTATATACGGTGCACTTTCAGATTTAAAACTTTGCAGGATGTTTGCATTCACTATATTACACACTACATGAAAGGTAATTTTCAAAAATCCATAATAGGGGCCCTTTAATGAACAGAAACGTGTTTTACCTCTTGAAGGCAACAGGGACAGCAGCAGCTTCCACACTTCAAAGGGCGTGTGAGGGTGATCACTTCCTGTCCCAAGTTATCCTGAATATGGATGACGAATGAGCGCAATGGTCCACAGAACTGTCTGTTACAGCAGTCGGTTTCCTCAGCCGCGTAGAACACCTGTTGCCCCATGCTGTTCTTCACCATGTACTTATTATTGGTCTCCCAGCCCAATATAGCTGTGAAATGAATCAATAACACAATAAAAAACAAAACATACATGTCAAGTTAAGTGCATTGCATTAACTGACCCATCTGTAAGCCCCACCTTAAAAAGGTTACTACCAATCCTACCTCGGCAACTGTTGCCATATGCCATATTATTAGACAAACTTTTTTTAATAGAATTCTATTGAAGTCTTGTGTGTTTGGGTAGTTTAATATTACAGATTACTGTAATATTAATAATACATATTCAAAAAATTATATAAAACATTGTGACTGTGCCTTTTGTCACCTTCTATAAAATAAAATGAATAAATACATTTAAATTATAAATAAAAAATAAAAGCTAGATGTGTAAATTTGTATGTACATTACATGCTTGCCATGGCAATACTCGGCACTGTGGTTGCTAGGAAGTAGCTAGGGTGTTGCTAGGCAGATGCTAGGATGTTCTGGGTGGTTGCTAGGGCGTTGCTATGTGCCTGATAGACAATTGCTAGGGTGTTGCTAGGCAGCTAATAATGTGTTCTAGGTGGTTGATATGGCATTTCTAAGCATTACTATGGTGTTCTAAGTTGTTGTCAGGGTTTTGCTTAGTAGATGCTATTGTGTTTTGAGTATTTACTAGGGCACTGCTGTGTGGTTGCAAAGATATGGCCATATGGTTGCTAGGGTGCTGTAAATTGTTGCTAGGGTGTGACTAGATAGTTTCCAGGGAGATTTTTAAAAATAATTTGCCAGTCTGAATAAAAATAAAAAAAACACTGCGATTCTACAATCTTCTGGTGCCTAGATAAATGCTGATTATGGCTCATTTAACTATGCGGTTGCTAAGGTGCTCCAAATCAAAAATTGGGTCGCAATACTGTTCTGAGTGGGTAAACTAAAAAGTGGATTGCAGCTTGATGACCATGAGAAAATGTGGGTCCTATGGCCAAACCAGTTGAGAACCACTGCTCTAAATGGTTGCCAGGTAGATATTTAAAACTACTTGCCAATCTGATTCCAAACATCTCACCCCCTTATCTATATGATGTTCTAATTCAAAGATATCCCTCTCATAGTTTTTTAGTGGAAGTCTATGAGGTGGTTGCTAGGGTGCTTTAACTGGTTGCTAGGGCATGGCTATAAAGTTGTCATGTCACTACTTCTTGGCTGCTTGATGATAGGCCGAGTCAATATTCTGAAAACATTCATTTTACTGAAACTCATATTGTTCATGTAAATTTTAAATGCATTCCTATGGGATGTTTTGTAAAGCTTATTTGATCAAGCAAAAGTAACCAAGGGGGCAGGGCTTATATAAAGGTAATATGCCTAACGTTTAAACACATTCAAAATATTCAAAGTAATATCAGTGGAAAAACTACAACAAACATCACAATATTACCTTCAGCTAGCTCAACTTTCTGCTTTACAAGAAGTTGATCAATCTGTGTTGTAAAAAGGGAATAAATGTTGAAAACCATATTTTACATTACATAATCATTTCAAAGCCACAAAACTAACACAAGCTTAGTCACCACTTACTGAGAAGCAGTGGTGGCTGGTGGGTTTTAAAACAGAAGAGGCACACAATTTTAGCGGTCGGATTTTTAACTACTTAAAAAAAAAATGTTTAGTCACTTATATACCTGAATATTTATAGAAAACGACACAGACATCAAGACAATATAAATATAAGTTCACTCACCTAATCCTAGCCTATCACTTGAAGCAAAAATCCATTCCTCTGTCCTTTTAAATGTCCGTGTTAAAAGAGCACGTTCGTTTAGTGAATCTGATAGCTATTTCCAATTTAGGCATGAGGTCTTCTTTTATTTATAATTTTGCTGTTGTTTGAATGGTAGCTTAGATTTGTTTGTGATCAAATATTCAATATCTCTACTCTCCATAGTTATTTCCATCAGCGGTAACAGTTCAAACTAATATCACATTATTTACGTCTTGTCGATGATTGGTTGAAATACCAAGGGAGGCTAGCCTCCTCTGCCATGTTACTTTTCTCAACACCCCTAATCGCTGAAGTGAAATACTCGATGGTGATCGGCGATTTTTTTATACCAACAGAGGCACAAGTCTCCGGATATGGATTTGCCTCCCCCTCCCTTTCTCTATCCCCTCAGACTCGCGTTTCACAGATTCAGCACATTCTGGGAAGAAGCGTGCGGTGGTTACACTTACAGAGGTGAAGTTACAAACAAGAAATACACATTCTGAGACACAAAATTGTGGGTAGGCTCTAGGCTGTGCCTTCCTTGCCTCCCCCGACGAGCCACCACTGCTGAGAAGATATCTCATTCAAGAAAAAAAAAAAAACATCAGTGTCTTCAGTGTCATACAGAGCTGTTCATACGCAGCAGTGAAGCTCTACCTGGGTCAGGTACTCCAGTCCTGGTGGACAGCCTTCGGGTCTCTGTGGAACCGGCATCATAGGCACTTGACCTTGCAAAAGAAAGAACATGACTTCTTAAACAGGATCTGAAAAAGTGAGAAACAATTTTGAAAAATTAAATTTCCCGTAGATTCCCTTACCATGGCCTGGTATGGCTTGTCCCTGGCTATAAGGAGGGGTGGAATGAATTGCATTTTTCTGTGGTTGGAGGTCAACGGGGTAACCTAGTTTAAAGAGTATCAAAGAGCAGGATGTTTATTTGAGATATGTACTGTATAACAGCAATTTAACACAATGCTGTCAGGATCAGGTTTACTGATGATAAGGTTTTGACACACTTACCATTATTTGTTGCCATGGCAGCTGCAAATTACTCTCTGCAAACATGCAAACCAGAAATAAGTTAACCAAATATTTTCCTGTATGTTTTTTTTCCATGCATTGTAAGGAATGAAATTTCGGCAGCCTAACAGAGTTTTTAATAGCCAATGAATTTGCAAAACAGGACGGCATTAATATACACCGTTTAGGCTGAGAACACCAGGAATTACCCAGGAAGTTACTTACTTTATTTTATTTACAAAGCATTTTACAACTGCACCTGCAGACCAGACCAAAGTGCTGTACAATCAGCACATAAAAAACAACACATAAAAACAACATGCAACTTACTAATACTAGCCCAACTTCTCAAAAGCCCTAAGACAAGAAATAGTTTTTAACTCAAGCTTTAAATACATTTAAAGAAGTGATCTCTCTTAGTTCAAGAAGCAGACAATTCCAAAGCCTCTGACCCGCAACAGCAAAGGCCTGATCACCTTTTAACTTTAAATGAGATCGAGGGACAGAAAGCAATGACTTATTAATGAAGAGCAATGAGCTCAGATCCATAAGCAGGAGCTATCCCATACACTGCTTTAAAAACATACAGCAGTTTTATATTTTATCCTGAAATCCAATGGTAGCCACCTGAGAGAAGCTAAAATAGGAGAAATATGATGACTTTTCTTAGCACCCACCAGCAGCCGTGCCGCCCCATTCTGAACTAATTACAAGCGTGATATAGTGGTCTGACAAGACCCCACATCCAAAACATTGCAATAGTCAAGGCGGGACAGAACAAAGGCATAAATAACCTTTTCTCAACATAATAGGCTTTAAACGTGCAACAGTCCTAATCTGGAAAAAGCAACTCTTAACCACGGCATTAATCTGCTTATCAAATTTCAGCTCTGGGTTAAAACACAACACCTACATTTTTAACTTGGTCATGGCAATAGTCTGACCATGTGGCAAAATATGTTGCAATATCGAAGCATCCTCTGGCAGGGCCAAAAAGCATAATCTCAGTTTTTATTTTTTTTTGGTTTAACTCAACCATAGTTTGTATTAACATGACATATTTTTTGTATAAATCGAACCCAGGGGAAACATGTACAAAGAAAATTAAATTGGGCCAATAACAGAACCCTGAGGAACCCTACGAGTGACAGGCACTGTTGTTGAAACAATGTTACCATACCTCACTGAGAATGCTCTATCAGTAAGATAAAATTTGAACCACTTTAAAACTATCCCACATATTCCAACAAACTGGGATAACCGCTTTATGAGAATCACATGGTCTATTGTATCAAAAGCCACACTCAAGTCCAATAAAATCAGAGCTGCAGCATTACCTGCATCTCGGTTTAAACAAAGGTCTTTACAAACTCTCAAGAGTGCAGATTCTGTACTATAACCTGCCCTAAAACCGGACTGAAATGTATCTAAGTTGAATCACAGGTGCAGAATCCGAACCACATGTAGTCCGATTTTGTGATAATTCAAATTTCAAAAGCAAGAGGTTTGTAACATTAGTTGTACCACTCATTGTAAATTGTACTAGTTGTTATAAACTGCAGCTTTTGTACATAGATAATCATCACACCATAATGCATTCATACAGAAAAAAACCCACAAATAGTTCATGTGGCAAGCAGGGCGATTGCTAATGTGCGCCACATCCGCCTTGTATCTCTCACAGAGGAGCTCTGGAAGGATAAAAGTAGCAATGATGACACTGAAGGACGAAAGAAGACCAAGCCTGGACTTTACGTCATGTTTTGTTTATGTTTGTGCAGCAGTCGTCCATGAGGAGCTGCCACTTTACTTTCGTTTTGTGTTTGTTTATTTTGATCTTAAAGGGATAATTCACCCATAAATGAAAATTACCCCATGATTTACTCACCCTCAAGCCATCCTAGGTGTATATGACTTTCTTATTTCAGACGAACACAATCATATATATATATATATATATTGCTTCTCTTCAGGAGGCATTTATTAACCCTCGGAGCCGTGTGGATTCCTTTTATTATTTTAGGACAGTGCTTAGAAATGGAGACAACGCACCTGGGTGACGGCTTTAAACCATTCAAATGAAACTGAAACGCAAAGGAGGAGGTGTTGTTGTAATTTTTAAATATACTTATTTTGAAGTGTTGGTGCTTATGCTTAATGTAAAAATATATAGCCTAGTGTAAACGATAAATCACGTTTGAGAATTCTGCTGGCTACTGTATACAACTCAGCAGCAGAGGCCTGGCACACAGGTGACACCCTTGGATGTGGGTGGTTCGTCTCCGCCTTGCGGCTCGACCTCGCCCGGGCCTGACGCTCAAGCCAACGTTACAGATGCGGACGCCTTGAAGCTCGAACTTCTAACGTGTTTGAGACAAGATATTGCAGAGATTTTTAAAACCGAACTCCGAGCGGCACTGGGAGACGACCTATCTACAATCAGAGCGGACTTGCAAGCCGTGAAAACCCAGTTGGCAAGTGATAAAGCAGCTGCGGACGCTGAGTTAGCCTTACTCAAAGGTACTGTGGGTGAAGTGGAGGTATCCCTCTCGTCATGTACTGACGACATCGCTGATCTGAAGTGCAAATATGAACGCTTAATTTCCGATTTTTCTAAGTTGAAAAATAAGTGTGAGGACCTCGAATCCAGATCACGCCGCCAAAACATAAGAATTGTGGGTATTTCTGAAGACACGGTTGTAAATACTACCGCGGTCGCCGCCCAGTTAAAGGACGTACTGAAGTTGGATAAAGAGCCGCTATTAGACCGAGCACACAGATCAGCCCAGCCGAGGCCCAGACCAGTTGAGCGACCTCATCCTATTATCGCCAGATTCCATAAATATGTTAGGCCAATCACTTCTGCTACTAAAGATTGCTTTATCAATAATCGTCCTAATCAATTTCATCATCTAAGCATCCCAGATAGCTTAGAAGAACTTGATATTGCAACAGAAACTTTTAACTCTCTCTTTTCCAGCACTTTAGACACAGTTGGAGTGCATTGTAGTCTCCCTGAGGAAACATTTGATTCATTTGTCAGGAGAGGAAGAATTTTGCAAACTCGTTAAATCATCTAAATCATCAACGTGTATGTTAGACCCTATACCGACTAAGCTGCTGAAAGAGATGCTTCCAGATGTCATAGATCCTCTTCTTAATATCATTAATTCGTCTTTGTCTCTAGGATACATACCAAAAACCTTTAAGCTAGCTATGATTAAACCGCTTGTTAAAAAAACGCAACTTGATCCTACAAAACTAGTCAATTACAGGCCGATCTCGAATCTGCCTTTTCTGTCAAAGATACTAGAAAAAGCAGTATTCTCACAACTATGTTCCTTTCTAGAAAGAAATGATATCTGCAAGGATTTTCAGTCTGGATTTAGACCGTACCATAGTACCGAGACAGCTCTTGTTAGAGTCACAAATGATTTGCTCTTATCATCCGATCGTGGTTGTATCTCTCATTAGTGTTACTTTATCTTAGTGCTGCATTTGACACCATTGACCACAACATCCTTTTATATAGACTAGAAAACTATGTTGGCATTAGTGGAATTGCTCTAGCATGGTTTAAATCATACTTATCTGACCATTATCAGTTTGTAGCAGTAAATGACGAGATGTCTTATCGATCACAAGTTCAGTATGGCCGCCACTATGGCGTACCACAAGGCTCAGTCAGTACTAGGACCGCTGTTCACTCTGTACATGTTACCATTAGGAGATATCATTAGGAAACATGGAATTAGTTTTCACTGTTATGCCGACGATACTCCGCTGTATATTTCTTCAAAACCTAACGAAACTTACCAATTCACAAAATTAACGGAATGTATAGCTGATATAAAAAAATTGGATGACTAGTAATTTCCTACTACTAAATTCTGAAAAAAAAACAGAGATTCGAATTATTGGACAAAAAACTTCCACACGTAATAACCTAGAATACGGTCTAACACTTGATGGCTGCTCTGTTAAGTCTTCGTTGTCGGTTAGGAACCTGGGTGTGCTCTTTGATACCAATCTTTCATTTGAAAGTCATGTTTCTAGTAAAACCGCATTTTTTCATCTTAAAAATATATCTAAATTACGCCATATGCTCTCATGGACAAATGTGGAACAATTAGTTAATGCGTTCATGACCTCAAGGCTAGATTATTGTAATGCTCTACTGGGTGGTTGCCCTGCACGCTTAATAAACAAACTACAGCTAGTTCAAAAACCCAGCAGCTCGAGTTCTTACCAGAACCAGGAAGTATGACCATATTAGCCCCGTTCTGTCAACACTGCATTGGCTCCCTATTAAACATCCGATGACAACGCAGTGCTGAAGTGCCAACTAGTCTCTCCCTATGGAGGATCCATTTACCACTCTACAGATAAAGCGTTGTGGGGAAATGCGGCTCGCGTACCTACCCCGAAGTGATACAATAAAATTCTGTATCAAAATTTAAGACAAGTAGTTTGTTAAGGCTTGTTTTGCAGGGAATTACAAACCTGCGCATATATATTCAAACGCATATAACTATAGAATTAATTCTTGATGCGCACATGAGCGCCATCAGCGTTTATCACAGGTCCGCGTTTAAAGTCTGTTTAGAGAAAAACGGTGTCGTCTTAGCGGCCCCTAATTTAATAACAAAGGATCACTTCGACGGAAGTGAATCAATCAAAACTAACTTTAGCTGGAAAATATATTTATTCAAGAACCGCTATGAAGCCAAAACAATCTGTTACCTTAATTTATGCGTGTATCTCTAAAGCTGCTTTGAATAACAATCTACATTGTTAAAAGCGCTATATAAATGAAGATGACTTGACTTGACTTAATGTGCGCCTCATCGCCATAATGTCTCTCACGAAGGAGCCACAGAGGAATTAAAGGATGAATGACGACAGTGAAGGACGAGAGAGGACCAGGCCTGGACTTTATGTTGTGTTTTATGTTTGTGCAGCAGTTATCTGTGAAGGCTGCCACTTTAATTTAATTTTGTGTTTGTTTATTTTGATATGAAAAGTATGTTGATCGTTTGCCGGTCAAACGATCTTTTCTCTTTTCCTTATCAACAAACAGTTAACAATAAAGGACACAAAATATTATAAAATATTATACCAAATAATCAATCAGTTATTTGCATAATTAATATGCCTAACTAGATTGCTAAATGAACCACATCATCTACAATCCTTTTGGATACCTTAATTCATATATATTTTTAGCAGTCTCATTATGTGATTAATAGAAACGAATTGATCGTTTATGCAATAACACTTTACAATAAGTTTTAAATTGTTGACATTATAATACATGAAGAATGAACAATAATAGGCTTCATCTTCGGCATTTAATAACCTTAGTTAATGTTAATCTCAATATTAACTACATTTTAACATGAACATTGTAACATTAACAAAGGTTAATAAATGTTGTAAAAAAAATATATTGCTCATTTTTAATTGTTACTTAATGAATTACCTAATGTTAAAATGAGACCTTGTTGTAAAGTGTTCCCATTTCTGCTATCAAATACCACTAGGCCTTCAGTATGTAGACCTATGTTGGCTGAGTTGAAGCGAAGAAAAGGCATAATTAGCGTACATAACAATAATTCCAGAGGGATGGAAACGATATGCCTCTGACTGTAACAGATGTAGACGCGCACTTGTTACTTTAACTAAGGATCTATTTCTGCCCGATTTAACCGTTAACTATGCTACATTTGTTAGTGTGTAACCTTGATTCGAATTTAATTGGATTAAACAGGTTAGCATACCTGACATTACGTTTATTATAGCCAATGCATCATGGATTTCATATTCCAACTCACCTGTTTATCAAATTGAAGTAGCCTACTTTTGATGATGATGCCGTGGATTTGATTTATTCCAAGTGTGTTCGTGTCTCGAATGGGGATGGTAATATAAAAACGAAATAATTCCCGAAAACCCACTCTAAGAGAGGTAGGATATTTAAATTAATAATAATGTTTTAATGAGAGACAATCGCACTGTTTTCTCTTCGCTCTTTATCTTCTCGCACACTCCTCATTCAGTTTCCTCATTTCCAGGAAACAGTTGTGGTCGCGAACACACCCCTTACAAAAAAAAAATCTCTTCATGACCATTTTACTGTGACAAATCTTGGCATTTCTCAGATCCTCTTAGGTTTTCTTCAACGTTTAATTTCCTTCGAAAATAGTCTTGCAATCTCAGTCCATCCATAGTTAACAGGAAACCCCTTATCAAAACAGTGCACAGTGCAAGTTAAAGGAAACGTTTTATTTTGTAAAAAGATATAACTACATGTTGTTGTTTTTTGCCATGTATTGTATTGTATTCACATTAATGCTTCATATATATATATATATATATATATATATATATATATATATAGGGAGAGAGAGAGAGAGAGAGAGAGAGAGTATATTAATTATATAATATATTAATTATATTAATATATATATATATAAAATCAAAAATTGAGGCTATATTTACACTCCATCATAACTTCCTCTAGCAGAATAGCAGTATGTATCACTTTACAATCAGTTCTTATTACCATATTTTATAGAAACCATTGTTCCATATCATAAAACAGTATTAAAAAATATAAGTGATCTTAAAGACTTTGTGACTAAAGTGACCCTCAAAACAAATGTTGGTCAATGAAGTTAAGGCAAAAGGCTATCACAGAAATACAATGACAGACACAAACTAGCAATGTTACATCATATTTACTATTTGCACTCTAATTCAGTTTCGAAGTACAACCATCAGCACTAATTTCACATCTTTAAACATGTTCTGTGCATCATATTTTGGGATGAATCTGTTGCAAAGCTAACTTCCCTTTGCAAGTCCAGAAGTGAATGTGTGACTAAAAATAGCACACTGATAAAGTGAGACCTTAAGAAATGTACAGGATACACACAACGACCGTAACCGAGTCGAATCCAGAATACTTCTGATCAGGAATTCCAGATTTCTGAGTGTGCATTTTAATGTGATTTCAAACCATTTTCAATCACAAGACGCGAAAGAGGACTCGTTTCGGCACTCACGCTGTGCGCGGTTCCCTTTGTGCACACAACCAAAGCGTGAATTAAGTTCTCATATGCATCTTCTTGCAGTTGAACACACAAATACTCACAAATGATGTCAAAATATCCCTTAAACCTAGTCAGTAAACAGTTGATAAAGAAATCACATGTGATTTTTGGCCACCGAAACATTTCTGAGGCCGAAATGGTTTTAATTTGTAATGACATGTTTTTTTAAATCTAAAATCTTTTAGTCTGTGCTGTTTTCTGTCGATTTTATTATGAAATTCAGACAATGTGGTTTCAGCGCTCATCTTTAATCATTGTAATCGCTCAATCATAGTCGCGGGAACATATTTTATCAGGGGTGTGCTTGGGGCGGGGCCCTCGAGATTTTCCTATAGGGTTTTTAAATTTGAGTAAAATAAAGCCTGTGGTATAACTTGACGATACTTTGAGGTAGGGCTGTAAACGATTAATTACGATTAATCGAATCCAAAATAAAAGCTTGTGTTTACATAATATACGTATGTGTATTGTGTATAATTATTTTGTATATATATATAAATACACACACATGCATACGTATATTGAGAAATATTTGCTTTTATATACTGCATATATATTTTTATATGATTTATATTATATATACATATAACTATTTTATATATAAATAACACATTTTTCTTAAATATACATGCATGTGTGTGTATTTATATATACAAAATAATTATACACAATACACACACATATATTATGTAAACACAAACTTTTATTTTGGATTCGATTAATCGCGATTAATCGTTTACAGCCCTACTTTGAGGTTACTTTCAGTTTGGAAAACGTACGTTTTAGTAACTAGATAATGCAGTTTGGGGGGTGATAGTGTGTGCTGTTAATGTTAGCAGAGGCTTTGTTTTACTCGTACGTTGAAAAACCCCATTATAAAAGGCCATCAAAAATCTTGAAGGAACCAGCGGCGAATTAGTCTTTCGGGTTCTGACGTCATCACTTCGCCCCCAAAAAACACTTATAAGGCTGTTTCTCAATTCCAAGAACGGACGTGCGTACTTCTGGAGACTGGTCTTGCCAGGTTACCTTGAAAGAATGAACTTGGAAGGACGCAAAGACACTGAATGCATCGTTGTGAGAATTAGGAATGTGCGGCGACCTTGTTGCTCAACTGACCGTTCCAGCATATTTAGGCCAATACACAATAAATACAACATAACATCAAAAACAAATGTTTTTGATTACCCATTAAACCCATTAAAACATTTCTTTCATATTATTATAGACATTGTTTTCATAGTATTTTATATTGTTTTTCCTCGTGTATTTATGAAAATTAGGTTTAATGATATGTAAGCCCGTCTAGATCGCTCCAAAGGCGGCATCTGATATAATTTAGGTTAGATTGCCAATTGGTTATAGGTCAATTATATAACAGTTTAGCAATACATTTGATTGTTCTATGTAACTCTTTCCTTAAATTTTACCCATTCATATTAGGAAGCTCGCTCAGAGGTCCTCACGCCTTGTTTAACGTGGGTCTCACGATAACCAGCTTCGGTCACCAAACAGAGGTAATTGATATATACCCGAGATGGCCGCATTCACGCTTACACGATCAAAGATACTTTGCTATAGCCCCCGTGATTACTGAAGTAAACGTTACTTTACTTTAAACGTTTACTTTATACTTTACTTTAAACGTTACTTTAATTTCAAGTTTATGCAGAGGGCCACTACTACAGATATAAGTCAACTAACTTTACTTCTCTTAGAATAGCTTTGGATTGGCCGTGGTTTGCATGTAACACTTATCTAAAGTAACATTACATTAAAACAGAGGTAAGACACACCCAGATTTAGGTCAAGCACTTTTGCTGCCCTAAACAAAAATTCACTTCTTCTCTTTGCAAAACACGTACACTTGAATTAGTGCCAAATATTAGTCGTCACTCACTAATCTGTTGCCTTTGGCTTGCTCAGTTGGGGATATTCAATTTAATTAATCAATCAATAATACTATTGATCAGCATTACCAAACATGGACGTTTTATTATTATTTTAATTAATACTGTGAAGCTGCTTTGATACAATCTGTATTGTGAAAAGCGCTATACAAATATTCTTGACTTGACTTGACTTGACTTGACTAATCTGACGCAAAACTTGCGGTACCATGAATCCGTTTAATCTATTTAGGAAAACAATTTCAGAGTCAGTCGGGATAAAATCAAATGTAACCATTTATTATGTCAGGTAAATGTATCATGCCAATTTCATAATCAGTTCAAAGATAATAAATACAAAACATAAAATACTCTGGAATAAAGAGGGAATATGCGAACCTGGCATTATAAAATACATGATGCGGAGTGCCTGCATACACTCACAGGCTAATTTGAGTTACAAATCGCCACAAGCCTTCTTCAGCATCTCACTAAATACTCAGACCAAGGCAGAAACCTCTTTTCAAATGTAAACATGAGTTCACACAGTGGGAATAAATTTGCATTAATCACGGTCCCAGACTTACTGGGGACAGAAGTTGATTTTTTTCGGGGTACACCCAGAGCCGTTAACAAGATATCACTAAACTCTTCACACCTTATTACCTTTTTGGTTTACTTCTGTGGGAATGAGACCTTCGTACCAGTCGCACTGAGACGTTTCAAATGATACCAAACATGGATAATACTGTAGGATAATTGTTCATATTAAACCATAGCCTATAGATTTTTGGGTGAATTCAGGTATGGGTGAAGGGCATGATGTGTAAATTGGGAGGTGATCAACTCAAGTGTGCTCGTGTCTTGAATGGGGATGGTAATTTAGCAAGAGAGTTCAAATGTTAATTTCCTTTGTTTTCTCAGAGAGTAGCCCTCTCTTCCAGTTTCTCCAGTCTTACAGTTACTTATGCTTTGTCGATGTTAAGATTATTTTTTATACCAATTTAAATATTTCTGGCTTTCCCCAGGTCTTTATTAAAATTAGGCAAAACAAAATGACAAATGTTTACTTTCATGTACGCAACTGTCAGACTGAACGCAACTGTCTCTGACTCGGCGCGTTTGGGCATGATCACTCAGTCAAGTATCAAATTACATTAGTAATCAGCCTTACAGTCGTTAAGTGTATCCCCGGCTTTAAGTGAGAACGAGAAGTTTAAAGCTTGCAGGCTTCTGTACATCGGCCTACCACAGCGTCCTTTGGGATTTCTTATAGTGCGTGTCCACTGGCAGGGAGCGAACGAAGCAGAGCGAGCATGTTCAGCTCATTCCTATGGAAGTTGAGCTTCACACTCGCGTGGTGCATTGTGGGACTGACAGCAGACTGGAGAAAAGCACCGATATGTTTAATTTATATATGCCAAACTATTTACTATTTAACTATTTATTTTTAAAGTCTACAGATCAAGTCTACATATCCACATTTCATTTCAATTTATATCTCATTATCCACATTTCATTTCAATTTATATCTAATTTTCGAATCTTTTATAAATAAAATGTATTATTTATTATTATTTACCTCTTCTTGACCAGCTCATAAAAACAAAACAAATACTACACAAATTCTATTTGAAAACTGATGATTGTATATGTGACATGTATATAAAAAAACACTATTGTACATACATAAAATATATGGGCTGGTTTTATGTCAATTGTTCCATTTTCTAATAGGTTTTATATATGGGCATATATTTTATATATGTGGATATATTTAATATATGTATATTTCATATGTGTACATATATTACATTTCCGTATGGGCGTATAGCGGCCCTTATAAACAACAGCTGGTAATGAGGCATCTATCTATCTATCAAAATCTCTCTCTATATATATATATATATATATATATGTATATGTATAGGCTTATGACATAAACATCTTTGACAAGTGGGATAACATTCATATAATCAGCTCTGATAAGCGGATTATTATGTACCATCATGAGTGTTAAATGCAATAGAATGCCTAACAGAGGGGCAGGCAGCTTTCCTCTAGAGCTCTGTCAACACCAAGCGAACCGTGAAGTGAATGTTGTTTACTTAAGCACATAAGAGACAGGCAGCAAAAAGAGCCCACTCAAGTCTTGCATGAAACTCCTGTGTAGGCGACTAGGCGTTAACAAACACTCTCTCGGCTATACGACCTAGTCTTAACATCTCGCCGAGGAGGGGCGTAGTGACTCAGCCATCCAATGGCATCTCATTGAACTCCTGTTGCAAACATGCAGCACAAAAGAAGGGATTTCAAGGTTATAGAATCTAGCAAAAGTGTTCTGCGAAGACCAACCCTGCTGCTAAGCAAATATTCTGAATAGACATACCCTTTACACAAGCCCAAGACGAAGCCAAACTAGTGGATTGGGCGTGAACAACTATAGGACAGTCTGCCTCTTATAAAATCATAAGCCAAGTGGATGGCTTCCACTATCTTTTTCGCTACACTTTCTTAGCACCCGCATAGCAGATGAATAGCAGCTCAGACAAGCCATAGGAGCTAGTTCTGTCCACATAAGCACTACGCACAAACGGGGTACAGTGGGCGTTTCGCGACCCTGGGTCAGGAGAGTCAAATGCTTGAAGTGTTATAACCTGTGCTCTAGAGCGCTTTGGGTGTATACCCTCGCCTAGGGGTAAGCCTCACCATACAGCCGTCCATCCCAAACTCCATATTAGCACTGTTAACCAAGAGAGCTTGACTAAATGTTTTTACCTGAATGGAAAAATCAAAATGATACCCAACCCAATGAGCTAGTCAGTTTAAATAGCAAAAAAGGGCCAGTTGATTACCTAAATGAGAATGCAAGGTTTAAATCAACATTTATATTAGTTAAACATTGACATGTTCTAGAGAACTGGCATATTATATTTACAGCCGTTTTATGGTGGCACACCTTTCTTAATTCGACAAAATAAAGAAAGGTGGTGTGACAACAAGAAAAGTGTCTGAAAAGGATGTAAAAGTTCATACTTTACTGTTAATATATAAATAACTATGAAAAAGGGGTGAGGGTGGAAGAGGAAAACTGGAAGAATTGTTAGATAAATGGATGTTTTTACACTTTGATGTTGTAATCTGGGAAAATTATGACTATGATCCACATAATCTTTAGTTAAAAATTCAAAGAGTAAACAGCACTATCACTTCAAAATACACAATCAAATGGGGAAAGCTCCAGGATGGTTTCACTCTTGGTTTTGAGAGTGCTCAAAATACATGAAATCCTGTATATTAAAAATGAGAAAAAGACAAATTAAATTACTGTGATTTATGCCTTTATGTGAATATATATATACTATCCAATTACAGCCTACTGTTTTATGCAGAAGAATGTTTGATTGCACCGTGATTAAATGCCCATTATAACCAAATACAAAATAATATTCATAAAATTTGATGAGAAAGTTAATAAAGTTTAAAAATCTGAAGAAGAAGAAAAGGCCTGTTATGGCTCTCAGATTTAAAAAGTGTTATGGTTTGTATTAATGCAGTGTACATATTACTTACAATAAGAAAGCAGGCTCCTAATAGAACTGCTTTTATTTTCACATCCAAATCCATTGGAAATTGTAGGCCAAAGTTGTCTGCATCAGTAAACGCTTCTGCCTCAAATCCCGTCCACTGTTTGCTAATTCGACCAATCGCTGAGGACTCATCCAGTGACATCACCTGGCATCACATAAGCATGTGATTGTTAGTTTGATGAGCAACATAAACACTCACAAAACATGTCATATTATTGTATACAATATACTGTACACTGCCCTAAGTTTGGGGTCTCTTATACTCATCAAGACTGGATTTGTTTCATCAAAAATACAGTAGAAAAAAAGTTGTGGAAAAATTATTACAATTATAACTGTATTAAAATGAATGTTTTCTATTTTAATTAATACAAATTTGTTTTTTTTTTTCATACTGCTTACTCCAGTCACTTCAGAAATCATTATAGTATGCTGATTTGTCAAGAAACATTTATTATTATTATTATTATTATCAAAATTAATGAAAACCGTTGTGCTGCTAATATTTTTGTTGAAACCATGACAACATTTTTTCAGGATTGTTCAATGAATGAAAAAAGAACATCATTTGAAATTCCTTTTGTAATTTGCATTTTTGTGGAAACTGCAATGCTTTTTTTCCAGGAATTTTTGGATGGCTTAAAAGTTTAAAGGAACAGAATTTATTTAAACTAAATATTTCTACTGTTATTTGAAATTAAATAAAGAGTCCTTGCTGATGAAGAGTATTATTTTCTTTAAAATCTTACTAACCCCAAACTGTTTTATATTATATTATATTATATTATATATATTATATTTTATTATATATTTAGTGCTAGGCAACGACTAATGATAAATAAACTAAAATTAATAAATCACATCCAGCACTAATTATATTTTATGACATGACATGTGCTGTAATTTACACACCATACCTCAAAAATAACATCAGAACAACATTTGCAGTCACAGAACGGCCCCACAATCTTCAGAACGGGTTCTTTTCTCTCATTCTGAATAGTGAACTTTGGCACGAAAGGATGCCAGCTTTGCATAACATAACCAATAGGGTTGCCCGGAGGGCTTTGAACCTCCAGCTGAAATATATAGCAGTACTGACATTAAGATAGCAACTAGGTATTTTTCAATATTAAAAAAAAATTGTCCAGAATGCAAAGCACGATGCAAAACAGTGTGATAAAATGTATGAAACAGTAGGCTACACATTGTGAAGTGGTCATGTTGTGTGGTATACTATACCTCTTGCAGACAGCAAGGGAAGCAACAACTACTGCAATTAAGGGGACGGGATAAAG
Source organism: Phoxinus phoxinus (assembly GCF_949152265.1). Lineage (NCBI taxonomy): Eukaryota > Metazoa > Chordata > Actinopteri > Cypriniformes > Leuciscidae > Phoxinus > Phoxinus phoxinus. Next base: position 17,268,645 of record NC_136880.1, on the reverse strand, counting down.
TCATCACTTCTTGTCCCGTGTTATTCTGGATATGGAGCAGGAAGGAGCGCACCGATCCACACAACATACGAGTACAGAAATCACTCTCCTCAGCAGCAAATAACACCTGCTGCCCTAAGCTATTTTTCACCACATATTGATTTTTGGTCTCCCATCCCATGAGAACTGTGAGAGAAAGAGAGTATTTATGTTCATGTGACAAGGGTTTAGAAAAGTGTTTTTAGTGCAATCGATGGCTAAACATTACCTTCCATTAGTTCCACTTTCTGATGAACTAGAAGCTGGTCAACCTGTGATAAGAAGCATTGTAGAACTGACATGAAAATAGGCATTGAATGTATTTTCACATAGTATATTTGTAAAAAGATACAAGATACAAAACAGTTTGTATTCAGAATTGCTACTGCTTTCATTTAAAAAAAGAAAAAAAGAAAAGACTGATTTATCCACCAGGGTCGTAAGGATTACTGTCACGATGGCTGTATGTGCTTTTTTGGAGCTTCAACATTTGGGCACCCAATCACTTGCATTATATGGACTCACAGAGGCTGTTTTTCAAAAAAAAAAGTTAATATTCAGTTCATGTTTTGCTTAATTTGTGATAATCTGAAAAAAGAAAGTCATATACATCTGGGGTGTTGTTTTTTGAGTAAACTATCCCTTACTGTATGACACCATACTATGGAAGCATATGGGTAGCAATATTCCATTTGAAATGTATATCCAAAATGGCAATGCATTTCTGTATTTACATTTACATTTTCCATTAGCCTACATTTGTGCAACATTTGGTGTGAAATTAAAATTCAATTATATAATGTACATTTGCCATTTCACACATTAATTATAATATGTAAATTGAATACATATTTTAACTCTATATAAGTTTCAAAATGAAAATGTATTACAGAAATTAGATATGTTGAACATGTTCAAGCAACAACTGTAGCAAAATTAGCATTTAAACTGTCACGTAATGCGGTAGCAAGCACACAAAGACGAGGAGGAACAGGAAACAGGATCTTTTAATAACAAAAACTCAGGAAACACACACGCTATAACATAGACGAGCCCAGACCCGGGCGAAGAATGAGGGAGAACATATGGTATAAATGCAAGGGTAAACAAGGAACTTAATCAGGTAATTAACTGGACACAGGTGAATGAAATGACTAATTACAGTGACTGAACCAAAAACACAATAAAGGGGGAAACACAGAACATACATGTTATATAAATGTTGTTTTTCTTATTTGCATTTACACTCACAGTTAAGACACTCATTGTGGGACATTTAATGAAAATGCAATCGCAAATGTAGCAAAATTCAATGTGCAAATTGAAAATGCATTCCGAGCCAAACACGTCCCCGCCCAACCTCCACGCTGTCAATCACAGCATGAAGTTGCCCCCACCCAATGCAAAACGTCGCCAAAATAGGCTCAATCGTTTTGACTTCATTTGTGCTGTACGTGTTTTTTGTTTGTGCTGCTTCGTTTTTTTAGATAGCCTATTAAAAGAATATTTATAGATCATTCTGAGGTCACCCAGCCCCCCCCACATCCTCCAAATAAAATAGTCTCGTTCGTTTGTGCTGGTTAAAGTTTTGTTTGTGCTGCTTCGGTTTTTAAGATATTATACTCTTAATTACAGGTGATGACGTCACCACCCCCCGATCTGCTCCACATTCAACGGGCAACGGGCGCATTGACTACAATATGAAGGTCTCCAGCCGCCTGAGCTGAACAGGGAGCTGTGAGATCTGGATGCGCTCATTTCAAGGGGGGTCCGGCTAGAGCGAGACTCTGCCCCTCTCTTTTCCCTCCCTTGGCTAGGAGGCCTTCGGAGGCTCGGAGTCCAGCGTGATGCGGGTTCGGGGAGCCTGGCGCCGAGGCAGTGGGTAGCGCTTAACCAACCAAATTTGGCCTGAAACACTTGTAACACCGCCATGGTGTGTAGAGCCGATGCAGCCTGACCGGAAGCAGAAAACGTGTGTCCAGCGAGGGCTGAAGTGTTTCGGCAAGGCTTCGAGGGGTGTACCGCTCTATATCTCCAGCCAGCAGCAGTGGGCGAGCATAGATGTGCGGCGACTGCTTCCTCGAGCGGTGGTAGCTTCTCATAACCTTTTTCTGCTGCGCCGTCAACAGAGGAGAGCGTAGCGGAAGTGGAAGCGGAAGCGGTTGTATGGCGAGTATGGTGCGTGCCAAGACTTAGTGAGTTCCTCATGGACCTCGGGAAAGAAGGGAGTGGGCTTGTGACGGGGGGCCTGCTGGCGCCCTGGCAAAAACCATCCATCTAGTCGGCTCCTAGGTGGATCCTCAGACGAGGCCCATTCGAGGCGTCCGAGTTGGTTCTGGTAGCCGCAGCGCTAGCACTAGATTGTGAGATGGCGGGGTCGACCGAGCACGACCACTCTTTCTTAGACGCGGCGATGGAGAGGCTGTCGTCGGGTTCTTCATCCGATCCGCCAAAGGAGACAAGACCCGCCGCTCGAATGGAGGGGCGCTGATCTGCCTGATTGAACAAGACCGGCGAAGGAGACTGGGATGGAGAAAGCAAGGCACGCGGGGACTCGGCCGGCTTACTTCCATCTGTTCGGTCTGCCGTAGGCTGCGGCGCTTCTTCTTCCGCGGCTGAAGTAGTGCCGGGAAGGGAAGAGGAGGTCCAGCGGTGTCGCCGCCTCGAAAGAGAGCTAGCCGCGTCCGCAGCGCTGAGATGGGCATAGTCTCGCAGTGAGAGCAGGCGTCAGCAGAGAGTGCATCCTGAGCATGGGTGGGTCCCAGGCACGTGGCGCACTCTGTGTGCCCGTCTTCCTCGTGTAAGAAAACTCCACACAAGGTCCACGAGAGGCATTTGCAACGCTTGCAATTTGCTTATTTGTGAAGCTGAGTGTTGCAGCGGCGAACACAATAGCAGCAGAAAAGGATATAGTAGCGTTTCTCGCCGGCTGGCCTCACGAGAGCAGTGCCAGAAGAGGAGCGTCTTCAGAGAGTCGAAGGCACTGTCCGCTATAGCAGCTACCTCTAGCTGAACAGACTTGTTTCCATGACGAAAGGCTTCAGAAAATTCAGAGACGTGAAGAGTCGCTGAAGGAGTAAGATCTGATTTTCCTGGCCATATGGGCTCCCTTTATAAGCTTAGGCGCGCTCTGACGTGTTATGGCGCCAAATCTCAGAGGCGCTTGGCCATAGGATGTGCAGTTGCCGCAACACAGCCAATGTGCGAGCTAGACGCTCTGCTGTGTTTGCTATTCAATTATTAACCCTAACCCTAACCCTCAGCGCTATAAGTCAGGCCCACGTTTAATATTCCATTTAATTATTGACTTTGTATCTCTATTTTGTTTTGAGATATATCATCATACATTCAAAATGGCAAAGGGAAGAGGAGATGCACCAAGTACCTCAAGAAGGTGTTACATCCTTTTATTCTCAGAAAACCAGACAGGCACAAAAAATATTTTTCAGTTAAATAAGATGTTAGAAATACGTTTATTCAGATTTTAATCATCTGTCCACTCCAGTGGACGTCATGCGCCAAGGGGTATATTGTGCCTATTGGACCTATATTTTAGATTCCGCCTATATTTTGTAAGTTTTAGTTAAAATGATATGATTTACACTTGAATAGTTTTATTAAACAGTGAGTATACATTACATCATATCTCTTAATAGTGGACACAAGAAAGACATTTAAGACTAAAAAGTTATTTTGTAATGTTATTTTCAGTATTATATTATTAATTAGTAGTAGGGTACATATGTCTAACATATAATATAAATAAGAGTCCTCTTGGCAAAATAACTGGGGTGCTTCCGTGATTCGGGGGAAAAAGCTTAATTTCCAAGTCTACAGACATATACGGACATACAACCTGCACAACCATGTATAAGTGTATCATTTTAACTTTTATCTTTTGTCTAGACCAGGGGTGGGGAACGTTGGTCCTAGAGGGCCACTCTCTTGCAGAGTTTAGTTCCAACCCTAATCAAACACACCTGAACAAGCTAATCAATGTCTTCAGGATCACTAAGGCTACAATCAGGTGAGTTTTTTTCAGGGTTGGAGCTAAACTCAGCAGGACAATGGCCCTCCTGGACCAACGTTCCCCACCCCTGGTCTAGACTCTAGAGTTCAAAAGCAAAAATCCCAATACATAGCAATATCGAATCGCAATTCTTACAAATCACATCATACCCAAGTATCGTGATAGTATCGAATCGGGAGATATCGTCGAGATATCGTCCCAGCCCTGATAATTAACCCTCATGTTTCCATTGTATCTTGTCTAGCTTTGGTCTTTGTAAACTGCTGTGGTGAGTTTATTTCATGTTTCAGTTCATGCATGAGAGAGTGCAAAAAAAAAGTCCATGGCCCAGTTTCACAGACAGTGCTTAGAATAAGCCAGGATTAGGCCTCAGTTTAATTAGGGCATAGCTTTAATAAACATGTATTAGACAAAAACATTACAGATGTGCATCTTGAGACAAAACAATGGCACTGAGATATTTTAAGATACGTCACTGCAAGTTGCAGTTAAAACAGCTCAAACATGCATATTAGTCTGGGACTAGTTTATGCCTGGTCTATGAACCGGGGGCATGTCTTTTTTTAGTCCAACCCAGAAGTACCATCAACGTGGTTCCCACAACAAAAACACAATAGGATTTTTCCATCGCCTTCAGCATTACTGCAGAGAGTGTATGATTCTTATACATTGCATTCATCATAATAATCTTCACAAACTAACAAAGCTAAATGTAGACTATAAACCAACTAAACCACAGTCGCATGACTTCAACGTCTCACCAATAAGCTTGCGACCCTTTCAGTTTTTATTTTGCCTGAACGTCTGGGTTAGAATAGTTTGCAAGAGCATGATTATTGTGAGAATTGAAATGCTCACTTCACTGAAATCATGAGTTATGCAGTGTTATTCACCTGGGTCAGGTACTCCAGACCCGGAGGACAGCCCAGGGGTCTGTCTGGGACTGGCATGACCATCGGGACTTGAGGTGGTACATAACCTGCAGCAGAAAAGAAAATGCTTACAGTTTGTGAGCTCTATAAACAAATTATTCATATTCATTTTACCTGCTTGTGGTGTAGGATAAACTTCATTTGTTCCTGGATGAGGGCCAATGGTATATACTATGGTAGAAAGAGAAAATCTCATTAACTATCAGATGTACATGTTAACACATGAAGGGAAAGAGACTGAAAACATTTCCCTAGAGATAGACATTTGCCTGCCATGTTGATATAAGAAAATGTACCCCCTACTGTATGGGTATGTACTTTGTAACAAAAAAATTGCATAATTGTATTGAATGGGCACTTGCAGCATACTTCAAATCTTTAAAAGTATATTTTAAAAATGCAGGTAAATAATAGCGCAGTCAGACAGTTCAATGATAGTGATGATTATAGTTTTGTGCAACCAGGTAGTTGCGGAGTCCAGTTGCAAATGGGAATAGTGTTTACGGAAGAGCACATACCACAGGATGGTAAGTATCAGGTGAGTATATCCACCCAGGTGTCGCTGAAGACTTACAGGGAATATTACCTAAGGAATCTTGGAGATTGCTGGAGACTTGCAAGCTGAACTACATGGTAGAGCATGCAAGGAGTCTGTATCCCTTTGCGAAGCCAGACAAGGAATGACCGAATGTGTGTCTTTATACTGGTCTAGGGTTCTCCAGACATTGGGATGAGTGGGGGCTGGAAGGAAATACGCACCGGAGAGGAGTTAATCCAGTGGCTGGCTGATGGAGGGAGTCTTGGGCGTACTTGGCCCGGGCGAGGAAACAGTTCCAGGAGTTCTAATGGTCATGGCAAATGGTCCTCAGGAAGACTCCAATTTCCTGGATCTTTCTTTCCGTCTGCCGGTTTGTCAGAGGGTGGTATAGCCTGGTGAAAGGCTTACAGTCACACCCAGGAGGGTGAAAAAAAGCCTTCCAAACAAGAGAGCTGAATTGTGGGCCTCACAACCTTTGTCATTTTTGTTCAGATGAAAATTGGTGTGGCTGCATCTCTGTGTCGGGTTGACCATGGGACTAGCAAAAATCGGGGGAGAAGAAGTGCTCTCAGAAGTGACTCTGTTGTCCAATGATTGATTGTGTCCTGGAGTGGAGAACACTGCGAACTGAGTCAACTTAAGTCTTGAAATTGTTCTGGGCCTGTTAGATTCATGTTTGTTGGTGGTCTGGCTTTCTGTCACAATAGAACCAGACTGAGAGGCAGAGGTGAGCGAATCCAAAACAAGTATTTATTGAACATTCATTGTAGAAATAATGCAGTAAGTATTGTAATAGCACAGTCAGACATTTCATTGATAGCGATGATGATAGTAGCTGAGAATTTCGTGTTAAGAGGTAGTTGCTGAGTTTGGGTGGAGATAGTGAATAGTGTTTAAGAGAAGACACCACAGGATGAGCACGGTAAGTATTAGGTGAGTATATATCCGCACAGGTATAGCTATAGAGTTTTACAGGACATATTGCTGAAGGAAAAACTGAGATCACTGGAGTTCAATAAGGGGGATTGCTGGAAACGTACGAGCCAAACTACCTTGGTAACTAAAGCAGGTAAGGTGTCTGTATCTATTTGCAAAGACAGACAAGGAGTGACTGGTTGAAATCATCCCCTATACCCTCATTCACTATTCCCTACTCCACTAATAGAGTTCACTTGAAGGAGTGGCTGAGTGAATTCTAACACTGAGTGCTTTGGTATAGTTTGTGATTGCTGTTTAATAATCATTTGAAACGTAGCATACTGGCAGCTCCAGTATTAAGATGAAAAGATTTATCTTGAACTCATATAAACTAGCATATATAAACCTTCATTAAACTATTTAATAATGCAGCAAAAGGGAATTTATACCTGTATGATATTACACTAGCCTTATTGGACCAGCGGTTTGGAAAACGAATGGATGGATGATTCAGCTGCGGGCGCTATCTTCTGGTCAGACGTGGGAATAGATTTGGCACGTGACTCTCACAGTGCATTATGGGTATTCTCTAGCCGTTGAGCGTGCGTCGGTTGTACACTGTGGTGCATTGTGGGAATGAATGAGTGCACTCGGTAACGTCGGTTCGCACACTACTTCAAATGGCTGTCCACTCAAATAGCCTACCCTATTAAGGGTAACGGGGGTGATTTCAGACACAGCCACAGGGTGTGCATTGAGTCCGGTGCTGATTAGGAACACGTGCAGGTGATTAGTGATCGGATGTGTGACTGAAGAGACTCGCATCTCCGTGGCTCCATTTAATATATAATATATAATTCAGTAATAAGAACTATTTTTAAAAGTGTGCTTTGTAAAAGTTTACTTTTCCTTCACAAGGGTAACCCCAATGCAATTTACTTTTTGACTATGAAGACTTGTTCATTTTACAAGATTGTCAAACGCAAGTGCAGATTGTTTTGATTTGTATGTGAACATCTTATGGCTACTGTATAGAAAAGGTGCTTCTCACCAGGTGCTACAGGCA